>NW_005354291.1:10207594-10214118 GCF_000412655.1 Myotis brandtii
TGTTTTTAAAAGATTGTATGTTAATAATAACTGTCATGATGACTCAGCTGCAATAAACATTGAAAATGTAGAGTCTCATGGTCATAGAAAAGAGAAAACTTTTAAATTTCACTTTCATTCATTCACAAAATATTTAGTCAGCATGTACTTTGCATTAGATCCTGTCTCAAGTGTTAGGAATTCAGCAGTGAAAAAAAGGAAAATAAATTTCTAACCATATGGAATTTACATTCTTATTAGAGGGTCAGATTCAGATAAAAAACAAAACCAACAACAAATGCATATAAAACATAATTGCAGAGATGTGTATCTTTGTGCCAGAAAAATATGGGAGTTTAATAAGACTTTAAAGTATAAAATATATTAGAATAGTATTCTGTGGAGAAAGCATGAGTTTAAAGAAAAGAGGAACATTAAAATGAAAAGCTTGATCATGCATTTTAAACATGGATGATGGTGAGAATCCTATGTATGGCTCTAACCTAAGATTCAAATGGAATGTTAAAGAGTTATATAGAATAGATCCTAAAATTTTTATTTTTGTCATTTTTTAAAATACACTGGCAATCTTACTTTTCAAAAATAATGAAAAATGTTGATGTCTTTAAAATGTATGAGAGAGTACATAGTTTTATGAAAACATGAGAGCAAATTTGAGGACCACTGGATAGAATGCACAAATTCTGACCGTAGGGGAGGGCAAAGGATGAGGCTATTCTGTAAAGTAGGTGCCTAAAATCTGGATTTTATTAGATCAATTTCAGTTATGTGATGAAAGGACCTGAGTATAAATTCATGTCAGTTTTTCCCAAATATTGGCTTTATATTTATGTCAAATCAAGTAATTTGCTTGAAATTGGAACATCAAATACCCCCTTAATAACAAAGTGATAGAACAATTTTTTCTGATGTTTAATCAGAAACCATTTTATTAAACCCCAAAGAAAACCTGTTTATTCTGAAGATAATGATAAATTCTTTTGGGGAGGGGGGGGAGACTTGCCTTTAAAATATCATCATTATTATTACACAAATCCTTTGTGTAAACACATGCCACATTCCTCAGATTAAGCAGCTCCTGAGACCTGCGATGCGGGGCGCATGGAACCTCTAACACATATAGCTGTTATGATTCTGCATAGCCAGTACTGCACCCAACTCCTTTGCTGCTGGTTTCTATTCACCTTAAGAAAAGGATTATGGGTGAAGCTAGGAGGGCTTGTCTCCATCTAGTGGTCAGTGCATTGCACTAATACTGTTATTCTAAAATCAAAATATTATGAGCATTTTACTTCCTCAATTGTAGTTCAAAATTACTCTAAGCAAGATACTACTGCTACTTTCTAAGAATATTTTAAAACTTTATAAGTAAATAATCAATAAAAGAGACTTAATTTTAAATAGATGCATTGAACTATGTGGTTTGAATATATTGTCCAAAATTCCATGAAGCTATTTCTCTGCTCCAGGAAAAAAAAAATCTGTCTATAAAATGTAATTTCTATAGTTTGTCCAGGTACCTTAGTCACATTGTTAAAGGAAGATATATTAAAAAGGCTTGATTTTATTTTCATACCTACATGTAAAATAATATTTATTAATATAAAGAAATATAAGGCTGAAGGTAGATGATGTTGTCTGGAGCTGTTCTTTTTTGTTTGTTTGTTTGTTTGTTTGTTTGTTTGTTTTGAGCTGTTCTTAACAGAAAATGTGTGTTTGATTACATTTGAAATATTACTTACCAAATAGACTAATTTCTAATGGCATACTGAGTATTTTCTTTGTAAAAATGTGCTATTCTCCATAATGACTTTATCGCTCTTTCTTTTCCTTTTTGGAAACCTATTAAGATAAGAGATTAGATATAAGAATCTAAATCACATATTGATTGAAATTGTATTATAAAAATAACACCACCTTTTTATCTCCATTTTCATTTAAGAAAGGTGTTAGGTGAATCTCTGGGTCCATGAAGTAAGACTGGCTTGTACATTAATTCATGCCTTTAGAAGTCCAAAGTCTTCCCCAAAGACTTCTGCAAATACCCACAGGTCTCACATTCTCAAAGCCATCTTCTTCTCTGGGCTCCTGCATTCATGCAGTACATGCAATACGGCAACCCAGACATGAAAACCAGATCCATCCCTAATTTCTAAAAATATACCAGTTCAACCCTGGTATGTGTGAGTGTAATAAATGTGAGAGACAGGAAGGAAGAGAAAGAAGTTTGGATTACATCCGTTCAAACTTCTACTTGAACATTAGGTAGCTGGGTTCCAAAAATGTCCTTCTGGCTCTAAATCACATATTGATTGAAATTGTATTATAAAAATAACACCACCTTTTTATCTCCATTTTCATTTAAGAAAGGTGTTAGGTGAATCTCCAGGTCCATGAAGTAAGTAAGACTGGCTTGTACATTAATTCATGCCTTTAGAAGTCCAAAGTCTTCCCCAAAGACTTCTGCAAATACCCACAGGTCTCACATTCTCAAAGCCATCTTCTTCTCTGGGCTCCTGCATTCATGCAGTACATGCAATACGGCAACCCAGACATGAAAACCAGATCCATCCCTAATTTCTAAAAATATACCAGTTCAACCCTGGTATGTGTGAGTGTAATAAATGTGAGAGACAGGAAGGAAGAGAAAGAAGTTTGGATTACATCCGTTCAAACTTCTACTTGAACATTAGGTAGCTGGGTTCCAAAAATGTCCTTCTGGCTCTCCTCCACTGGGAAAATACAATGATCCTCTCCACCTGTTCCTTAGACCTCCACAGAAGGCCCTGCAACAGCAGGATGGATGCCTTCCTTAGAAAAGAATTGCAAGCACTTTTTATTCTACATAGAGAAAAAGCAATGGATGTTCAGATGCACAGTTTTATAGGAATTCTGTGCTGAGTATTTGGAGCAAGAGAGTAAAGATGGCTTCTAGATCTTAAAACCCAATAGTCTGTCTATATTTTTAAAAATTCATCCAACAGAGAAATGCTTGGCCTATCAGGTGAGAAGTTATTTCTTATATGAACTATGGATTTAATGTCTAAGCAACTCAGAACAGAGGTTTACCCAGAACAGAAAGGGGAAAAATTGTCTTTGTTTTTTATTAGCCATATATGGCACAATCAACACTGTATATAATTTTATTTTGTAACCTAAAGGCCTTAAAATCTGTGGCAAAGGGAATGTTTATACCTAAATTCAAAATTAAAAATATTAGCAATGAAGGTAACAGCTTGCCTTCACTTTCATTAGCAATAAAAATAGGTGATCTCATATGAATTATTCTAGGTTTGGTTTGACTTCTTTTTAAAAAAATTATGGTGTTTGCAATATCTTCTCCTAAGCTTCCTCAGATCTTTGCCCTGATTACTAGGAGGAATAAACAGGAGATTAATCAGTAGAATAGGTAAGATTATGTACAAAGTAGTAACATGGTGTGGAATGACGATAGACCCAGTTAATATTAACTCATTATGTTGGCAAGGGTGTTATATACAGACTATACCGTCCTTTCATGTCATAAGAGAATGTGTTTATTCTAGAGATTAAACTTGGCTTGATATACTGGGTTTGAACAATTAAAATATTTCTGAGCCACTAGGACAAGGGTCAGTGGAAAGAGATCGTGGCCAATGACTTCCACGGCTATTTCCTCCCTTCAGGAAATTGGAAGCTATGCGGGCTTCTTAGGGGTAAAAAACAAACAACATCATCAACAAAATGACTGGATATATTCAGAAAAAGCTTACAGATAGTAACTCCCGAAGGACAAGTATAATTCATATTGGATAAAGAGAAAAGGAAGTAAATATCATGTATTTCACTGCCACAGAATATAGACCAGCTAATCTCTCTAATTCCTCAAAAAAAAAAAGCCATTTCTCAGTACATCTCCTATCCCCCATCACCGGCTAAGGTACTAGTTTCCAGAGATGGCTCCCCAAAGAACCTTGCCTTCTTTTTAAAAAAAAAAGCCATTTCTCAGTACATTTCCTATCCCCATCACCGGCTAAGGTACTAGTCTCCAGAGATGGCTCCCCAAAGAACCTTGCCTTCTTTTTTTCATAAACTTGTTTATCTTTTCCCCTTGAATCTGGACTTATATGACTCAGAAATAATAGAACACTGAAGAAGTGATGCTCATGTGATGAGTCGTGGTCAGAGAAGGTCTTACTGATTCCATTTAAGAGTCTTAGAGCAATCTCTGAACCTTGAGCCACTAAGGAGAAAAGAGTGCTCCAGATGACAGGGTTTGGTACATAACACATTGTATGAATATCACATGGAGAACACGAATCTCTCAGTCAAGACCTGTCCAAAGTGTAACATGTAAGAAAATGGTGACTTTATGCCACTAAATCTTGGGGTTGTTGGTTATGCAGCAGTGGAGAGCTAGAGCACTTGGTTTCCATTTATTCACTTTCCAAGTCTCACTATGGATTCCACAGCTTTTGGGAAGCCTTTTTGAGCCCATAGTCTGGATTAGGCATCCCTTCTAGGTAACACTGCATCCTCGCAGTTTACATAGTGTGTTATAATTGTCTGTTTATTCTTGTCTGAGATTGGTGAGAGCAAGGATCATGTCTGAACGGATTATCGTTGTTCCTTCAGAATCAACAGAACCTGGTAAATGACATCATCCTGGTAATGACCAATAAACAAACATGACCCATTAAATCAGCGAGTGCATTTCTGATGCAAGTAAACACTGACTTCTTAGTCCACTGGAAATAAGCCCCTTGACTATAAATAATCAGATTCCAATAAAGGCAGTCACACAAAACATATCTTAGCAAAAATGTATGAGTGACAGGCATTGCCCAAACCACTTAGCAAGCTAAATTATTAAAATACATAGAGAATTAAGAAACAGATCTGGAGAGTCAGAATATCTTTTCTAAATATTCCTTGAACTCCAGTGTTCTGGGTTTTGACCAATAAAAGTTCAATTAATCTTGGACCAGTGCTCACCTCATAGCTTTTGTGGATAAGAATTGTAAGACTGTGAAGGTTCATGATCTGTGGATTCTCATTGAAGAAAGTCCTCTTGTAGCCTATAAATAAGGGATCTGTAAATTGGAAAATGTTAGTGCAAACAAGTTCATTTGTGACTGTAAAACTGTCATGAACACGTTTGAACTGAAAATATACAACGAGGAAAATTTTACAAGATGCAGATGTCATGAAAGCAGTGAATTGAGCCAAATGACCCAAAAGATGTAATGGGCAGGAATTTTTATGAAATGAATAAAAAAAATCAGGGAAAGTGAAGTACACAAATACACACAATAGGATGACACTCACAATTATGTCACTTTGTGGGTTTCCAGAGTCATCTGAAAAGTGGAATATGTTTCCACAAACATCTGACTCTGACTGATGAATCACCAAGAAAAAGGCCAAAGGTATTCCCAAGCACTCAACTCCGGCTACCTCAGACCTGGGCTTTGGTCAGTCTTCTTACCATAACTCTTGGCAGTTGTTCATAATTTCTTAAAAGACCTACCTCAGCACTCTTCTATCATTTTGAGTCTGAGAAGGCACTCTGGGATAAATGGCATACAGCTTCTGCCACACACGGCCACCCCCATACACTGCTTTCTCTGTGGCAATCATTAGGAAATGAAATTTCAATTCACTGACATCTAAGTTAGAGCTCAATGTTTCCTACAATATATTCCTTACCGAGAATCTCCTCTGATTGACTGGATGGGGCCACATACTGATAAAGCAAAGTAAGAGCAGGGAGATTTGCTAAGTGAAATTGTGCTAGAGTTTTTAAGTACAACTATACTCGAGTAATTATGCATCTGATTCCCTTAAAGAGCTAATAAAGTGAAAACTTTATTAAAGAGTTCCTTCCAGCTCTAGCTGGGTAGCAGGGCCACATACTGATAAAGCAAAGTTAAGAGCAGGGAGATCTGCTAAGTGAAATTGTGCTAGAGTTTTTAAATACAACTATACTCGAGTAATTATTCATCTGATTCCCTTAAAGAGCTAATAAAGTGAAAACTTTATTAAAGAGTTCCTTCCAGCTCTAGCTGGGTAGATCACTTGGTCTGAGCATCCTCCTGATATGCCAAGGTTGCGGATTTAATTCCAGGTCAGGGCACATACAAGAAACAACCAATGAATGTATAAATAAGTGGAACAACAAATCAATGTCTCTTTTTCTCTCTCTCCCAACCTCCCTCTCTCTAAAGTCAATTTTTAAAAAACTTAGAACATGGGATTGAAAATATTGGGGTTCTGAGAAAACTGAAAGATGAAAAATATTTCCATACATGGAAATAGAGCACAAATTTTACAAATTATTTAAGCTTGAAAGGAGTATTAAAAATCCAAATCACTTCACCTATACTCTGTTGACATTAGAATACTAGTGGCCCAGTGCACGAAATTCATGCATGGGGGGGAGGGTCCCCTCAGCCCAGCCTGCACCCTCTCCAATTAGGGACCCCTTAGGGGATGTCTGACTGCTGGTTTAGGCCCGAGGGATCAGGCCTAAACCAGCAGTCAGA
>NW_005354291.1:10214239-10228473 GCF_000412655.1 Myotis brandtii
CTGCTTGATTGCCCCTAACCCCTCTGCCTGCCTGATCACCCCTAACTGCCCTCTGCTGCCAGCCTGATCTCACCCCCAACTGCCCCTCCTCGGCCCCACCACCGTGGCTTTCTCCGGAAGGACGTCCAGAAGGTAATCCAGAAGATGTCTGGTCTAATTAGCATATTACCCTTTTATTAGTATAGATATTAGAGGCCCAGCCGCAGCCACTTGCCTCAGCCCTCACAGTTGCAATGGCTGCCTGGGCCCTCACAGCCCCGGCTTCAACCGGAAGGTCATCTGGAAGGACATCTGGAATGTCGTTCAGCTGTCTGGTCTAAGTAGCATATTATGCTTTTATTATTATAGATTATTTCTTACTTTATTGATGTATCCCATAAATATTTATGGATTATTTACCATGTGCCAAGTACTATTTGAAGCACTGAGGGTCTAGGAATAAAATAAACATAAAGCTTAATTCTAATAAGGGGAGACCTAGAGCAAAGAAACAGGTAAAATATATAGTTGTACCAGATGATATTAAATGCTATGTAGCAAAAAAGCAGGAAAGGGGACTATAAATTGCCAGGGTGCAAAAGGAGTATAATAGCTTGATCAGGAACGACCTCATCAATAAAGTGAATTTAAGAAAAGACAACACTAAAGAAGTCACCAGCATTGCTGGTATCTAGAGGAAGATAATTCCAACTAGAGCAGCCTGAATAAAGGCCTAAGGCAGGAGAATGCCTGATGAGTTTGAGGAACAGCAAACATACCAGTGCCAAGTGAATGATAGAAAGGGTGGGGAGAGCTTCAGAGAAGCTATAAGGGTCACTCAGTCACAGGGGACCTTGTAAGCTTTGGTAAGACTTTGGTTTTGGGTTTGAGTGAGATGAGAATCACTGGAAGGTTTTGAATGGAATTATCACTATCTGATTTAAGTTTTCAAAGAATCCTTTTGGGTGCTATAATGAGATTAGTTTATGTAGGAACGTAGGTGGAAGCTGGGTGACAGTCTAAAGCAGTGGTTCTCAACCTGTGGGTCGCGACCCCTTTGGGGGTCAAACGACCCTTTCACAGGAGTCGCCTAAGACCATCGGAAAACACATATATAATAACATATTGTTTTTGTGATTAATCACTATGCTTTAATTATGTTCAATTTGTAACAATGAAAATACATCCTGCATATCAGATAATATTTACATGATTCATAACAGTAGCAAAATTACAGTTAAGAAGTAGCAACGAAAATAATTTTATGGTTGGGGGTCACCACAACATGAGGAGGTGTATTAAAGGGTCGTGGCATTAGGAAGGCTAAGAACCACTGGTCTAAAGGATTATTATACCTGCTTGGTTGAGATTAGTTTATGGGAGACCAAGTTGGCAATAATTAGTGTCTTGTTTATGTGTTTCCCCATGTATTCCAACCTTCCCAGCTCTTAATAAGAGGGTTAACTTGAAACGCAGGCAGATAGGGCTGGAGTCCAGTGGAAAACAAAGGCAGGTGGGACATAGGCAGGGGCAGACACGGCAGTTTGAGCCAGCCTAACCACAGGAACCAACCAAGCAGAAATAATAAAATGTTTCTGGACTCAAAGCGGGAGGCATGGGAAACCAAGGATGGGCCTGCAGCAATAAGGTGTACTGGCACATAGAAACAGAAAGTTCAGCATAGGAACAGAGGAAGGACACATAGAAACAGGGAAAGTTCAGGTTCATTGCTGGGCAAAAACAATTGAGGGAATCAATCAGGTGACGACCAGGATGGCTATAGAAGCAGGCTTGTAGCAAATATATACCCCTGGGCTACAAGGCTTTAACGGAAGCCCACTATTGGGTCCCCCACCCCTTGCGGGGAGTCTGAATCTGCTTGTATTAAATTTTCCAAGCTCACTTTTGCGAGACACAACCCCGGGAGAGCACCTCTGCTCACCCTTCCGGTTATCATTAAGACTTTGCCTTTTTATAGGGTCCTTGGAAACTCCATTTGGCAGTCCATGCAGCCATTCCCATGGTGGTAATAGGAGTTGCCTCCTATTATTTTATCATTTTTCATACCGGGATGGCTATAGAAGCAGGCTTGTAGCAAATGTATACCCCTGGGCTACAAGGCTTTAACGGAAGCCCACTATTGGGTCTCCCACCCCTTGCGGGGAGTCTGAATCTGCTTGTATTACATTTTCCAAGCTCACTTTTGCGAGACACAACCCCGGGGAAGCACCTTGCTCACCCTTCCGGTTATCATTAAAACTTTGCCTTTTTATAGGGTCCTTGGAAACTCCTTTTGGCAGTCCATGCAGCATTCCCATGGTGGTAATAGGAGTTGCCTCCTATTATTTTATCATTTTTCATTTTGTCATTTTTATTTGAAAACCATCTCATGTGCTACTTGTTATGGAAAAATGTGCTTCACAGCTTTGAATGAATTCTGTAGTCATTTTTTCCCCTTGCATCTTCCCTTACCCACATTTGACCTTCACTATTTTGGTTGCCCTTTTCTTTCTCTGCACCTTGAAGTTTTAAGATGTCTAAAAGCTACATTACAGATAGAGATTGACTTCTCTTTATTCTTATTCTTATTACTTTCTGATGCCCCTTATTTCTTCCCACCAATTGAAGTTTCCAAAAGCTATTCCTTCTCTTCTACCCGAAGAACTTCTCCTAGCATTTCTTGTAGTACAAATTTGCTGAAAATGAATTCTCTTCATTTTGATATTTTTGTCAGTTTTCTTATATTGTGAAAATTTTATTTCTGACATTCCATTCTTATAGTTTCCATTTTTCTGATGGAAAAGTCCTTTACTTTTCCCATGAGGCTATTTAACATATTTGCCATAGTTATCTTTAAAGGCCTGGTCCAACATCTATGATACCTGTGAGTCTTCTTTTATAAACTCATTCTTCTTTTGATTTTGCATTAAATCTACCGGTTTCTTTGTAGGTTTCATAATTTTTTGTGAAAGGTTTCATACAGCTGACTTGCTGTATTAGTATCTCCTTTAAAATATACTCTCACTTGATCCGCAGGCTTAGTGTCTGTAATCACTGAAAGCACCTTTATGCTCTTTGTATTTTCTTTTGTTAACATATCTCCCCTTGCATTTTTATCACATTAGTGTGTTGTTGTTTTTTAATGTCTGTTGGAAGAAGTGAGCTAGTTTATTATGAGATAACCAAGGCCCTGGTTCACAAAACACTTGCAATCTGTTCAAGTTTTAAAGCACAAATGCTTCAGTTCTTCTGTTTTGGAAAATTCTGGCTCATAGCAGTAAAGGTTGTGATCAGGGTTAATAAGAGTAGTCAGAGAAGGTTTTATGAAGGATGAGGATTGAAAAGTGGGTTAGATATTGACTAACAGAAAGGAAAAGGGAAACATTTTTTTGACAGAGAGAAGAAAAACACAAGGGATAAAGAAAAATAAATATGACATTTGCAGGTCTGTGAGGACATAAATATGATGACAGCAGAGATTACATGAGGTTAGAGAAAAATCATGATGAAAGAAAATTTTTTTAAATTTTCCTTTTCTTCCTTGTAAATTTTTCCATTATGATGAAATCGTATGAGTAACATAATACCCTTTATACTATTCTAGCACTTCTGTACAGAGACCTAGCAATGGTATTTCTTACCCTATTATCTCTATAGTTTACCTCTATGTTCAAAAAACTAATTAAAATACAATTTGGGTGTTTTCCACTTAGACTTGACTTTTCCTCACCAGTCTAGATTAACTCTTTCTCCAAAATGCCACACCCCCCCCAAAAAAGATAGAAAAGTGAAAAATGAATTGTCAGTCAACTGACTGTTTCATCTTTGAGGGATTAAACTACCAGTATGGATGATTTTTCAATGAATTGTTTCTTTTTTTTTTAACCAAACTTATCAATTGAGTTCAAATAATTGAAGTATCTGTGTAAATAGCGATGAATCATGAGACCCAAACTCATAATTATCAGTTTTTATTGTCAGTTGCCACGCTAGAAACTGTTTTCTCTTCCATAAACTTTTAAATTCTCTTCCATGACCTTTAAATTCTCAGCTCTGCTGGACTTCCAACACATCAAAAACTCCATCAGTATTCTACAAAGAACAAATAATAATCACAAAATGTGTCTACTCTGTGGTAAAAGAAATTCCTGACAGGTTCCTCCCTAAATAAAAATAAATGAAATGACTCCCATAAAATTCATGTGGTCCACACAGAAATAGTTGGACTACATCAAGACCTCAAAAATGTCTGGTTCAAAACATAAGAACCACAGTAGGATAAACTTCCTATTGACGAGGTCTCTCAGATTATGGGAGCCCCATTAAGAGAAGCTTATCACTGAAACCTTTGAAAAACACACTCCTTCTTATCTCCAAATACTAAGATTCTCTGAGATTCATGTATTACTTGCATTTTTGCCTGCTGTCGAGAGCTATTTCTTCCATTACAAATTATATAGGCTATCTTGTCTCTCTGTTTTTGGTTCAGCATCTCTGACTCACTAGATTGTTGATGATCAATGAAACAAAATTAAAACATTCTTATTTATAACCCACTCTCTCTAAGTCCTAGGACCCCAGTGCTGTGTTCGGCATTGCTGGTGGAGCTCTATTTTGATTCCCTATGCAATCTGTTGGACGAAGGACCTACATTTGCGAGAGATATGGTTGGGACAAGGTTGCTGCCTGTGGCCTTGGAAGAAAAGAACGTTAATTAGGTTGCCAGGGATTCAACTCATAACCTGTTCTTCATTAACTTCATTCTATGCCTGCCATGCAATGTGGAACTAAATTGCCATTTAAGAAATTAGCAGCCTGGCCGGTGTGGCTTAGTGGTTGAGCATGGACCTATGAACCAGGAGCTCATGGTTCAATTCCTGGTCTGGGCACATGCCCAGATTTCAGGCTTGATCCCCAGTATAGGGCGTGCAGGAGGCAGCTGATCAATAAATCTCTGTCATCATTGATGTTTCTATCTCTCTCTCCCTCTTCTTTCCTCTCGGAAATTAATAAAAATATATTTTTTTTAAAAAGAAAGTAGTACAAGTACACTTAGTAGTATTTAAGGAATTTAAATTGAATAGTTGTTATGACAAAGTTTAGTAAAAAAATGATTAAAATCACAATATATTGTGGAAGTAAAAATATGACTGTGAAGATCCAGATAATAGTAATAATGTTCAATAAAGATGCTATATTTGAATAGTGACCCTACACTTAAAAATAGCAGATAATGTTTTATGCTCTTGAAATTATTTAACCCAAGAAACTTCAACTCTGCTTGTATGTTTTCTTTAGACTATAAATATATCCATAAGAAATATTTGAATTAGGCATACCCCTTGTATAAGCACTTTAAAATGTTATTTGTATTATCTTTCTATCAATCTCCCCTCCTAGCCTTTGGAGAGGGACCATTTATTTTGACATTTGCATCCCAGATTCTAACTCAGTTTCATTGTATCCTTTATCTGGCATGTATGCATACAATGCCTAAGCAACTGATAATTCAGTATCTTATTTGCCTCTTTCTGTCATATATAAAAATAAAGCATGGAAATGGAGCTGAAGCAAACAAGATTCAAGAAACATTGCCACAGAAATGTGCTAATGAATAAATTACTTCATGTGGAACTACTTAAGGCTTTTAGGTATCCTCATCAAGTCATTAACTGTTTATATACCTCAATTTGCATATTCAGAGATCTGTAGATACATGAATCATATAGAACAGTCCCCTCTTACCTATGGTTTGGCTTTCCATGGTTTTAAGTTACCCAGGGTCAACCACAGTTTGAAAATACTGAATGGAAAATTCCAGAAGTAAACAAGTTGTAAGTTTTAAATTGCATGCCATTCTGAGTACCTCACTTCATCTCATCACATAGGCATCGTATCATCTCAAATCATCTTAAGAAGAAGGGTGAGTACAGTACAAGATACTTTGAGAGAGTTAGAGACCACATTCATATAACTTTTATTAGAGTATATTGCTATAATTGTTCTATTTTTATTAGTTATTATTGTTAATCTCTTACTGTGCCTAATTTATAGATTAAACTTTATCACAGGTATGCATGTGTAGGAAAAAGAAACATGTTTTTTAGGGCTTGCTACTATCCAGTTTCAGGCATCCACTGGGGGTCTTGAAATGTATTTCCCACCAATAAGAGGACTACTAGAAAAGATTTCTGCAAAAGAGAGTGATATATCTGATTTAATTGATAACAAGGTTGTTATGCATAAGTTCCTCTGAATGGGATGACTGGCAGAATTTCACTCCTTACCAGTTGCATCAGACAACATAGCTTGTGTGATTCTAGTGTTTTATATTTATTTTTCAACAGCATGTATACCATAGCTATGGGCCAGTGATGTTCTTCTGTTGTTCACAGGACATTTCTGCAGCTAAGATACAGTTCATGTACCACTGACGTGGTCTGCACATGTCAAATAAATTTTTTAAAATTTGTTTTCAAGGAGGGACTCATTTGGAATTCCTTTCTCTACAGGGTTTAGAGTTTTCTGGAGGGTTGAAACATTGACTAGAACAAACTTGTCATATTAGCAAAAGAGGAACTACTGTCTGTGATGGCCTTTTGACAAAGGTACTTTGTTCCTGGAGTCACTTTATTATATTACTACTGTTTTTTGCCAAGAAGACTGGGACCACCTACTCGCACATTGAAAAACACAGCTGAGATCTGTTTTGTGACCCAGACACATGCCCTCTCAACTTCTCTCTGTACTGAAGGAAAACATCACAGCCCAGGCCAGATAAAAACAAGCCCTCCCCTACCCCCCTTTTCTGTGGGAAAGATGAGCTGAAACCAAAGTTAATATATTTGAAAAATTTGAGAGAAAAAAACAGAACACATTTTTAAGAAGTCATTCCTTTAGCCTCATCGGTATGCTACTTGCAGAAGTCTCACAAAGAAAACTTCTGTTGGAGTGGAAAACACTAAACGAAACCCATGTTATGTGAGACTTCAATTCCCTGGAACTGGGAAAGGTGAAAGAATCAGGTCCCTATACTCTTGGACTGTTTTCATTAGCTACCAAGAATGTTTATGCAATTGGTTTTAGCCACTTCATTAGGAGTCCCCTTCCTCTGCTTGATATAGTTAACACAAATCAGCTGATGCTAATTTTAAAAAGCTACTAATATACTAGTATATGACACATTTGTGAGGAAAGACAAAAATGCGAAGAGAAAGAAGAATTGATTTGGTGTTCATTTTTAAAAATGTCCTTTAGTCACCAACTGCATATCTGCACTGTTATTTCAACGATGCAACCTTGCTACAATTTCTCTGAATCAACATCTGAACCCTGAGAAAGAAGATATCTACTAGGAAGGGCTCCTGGTGGCTAACTGGTCTCAACTTTTAAAGAACAGAGCATAGCAGCCATTTCTACACAGGAGCCTCTCACACAAACTGTACTTCGGGGAGAAGCCTGCACTGGATTGCTTACCTGCACTGTTTCTGCCATCTGAGCCACCCTCCTACATAAGTTCCTGGAATCCTAGTTCAATCAGTAGGACCGAGGCCTTCCCCATCCAATCGTAGCTGCGCAGCTATATTCCCCATCAGTTTCTTTGCTGACGAATCAGAGTGGCTCTATTCTGACCAATCAGGACAGTGCTTTTTGGACCAATCAAACTGCAGGGATTTAGAGTCCTCATTTGCATGAGGATGGACCAATCAGGGGTCAGGGGTGGGGACTCCTGTGTATATAAATCAGCTACCCCATGGCTATTACTTTCCCAATCCACTGAAGACTTTCCCATCCCCTGGCTGGAGATGAGACACCAAAGATGTCTGACCAGAAAAGAGCAGACCAGCACAGTATAAAGCAGACCAGCATGGAGCACAGCAGGGCAGAGCTGCCTTGCCAGAGAGGGGCCTGGCTCTAGGGCCATCTCACAACCGTGCTATTTCACAGCCATGCTGTATCACAATTGAGCTGTTTTGTACTGACTAAAGTTTCCTTCTTCACTGAACCCCATATTGGGGATTCCTGTTGGTTTGAATTGGTGCCAATAACTGTCAGTTGACAAATATAATGGGATATGTCTTAATGCTTTCTTCTTGGAAGGGGTACATTTGGCATGAAATATCTAATTTTACACAATGAACTTATAGATCCTGAGCCAATGTTGTGAAACCATTGGCTCATAAAAAGCTAAATCACATAATATAACTCTTGTATACAACCTCTTCTAATTTTTCAATCACTATATTGCTGGCAAATTTAATTCCATAATATCAAAATGAGAATTGCTGGACATTTGGTATTTTACATGATGGACTTTGCCCTTTCTACCAAGAACAGAGGCTTATTTCTATCACACTAAACAATTTAACAGAGTGGACTCTAGATTAGTGTTTTTCTAGCTTTTTGGAGTGTGATTCACATTAAGACAGTGGTTCTCAACTTTCTGGCCCTTTAAATAAAGTTCCTCATGTTGTGACCCAACCATAAAATTATTGCTACTTCATAACTGTAATGTTGCTACTGTTATGAATCGTAATGTAAATATCTGATATGCAGGATGGTCTTAGGCAACCCCTGTGAAAGGGTCGTTTGACTGCCAAAGGGGTCGCGACCCACATGTTGAGAACCGCTGCATTAAGAAATACATCTTACATCAGGTCCCGTATATATTATCTGAAACAATTTTGTTGTTGTTAATCCTCACTGAGGATATTTTGAGAGAGAGTAGAAGGGAGGGGGAGAGACAGAGAGAAACACCAATGTGAGAGAAACACATCAATTGGTTCCCTCCTACACGAGCCCCAACTAGGGCCGGGGATCCAGCCTGCAACTGAGGTATGTGCCCTTGACCGGAATCAAACCTGGGACCTTTCTGTCTGTAGGCCGATGTTCTATCCTCTGGGTCAAACTGGCTATGGCTGAAACAGATTTTTAATAAAGAATACTCATGCTTATTTTTTTCCCTAGGAACAAAATTTATATTTTTATTTTTTCTCTCTTTTTATTGTAGTAAAAATATTTAACATGAGATCTACCCTTTAAACACATTTTAAGTGTACAATACAGTATTGTTAACTGTAAGTGCCATGTTGTACAGTGTACTCAGGCCAATTTTATTATGATGCTTTCTTCAATATGTTCTGTTCTACTCTATTTTAATGTGGATTTTTAAATTTATTTTTACTACCCATTTATGTGTCATGAATACTAATTTTAAATACATGGCCTTAAGGTAACATTCACTCTGGAGTTGAAAGCCTGGCACAGAATGAAATTGCACCTAAAACAACTAGTAATAGCCAACTTTTATTGAATACTGAGCTAAGCACTTCTTTTATTTATTATCCTCTAAATCTCCATCATTACCACATAAACATCTATAAATGAAGAAAAAGAAAGGCAAATCTTGCCAAAAGGTTACATAACTAGTTAGTGGCAGAGCTTTGATATAAACCTAGGAGTACCCATACTCTTAGCCATGTAATTAACACCTAGACAGAAAGCTGAGTCTTGGGTCATCTCCTAGATCTGGAAACATTTTAAGATATAAAAATGCCCACACATACTATATACTCTTGCCTTCCCCTCTTAGAATGGAAACTCCATGCAGGCCCGACTTTTGTCTGTCTTTTTTTCATTGCTGCATTCCCAGCACTCAATTTCCTAGGAGTATTCTTTATCTACTTATATTCTAAATGGTTACTTTTTATAAAGTAAAAAACTTTAAATCATTGAAAATATTTTACAGGTCAAAAATTTATTTAAAATATACATTAAAAAACAATTCTCTTAAGATAATATTTATTTGTTTCTTTGTTTACTTAACAAAAACTTAGTTACTATTTACAATATGAGCTGAATATAGACTGCATAACAGTTTTTCAAACATTTAAAGAAGTTTAGATCACCAAATCCTGTAGACAAAGATGCTGCAAATTTCTTCAACTTTAGAAATCAGGAGTCCATTTCTTTTAGAAAACATCCTGCGATAAATTTGTATGTGTTGAGTAGTAAGCAAAAATTATTACTGAACAATAATTCTTTCAGTGATTGTAAATCATTTTAAAAATAGTTAATGGTGAATAAATATGAGGTATAAGAGCCAGGTGACTAAACCATTCCCTGAAGGAAAACTGCTCATCTATGAGAGATATTTTTCCTAAATTGGACCTCGGTAACAACGCTGGTCTCATACACAGGTTTTTTAATTACTCGAGTCACTGATCAAGTAGAAACAAGCCTATAAACTCCTTGTGGAGATGGAATATTTTTGACCTACTCAGGAAAACAACATCCTACACCAAAATTCTTCTCAGAGATGCAAAATGTGTATGGCATTGAGTTGCATATGAAGTTGTAAAGCAGATCTCTAAAATAATAAAACAAAAGTCTTTTTATACTAACCACATAGATAATTATCATGAAAGACCCTTTTGAAAGCCTAGAAAACAGTTTCTCATGTTTCTCCCAATTGATCTACATCTGCATATTTTACATAGACTTGGCCTCTAGGTCATATAGATCCTAATAGATGCACACAAACTTTCAGATCCTGTTCAACTAACTCACAAGATAAAGTAAAGATTCTTCTGAACTCTGAAACCATCATTCACTTATGAAAACATACTTGCTTTAATGGTGAATTCTAAAACAAAAAGGTCTTTCATGTGTTTAAGTAAATATCTACATTTCAGGAAAAAGTATGTGTGTATACTCTATAAATAGATTTATATGTTATTATATATGTACGTATACATGTGTATATATTATAAATGAATATATATATAGTTGAGATATAAATATGTATACATATAATTAGCCTTGGTTTCAGTAACTTATATAGCTTTTCACTTCATTAACTCAAACTCACCAGGTTTTACTGAATACCCTAAGGATAAAAGCATAATTCAGGTTACCCTCTGGTTTATTTTTCCCTAGTATTTGCCCTCTAATTTTCCTTTTCTTTATTGCCAGTTACTGATGCATTTTTTGTTGTTTTCAAGAGGAAGTTGGTCAGAAAATCTAGTCTACGATACTGTTATAATCAAGTCAAACTGGCTATGGCTGAAACAGATTTTTAATAAAGAATACTCATGCTTATTTTTTTCCCTAGGAACAAAATTTATATTTTTATTTTTTCTCTCTTTTTATTGTAGTAAAAATATTTAACATGAGATCTACCCTTTAAACACATTTTAAGTGTACAATACAGTATTGTTAACTGTAAGTGCCATGTTGTACAGTGTACTCAGGCCAATTTTATTATGATGCTTTCTTCAATATGTTCTGTTCTACTCTATTTTAATGTGGATTTTTAAATTTATTTTTACTACCCATTTATGTGTCATGAATACTAATTTTAAATACATGGCCTTAAGGTAACATTCACTCTGGAGTTGAAAGCCTGGCACAGAATGAAATTGCACCTAAAACAACTAGTAATAGCCAACTTTTATTGAATACTGAGCTAAGCACTTCTTTTATTTATTATCCTCTAAATCTCCATCATTACCACATAAACATCTATAAATGAAGAAAAAGAAAGGCAAATCTTGCCAAAAGGTTACATAACTAGTTAGTGGCAGAGCTTTGATATAAACCTAGGAGTACCCATACTCTTAGCCATGTAATTAACACCTAGACAGAAAGCTGAGTCTTGGGTCATCTCCTAGATCTGGAAACATTTTAAGATATAAAAATGCCCACACATACTATATACTCTTGCCTTCCCCTCTTAGAATGGAAACTCCATGCAGGCCCGACTTTTGTCTGTCTTTTTTTCATTGCTGCATTCCCAGCACTCAATTTCCTAGGAGTATTCTTTATCTACTTATATTCTAAATGGTTACTTTTTATAAAGTAAAAAACTTTAAATCATTGAAAATATTTTACAGGTCAAAAATTTATTTAAAATATACATTAAAAAACAATTCTCTTAAGATAATATTTATTTGTTTCTTTGTTTACTTAACAAAAACTTAGTTACTATTTACAATATGAGCTGAATATAGACTGCATAACAGTTTTTCAAACATTTAAAGAAGTTTAGATCACCAAATCCTGTAGACAAAGATGCTGCAAATTTCTTCAACTTTAGAAATCAGGAGTCCATTTCTTTTAGAAAACATCCTGCGATAAATTTGTATGTGTTGAGTAGTAAGCAAAAATTATTACTGAACAATAATTCTTTCAGTGATTGTAAATCATTTTAAAAATAGTTAATGGTGAATAAATATGAGGTATAAGAGCCAGGTGACTAAACCATTCCCTGAAGGAAAACTGCTCATCTATGAGAGATATTTTTCCTAAATTGGACCTCGGTAACAACGCTGGTCTCATACACAGGTTTTTTAATTACTCGAGTCACTGATCAAGTAGAAACAAGCCTATAAACTCCTTGTGGAGATGGAATATTTTTGACCTACTCAGGAAAACAACATCCTACACCAAAATTCTTCTCAGAGATGCAAAATGTGTATGGCATTGAGTTGCATATGAAGTTGTAAAGCAGATCTCTAAAATAATAAAACAAAAGTCTTTTTATACTAACCACATAGATAATTATCATGAAAGACCCTTTTGAAAGCCTAGAAAACAGTTTCTCATGTTTCTCCCAATTGATCTACATCTGCATATTTTACATAGACTTGGCCTCTAGGTCATATAGATCCTAATAGATGCACACAAACTTTCAGATCCTGTTCAACTAACTCACAAGATAAAGTAAAGATTCTTCTGAACTCTGAAACCATCATTCACTTATGAAAACATACTTGCTTTAATGGTGAATTCTAAAACAAAAAGGTCTTTCATGTGTTTAAGTAAATATCTACATTTCAGGAAAAAGTATGTGTGTATACTCTATAAATAGATTTATATGTTATTATATATGTACGTATACATGTGTATATATTATAAATGAATATATATATAGTTGAGATATAAATATGTATACATATAATTAGCCTTGGTTTCAGTAACTTATATAGCTTTTCACTTCATTAACTCAAACTCACCAGGTTTTACTGAATACCCTAAGGATAAAAGCATAATTCAGGTTACCCTCTGGTTTATTTTTCCCTAGTATTTGCCCTCTAATTTTCCTTTTCTTTATTGCCAGTTACTGATGCATTTTTTGTTGTTTTCAAGAGGAAGTTGGTCAGAAAATCTAGTCTACGATACTGTTATAATCAACATTGTGTTTTATAGATTCTTTTAAAATAACAACATTAAATGTGACATCACAAAAATGTATAATTAGGTTCTCTATTCTCTCTATGCTTATAGGGAAATATAGCTCATCCATAATATGCATTCTCTTTGTGGCAGGGCAAGTTATTTAACCTTTATCTCTCACTTAAAGAATAACCCTTGTGCCTATTTCATAGGTTTGCCATGAAGTTTAAATGAGTTAATACCCATAAAATGTTATAGTGTTTGACATGAGAGTCAGCATGCTGCTAAAAGCCTAGCTATTGTGATTTTTACATGTATACCCTACTCAGGAAAAAAAATGTGACAACTATAGCTCTCTGTTAATGAATGAAGCCCTGGTCAAAGACACATACCCATTTACTAATTGCAAACTATTAGAAGTGTGAACAGAGTTTGAAAGAGATATTTGTTAACAAAGTGCCAGAAATTTTCAACAATGTAAACAATGTGAAACAGTGAATATGTATGTAATGTGCATTCGAAATCAAGTAGTAATAGTAATAGAAAAATCAGAGTATGCTATGAGAAAAGCAACAGAGCACAAGGGAAATCAATTAATACAGGATTGTTAACACATTATTCCACCATGGTTGTTTTATGAGCTGCAGTGCTTTGGATTGGCAGGCAGCTGTACATTCTGTATAAAAGACTTAAACACTTTAATATTGAGTCCTTGATGCCTTTGTTTCATGTCCTTTCCATTGTGATACTTCATATTCTGAGACTTTGAGGATTTGAACAGGTGGTTTGTAAAGAATTATAAACCATGAGATTTATGTCAACAAAACACGATTATACTTGTTGCTGAGTAGAAAACTAATTTGGTGAGCCATTTGGATCACGTTCTCAAAACAGTAAGTGCATGAAAGTCAGGGACAGCAATAAATGGATACTCTAAGGCAGCGGTTCTCAACCTGTGGGTCGCGAACAATGAAAATACATCCTGCATGTCAGATATTTACATTATGATTCATAACAGTAGCAAAATTACAGTTATGAAGTAGCAACGAAAATAATTTTATGGTTGGGGGTCACCACAA
>NW_005354291.1:10229502-10242553 GCF_000412655.1 Myotis brandtii
GTGAAGAACAGAAGGAATGAGAGGCAGCTCTCGCTCACGGAGAGCTGGCAGAGGCGGAGACATTGCAATGCATTCATGAGTCAGAGAACAGGATGCTTTTTATATGATAGAATGACTCATTGCATAGCAGCTATCCACAGGGAATCTGGGGGAAAAGGGAAATCAGGAGTACTTGGGGAAGACCTTCAGAGGAGATGGCGTTGGAGTTTGACTACGGCTACAAAGGAAAATCTTTTGTTTTTACTCCATTTAGCGTGGTCCTCCGAGTAGAGGACCTCCTCAGCATGAACTGTCATTAAAGAGCTATTTCTGACCATTTCACCGAATGAAATGGCCAGCAAGAGAATAACGTGGGTTTAGCAGGCCACACATCCCCTAGCCATTAATTGGATCTTCTGGTCCCTAAGTAGTAGTATTTCACTTACCAGTTCTGTTTTCTAAGTTTAAATACAACACCTGGTGGAAAGAAATGTAGGTGTAGAAGCAGAGACACAATAGTGAGGTAAAGGTCACAGGACTTGTTCAATTACAGTATTTCATAGTGAGTTAGCACCAATACCCTAAGTGTACTTTCCAGAAATTTCCATATTAAGTATTGCATCAGTAGTTAGCATATAAAAACTGTTTTGTAACTTATTGATGTTGTCACACAGAATTGGCAAAACCAAATTCAGAAGATAAAAGGTTTTGACAGAAGTTTCTTCAGTAGCAAAGCATAGTGTGTAAGAAAAGCACTGACCATCCTATGATATGAAAGCCTTTATAAAATCATACCACATATGTTTAATCATATGTGCAAGTCAGCATACTCACTGCTCGACCCAACAAACTTTCAAATTTGTTTTAAATATATCCTATTAGTTTATTCAAAGGCAGATTACATTTACTTTTTATGAAATGAAAAGATTTGTAATTTACTGAAATCAGGGCTAAATATATGTATCTATTTATAGTACATACACATGTATAGTAGTATATAAATCTATTTATAGCATACACACACACATTTTCCTGTAATGTAAATATTGACTTAAACATATGAAAGCCCTTTTTGTTATAGAATTAGCCATTAAAGCAAATGCTATCATAAGTGAATGCTGGTTTCAGGGCTCAAAAGAAATCTCTATCTTACAAATGAGTTGAACAGGATCTAAACATGTGCATCTAGGAGAATTTTACAGACAAAGTCTATGGAATACAGTAACTGGTGCATCTGTTATCTATTGCTACGTGACAAATTCCCCAAAACACTTGACATAAAACAAGAGTGATTATTGTGTTTCTGTGGTCATGAGTTTGCACAGGGAGTATAGGGACAGCTTGTCTCCATTCCGAGGTGTTGGGGGCCTCTGCTGGAAGACCAAAGGTTGGAAGTGGAATTATCCAGAGCCTCTTTCACTCCCATTGGTGAGTCTGCTGGTGATGACAGCTGGTGCTCACCAGGAGCTTACTAGTAGCTGAAGTGGTCAACCAGAACATCTGCCTGACTTTTTCACAAATGGAGATTGGGTTCCCAGAGCAAGTGTCTTGGAAGGAAGAGCTAGGCCAAAGCCATATCTCCTTTATGACCGAGCCTCAGTAGTTACATAGCATCATTTCACAAGCTCCTGCCCAGACTTAAGTAACAACAGACATAAATACAGGTCAGTAGTTTCTTCTGGTTAAGGAGGAAAGGTAAGCCAATATGCTGGAAGAGGCCTTCTGAGGTAATGGGCAATGTTCTATTTTTGAACAGGGGGATAGGGATCATGGGAGAATTTTCCCTGCGTCTCTTCTCAAACCCCTCAAAATGCACCTTATCATGTCCATCCCAAGGGATCACTGTTGTTCTAAATTTAAAGTTTTGCCACCTGAGTATGTCATCATAGACTATCCATCCTCCAGCCCCTGTCTATTTTGTCTTACCTTTCACTTTCTATCCACTTGATTTTCATTGCAAGGCAATTTTTTCATTGTAAAAAAAAAAAAAAAAGAATAGGCCCACACCAATTACGATTAGAGTTTGGTGACCCAAAACTGTTCTATTTTGGACTGGTTTACATAAAACCTTGGCTTTTGAATCTGATCCCTCCATCTGTGTACTTGGCTTTTGTTGTTATTGTTGTTATTGTTGTGTTTCTTGGCACACCTCTGTCTATTCCTTGAGAATAAGGCCATGAAAACAATTCCTGAAATGATGCTGATTCTGCAGATCTCTCCTGAAAGCTAGAAAGGAAAAATGTATTTTGCACATTTGAAAGGTTGGAAATAGCTACTCAGGCTCTGGGTTTATACTGATTTCTGATTTTTAAAATTCTTCCATGGTATTGGATATAGAAAACTCTACTAAAAATCTTTGGAGGTGTTTACTTCTCTTAATTACGTATGGTTTTGGTCATTTCCTTGAAGGGTACTTCTAGTTAGTACTGTTTGTGCTTCACATTCTCTTTGGCTAAAGTACATCCCTGAACTTTTCTATCAGAACATATTCCTTGTGTTCCAGTCTGTCAACAAGTATTTGTTGGTCAACTCTTGTTGCCAGGCACTATTCCAGGTCCTTGGTATTCCGTAGTAAACAAGATTCCCATTGTTCCTGCCACTATGAAGTTATGGCCCTAGTGATACTAGTGATTAAACAAAAACCCTTGGTATTATTTTATTTAAATACCAAATAAAATTATTTTATTATTGTCTTGAAAATTTTTAAGACGATTAATTCCTTTGCAACTTCCTACTTATATTTTCTTAATGATAGTTTGATTAACTGATCCATTTAGAAATGCAGGACAGAACTTAACTGGGGAGGGATGTACATAGAATAAATGAAAATAACATGAAAAATAGCACTATGCATTTAATAATAAGTAGGCCTAGGTGATTATAGGTAATCTGTGAGGCAGCCATTTCTTCTATATGCTAAACAAGGTTTTCATGAAGTGAGAGAGGTCCGAAGGCAGAGCCATGCACCTCGTTTTCTGTATAATGTACATTTCAAACCGGATGTTGTGGACTTCTTTATTTTTGAGAAAATATTATTTCTTACCTACATAGAGGAAGCATAACATTTAGCAAGAGTTTGTCACAGATGATAAAGTATTGATGCCTTTTCATGCTGTGAGCGGGTCATAAGATCACCATAGATATTCAAGTCTCGAAGATGATAAGATCCATGCTGCAAATATTTTCAGGAGATGCATAATGTCTGTGCCCATTGTACAAACAAGTGAAATCGTTTAAATGATTCTCTCGCACTTATGAATCTTCTTTTTCCCAGCCTCAAATAATGCTACTTCTCTTGCTTCCAAATTCTCTTCCAAACAATGGAGGGAAACAATGATGTTCAATAAGACTGATTTGTTACTGCAATCCTACATGTATACACTCTTTATTTCTTTTCTGGGATCGCTGCAAAATAAGTAAAGTCTACTAAGTTTTAGAAATGTAAATGGCTCCCCAAAAAAATGCTCCCTCTGGTAAAAATAACAGTAAGACAGAAAATGAATTACCCCTGGACTGTTTTTTCTCTCCTGTAAAAACAACATTGAAAATTGACCGGAATTCGGTATTTAAGCCATTTTTTATATGGAGATAACTTTCCAAGTTACCTTGAAGCAATTTGGAGGATAGTCCTCTCTTAATTAATTTTCCTAAGAGTTTTGTGGAAATGTTAACCTTCCTAAACTGAAGGGCATACCTCAGTTTTTTCTAATTATCTGTTTATATACACTATATGTGTACGTTTGCATGTATATTTGTGTATGTGTATATATATGTATATATACATAATATTTCTTTATAGAAGAACAAGGCAGATCTGAGAGAGGAAAAAAATGGACAGTTTATTTTGCTGTCTCTACTTCTAAATACTATCAAAACATCCTCCTTTGCTGCCTATTCAAACATTGGCAAATTACTTAGCAACAAGCGCATATATTTGTGGTGTATTTTTTTAGTTACCACATCAGTGTCAAGGATAAGAAATATTATCAGGTATGTATCTTCCAAAAATACCACATTATCAAAAAAATAATATCGCACCAACTAGGTCAACCATTCATTAAAGTCTGGGGTAACAGCAATCACAGACTAATGTAAAAAAAAAAAGTAGGTCTGGCCCAGCACAGAGAAAAGCACTCTGTCTGCAGTAGAGCAGTCACTAAAGTTGGATATGAAAGAGGAAATTGCTTCCTTTTCAAGTTTTTTTTAATGTTTAAGCATTCAACAAATGTTTGTTAAGTGTCTACTTCATTAAAGGCTCCGGGGCTAGGCAGTAGGGGAAGCGGGGAGCTGTTCAACGAGTATCGAGTTTCGGTTATGTTAGATGAATAAGTTCTAGAGGTCTACTGTACAACACAGTGCCTGTAGTTAGCAATACCTGTATTGTGCACTTCAAAATGTGTTAGAAGAGTAACTGTCATGTTAAATGTTCTTACCACAACACACACACACACACACACACATGAACACAAGGAAACTTTGGGAAGAGTTAGATATGTCTATTACCTGATGATGGCAATGATATCAGGAGTGTTTGCATAGGTCCAAACTCATCAAATTGTATACATTAAATATGTGCAGTTCTTTGTATTTCAATTATACCTCAATAAAGCTGTTAAAATTTAAAAAAGAAAAGAAGACACTGCTCTTGGCATTTGGGATGTAGCAGTAACAAACAAGTGTCTGTCTTCATGGCTCTAATTGTCCTGCAGAAAGTAAGCATAATAGAATATCAGGTGGAGCTAAAACTGTAGGTGACACATCTTAAGTTTAAAGCTTATTGACATCATCATCACATTAGCAATGGCCTTACCATGTTAAAATTACTTTTATTAGCCAGTGTGGCTCTGTGGTTGAGGCTCGACTTATGAACCTGTAGGTCACAGTTCGATTCCCGATCAGGGCACATGCCTGAGTTCTGTACTCAATCCCCAGTGATGTTTGTATTCTCTCTCTCTCTCCCTTCCTCTTTGAAATCAGTAAAATATATATATATATTTTATTCGACATCCATAGAAATAACCTATGGCCAAGTACTACACAAAGCAAGGTAAAAGATACTATCTCTGCACTCTGGAGGTATTTGATGCAGGTAAAATTGCCACAAGTCAACAAAGGAACATCTAATAGTTTTGCAAAGTTAATTTCTAATCAAAAATTGGTATTATTGAATGTGAGACTACAATTATAGAAGGAATAGGAAGTGCTCTGTAGATTGACTCTCATTCTATAAGTCACAAATGGATTTCTTCAAGTTTTCACCAAAAAAGGAACAGATTCTTTTAAGGCAGGCAGTTGCTCCAATGTCTTCCCCTTACTCACCTATTCCAAGAGCTTTTAGGTAAGCCTTTGACATCAGAAGTTGGTATGAACAAGGCAGCCTCCTTCCTGGGATTAAGGTCCATCCCCAGGAGATCTTTATTGTTCTTGTCAATGTTGTTGTGCTTGCCAAGAAAGTTCCAGTACAGCGAGAGGGCATCATGAAAATCAAAAACAGAAAAAGTTTAGCTACGTCTCATGTGAACTAAACCTGAGTACTGGAAACCCTACACCTTCCTACTCATGGCCATTAATCTATGCTCCATATTATGACCTTGCAAATTACACAGTAACAATAGGTGGACTTATTTAAAATTCCCAAGAAATAATGAAATCGACATAATACATTTCTATTTGGGCAGAGTCTTTTGTATCAGGTGATATCATAGGGTGCTGGTCAGACAATGAATTACTGTTCCTTAGGTCACGTGTCAATGAATGATACAATTAGCTATAGAAGTTTTCCCTGTCTATAGCCATACCACCCTGAATGCACCCAATCTCCTTTGATCTCAGAAGCTAAGTAGGGTCGGGCCTGGTTAGTACTTGTATGGGAGAAGTGTATCCCATATGATTCATGTGGCTGCAGCTAAGTGCTATGAACAAGGGAGTTTCTTAAGATGAGGTAGTAAGTAGGAAAGGAAATGCAAAATGTGAGTATCCAGCCTGGCCAGTATGGCTCAGTGGTTGAGCATCATTCCATGCACCAAGAGGTTGCTGGTTTGATTCCCT
Source organism: Myotis brandtii (assembly GCF_000412655.1). Taxonomy (NCBI): domain Eukaryota; kingdom Metazoa; phylum Chordata; class Mammalia; order Chiroptera; family Vespertilionidae; genus Myotis; species Myotis brandtii. The sequence goes on from NW_005354291.1 coordinate 10,235,530, forward strand.
GTCAGGGCACATGGCCAGGTTTGGGGCTTGAACCCCAGTAGGGGGCATATAGGAGGCAGCCTATCGGTGATTCTTTCTCATCATTGATGTTTCTATCTCTCCCTCTCCCTTCCTCTGTGTAATCAATAAAAACATACTTTTTAAAATGTAAGCATCCATATTAAGTGGAAAGATGCCACCTGGAATCAACCACAGAATAATCCACTGAATTATCAGATTAGTTAGCCATCCTACAGTGCAGGATCTCAAGGTGATGGGAAAGAGCAGAAAAAAATAATTGGAGGGAAGGAGAATAAAAGAGAGGAGCAGAAATTAAGTAAGCTACTCAGTCCAGAGAGGCATGCTTGGATGGTAAGTATATGAGTAATTCTTTTGGGCATATAAGGATAACACAGGAGGCTGGGCCACCTGTAGGCAGAGAAGAGGCTTGCTATCACAGAGAGTGGCTGTCAGAGTGGGGTGGATATAAAAACCACCTTTTCCTCTTTCTGAATTTTGCCAGAAGCCAGACCTCTGTGCGTGACATGAAAGGGCAAATTTTCCATTTTTATCTGGATGCTTAACAACACAGATATAGCCTTAATGTTCACGGATAATAAAGCAAGGAATGGAATGCAAGCATAAAACACATAAGCCACCAGAATCTTTCCAAGACTAAAGGGGCAGTAAACAAATACTAACAGGAATGAGCCTAACACATCTCCCCAAGCCACAGAGTTCTTCCTGGACATGGTCAAAGACTCAGATCCTTGTCTTCTCCAGGAAGGGGGTATACGCCTGCCAGTAAAACTACTTACCGTGCACTCTACGAGACCCCATTCCTTCCCAGAGGGTCCAGCTCTGTGCTAAAAAGCACAAGGAAAAGCAAATGGTTTGGAAAGAAAAGTTGTTGATGTCTCTTTTCCCCAAAGGTCCTTCAAGCAGTAAATGAACACACACAATCTGTGTTTATTTTCTTTTAAATATATTTGTGAAAATATCGTGTGATCCAAAATATGTGTTTTCAATTTCGCTTGTCATGCCCTGGCCATGAGTGATGTATTTTATCCATATTCATAACCATGCACAAACTTTCTATTCATAGCTCACGCTGCAGCATAAATTCTGGCGGCGAGGAGGAATTTCCTTGCATGGCCCGCACATGGCAATCCTTTACCAGAGGCCTGGCTTCCAATCAATGTTTGCATTCTTCCAACGGCTCGGGTTAAATGTAAAGGAATGAGGTACCTGAGCCTTCTTTCAAAAAAGTAACTGCGTTTACATGTCCAGGGAGGATAGGACAGCGTGTTCATAAGCTCTTGCTAGCTTCAGGAATGTCTAACCTGATTTCCTGTCATAAATATTCCTTTTAAAAAAAGACTTTAGAAATATGCCAGTTCAAACTCAGTGCATACCCTTCCAACACCAGCTCTCTGTGGCAGTGGGAAGCCAGGACCGCAGTCCCCAGTGCCCAATACCAGCAGGTCATGGGCATCCCTGCTGTTCTTTGCTTCATCCTCAGTGTGAGGGAGCCATTCCCCTGGGGTTTCTCCTGGGTGGTAGGAGCAGAAGTGTGGGTGGTAGCTCAGTGTGTGTGCACAGCTTGGAGAGGAGGCATGTTTACTAAGGGATGGCTTCAAAGCTGTCTCAGAGAGGAAGTATCTGTCCCCAGGTCCACCCCTGCTCCAGAGAACAGGCTTTTAGTTCAGGTAGGAATCTTGGTTGGAGCTTCCTCGCTTGATTGGCGACTGCCAGATCCTCTCCTTTGCATTTTGATGAGGAGGCACTGGCTCATCACAGGTTCCTCCTGCTGCCCAAGCTTGGAGGGCACCACGCAATGCGTGCCTGTGGGCTCTGGAAGTGAGTGAAGTTGCCTCCTAGGTTCAAACAGTGAGCCCAAGGCATTTCATTTTTCAGAGTTCTTCACCCAGTTACATCTTCCCCCTTGGCGTTCATTCCCGGGGCTGCCAGTGAACTGAGACTGAGAAGCTATGAAAATATACACAGGAGAGAGACGTGAAGGAAGGGCATTGGTTGTTCCCCTGGAGCCCAAAATCATACGTGTCTCTGTTTTCTTCTTGCCTTCCCTTACTTGGTAGTCCCGCCCCAAATCAGATATCCTCCTGCTTCCTTTGCTTTGCCCTCATTGGGAATGCAGGGTCAACGTTGGGGAGGAAGCATAGGAAGCACCTAAATGCCCTCGGCCGCCACCACAGCGCTCCTTCTTCCTGGCATTTCTCTGGGGTGAAACAGGAACAGAAGCTGGGTGTTTCCCTCCGCACATTTCCCAGGTGCAGCGCTCAGGTTTCCAGCAGTGCAACTCAGGAAGATCCTGTTTTTACTGTTAAACTTGGATTCATTCATGAAAGGTTGTTGCAATCGCTGTTTTGAGTGTTTTCAAACCGACTGGCACAAAGTTAATAACATAGATCAAGGCCAGCTGTGTCAACAGAGGCTAAGGAATTTGAATGGCCAATTCATTGATGATATTTATAACTCAGACAGAAAACACATCAGTAATTATCACAAATAACAGGTAGAAAAGGTAGATCTACATTCTGCATATACCAAAGACAATTTCATCAATATCCCTCATATTAATAACTTACACTTCTGACTTTCCAGGAGCAGTCTACATTCTGCTTTCTTCATCAATTGCATACTCGGTCATGTATCTAAGAAAGGTTAATGAGTAGCAACTTTTTCTGGGAACACAGAAAATACCAGTCAGAAAGATGGGGCTTTCTTTCTTAAACCAACAATTATGATACAATGCTATATAATGTAATTTAGAAGATGTGCTTAAGGTGCTATGGAAGTCAGAGGTCTACATCTAAGTCATATTGGAAAGTGGGGTGTCAGGAAATTTTTCTTTAGAAGAGAACTTTAGTTGACTCTTGACTGATGGATAAGATTTACCAGGTTTGGATGGGGTAGGAAGTTTAATGGGTTGTTCTAGCATGTACAAAGATATTAATATGGAAAAGTATTAGGAATCTGAAGAATCCATAATATGCACTTTGGGAACACCAGGAGTTAAGGTGGGAGAATTAAGTAACGGAATGATTGATTAAAACTTGGATGCCATGCCGTAACCGGTTTGGCTCAGTGGATAGAGCGTCGGCCTGCGGACTGAAAGGTCCCAGGTTCGATTCCGGTCAAGGGCATGTACCTTTAATGGGTTGTTCTAGCATGTGCAAAGATATTAATATGCAAAAGTATTAGGAATCTGAAGAATCCATAATATGCACTTTGGGAACACCAGGAGTTAAGGTGGGAGAATTAAGTAATGGAATGATTGATTAAAACTTGGATGCCATTCTGTGGAATTGGCAATTATCTAACATCATCACCTTCCTAGGGAAGCCAATGAAAGATTTTCTCAAGAGAATTTTAGAAAAGGTAATTACAGAAGTAACATTGAAGACTGATTAAGAAACAGAGAGGGATGAGGCTGGATTTAGAGAGGCTATTAAGTAGCTAGAGCAATTGGGTTTCAAAGAAAAATTATAGAGCTCTGAAGAGGAAATACTCTACAAAGTCCAGTGCCCAATTTGGGGGAAGGGTGAATACATGAGTGAGGGAAATGTCAAGAATTATAAAAGGTTGGAGATTTTACCCTACCTGTGATCTAACAATTTAGCCTGCCATAGTTTCATGGATGCTGAGAGAAGACACTGGTCTCTTAAGTCAGAAACAAAGGACTGTTTATTACCAATAACAGTAGCAATAGCCAGGGTATATGCATTGTTGGTCCAGTGCCTTGGACCTCTATGTCCACATGGTGACACAAAGAAGGGTGAGATGACACCTACAAACACAGTAGGTTGTATCATGGGGGGGACTGAGTTCCGGGAACCCAAATCACATCATGAGCATTAAGCCTGCCTGCCCTTTTCTCTGGAGGGAGGCACTATATCTGTCTTCTAAGGCTGTAAGCAGACTTGTACTTTGCTCCAAAGAGAGACACTGCCTCTATCTTTTAAGTCTCAGCACTCTCCACACATCCTTATAAAGATGATGCAAAACAATGAGCACTTGGTGCTTTTTTGCAAGATTTGCAGAAATGCAAGATACCCACGGAGAATTAACTGTCTCACAACAGAAAACACCCAGGAAAAGAAGAAGTAGAAGGTCTTCTAATTCTGTGGCATGAGCAACTAGGTGAGAGGACTGAAGGTTTGGTTTCATGCATGTATCAGAACCAAAATGGCAAAGAACATGACACAAATGAATTCTCAGTATCACAAAGAAGAAATATCAACTCATGTATGGCAATGGTTGACCTCTAAGTTGTCTTCACAATACTCTAGTGATGAACCTTCTTAACCAGTAACATCCTTTCTGAAAGAAATTCAGAACTTTGCCAAGTTTGAACCAATGTCCAATTGAATATTGGTATACCTGTCCTTCTAGCCTCCGAGAAGAATCAGTGAGACCAACAGAAACCATTGCAAGAGCAGGAGTAGCAGCAAATGCCTAATTCAGCCTTTGACACATGCTATGAGGAACTGTAGATCCTTCTCAAATTTTCCCAAACTAAAGACAGGAACAGGTTGTCTCAAGATAATTATTATTCACATGGCATCCTCCAAACTAAAAGAAAGACCACTGAATTTGTTGTGGACTGAAGTATCATTTGGGAGACTCTCATACATCTATTTCCGACTCCACTGTAGCACTGACTTCTATGGTTTTGACTTCTATGGTTACAATTGTTCATCTGTTCCAATAAACCAAAAGTTTCTGGAACTAAGGAATGTCTTGTTCATCTCTATATTTTCTCACACTCTATCTTCAGTCTGACTATATTATATAAATCAGAAATGAGAAGTCATTTTACTTTAAATTTAACATTTGCACCTTAAAAACTCTTTTGTCCTCCATACCACATAGCTTGGAAACCATACAATAAGTCAGATTATCTTCAGAAAATAAGTAGAATTGCTCAAGCAGTTTCTATAAGCAAGATTTAGACAGTCTTCCTTATGTGCCATTAATATTTTATTCATGGATGAACATAATCTCCTCATACCAAAAAAATGAATTACTGTAATCCACATTTTCCTTTCTAAAGGTCATTAATGGCTTTGGCTACTTTGATGGGACAATAAGTAGATTTGTAAAGAAAATAGTAAGATCACTATATTAATATACAGATTAAGTATATAATTTTAATTGCTCTGAATTTTAACAGCCCAATTATGTTTCTTGCTGTTAGCCTTTTAAAAGATGCAATCTATTTACTTGTGTTCATGTTTTGCAGTTGCTCTAGCTTGCCTAAGCCCCAAGGTCTATGTCAGTAAAACCATGACAGCATTATAAAGTAATTTTGGTACTACACAGAGAACAATCCATAGTTTTGTATACCACCATTGACTTACATCTAAAAACTCAAGGTCTGCTGTTGTTCCATAGGTGGAATGGTAATAACAAAGACAATCTGACAGGAAAGGAGGGGAGAGTTTTTAGACACTTGATTAGGATGGTTTGGAACAGGGTTATAGAGACTTTGCTCAAGATTTTCTTAAATCAAATACTTCCCTAAAGCGTTCAGCTATTGTATTAGTTTCCAAGGGCTGCTGTTCCTGGTCTGAATTGTATTCCAAATACATAAGGTTGCCAAGTAGATGAGTTTCTTAATAGACCAGGTGCTGAAATAATGAGTGCATTTATCTTGCACCTGTACAATTATGCTCACCTGCACATTTCAAACAGAGCTTGGATCTGTGTAGTGGTTAAAAGGCTGAGCTCTGTAAACTGGCCTGACTGCTTTCTTAACCACTTAGCAGCTTTGTGACTTTAGGCAAGTTGTCAAACCTTTCCGTGCCATGGTTGTCTCATCTATAAAACAGAGGTAATGATAGTACCTAACTCATGGGGCCAGTGTGAAGATTCAATATGTAGAGTCCATAGCACCTTGCCTAGCACAGACGAGGCACTCCATGAATGTTAACTTTTATTAAATTGTTATTGCAAACCTAGAATTGTGGATCCTGTGTGTTAAATCACTAAGGTGATCAATATCCAAGGTTCATTTGAATTCCGCTTCCTGGAAAGAATGTTTCCAAATGTAATTGACCCTCTCTTTAATCAGGGAAACTTTGATCTACTTTTCTTTTGGTGTTTATCCAATTACAGTCATGGGAAAAAGCTCTATAGAGGGCAAGAACTATAGTATCGATCACCGTGACCTAAAGCACCAACATCATTTAACCAATTAAAAACTAGTTGTGAGTTGAGAGTAGACATATGTATTAGGCAGCTCTTTTACTCAAAAGGTATATGTACAAATCACATCTTGAGGAACATCCCTGCTTAATGACCATCTTACAGAGAAAATCTTGTCCTGGGAGTGAGTAATGTTTAACAGAAATATACAGTTTTCTAAGTGTTTTTTTGTGGCTGTTAAATCTCAGGCCTGCAAGTCAGGAGAAAAAACCACCACCCTGAAGACTGTGACTTTCAGTAATACCTGCAGGACTTTTCCTCTCACGCCCAGACCTTTCTCCAAGAAAAGGAAAATTAGTCCCTGCAGGGGATTTTCCAGGTCGATCCCCTCCCATGCTGCCCTGCTCTGGCAACGCTCACTGACAGCCCAGATGGAAAATGTTGAAACTTTTATAAGAGTGCTCTTCCAACTACATCAAGCTGAGGCCTCTGGAATATCTTTGATATTCCTACCCTTTTTCATACTCTTTCAAGTCTCTCAAGTTAGGGGAAGGATGTGGATTAAAATGCATAACACTTGATCAGTGGTAACTGGTCTGTTTGAATCATTGCTTATAGGTTATAGTACTTAGATAGTTCATGTTCTATAAAAATATCCATGGACTCCACTCAAAAATGGGCTATGGCTGAAGAAGAAAAGTTGCCCTCTGTGGGGGGTATGTATTGTGTGGTCACTTCTAAAGACAAAATCTTGTCTTTGAGGGAAATTTAGAGAGAAAGCGCTTCATATTAGGTGAGGAGGAAGAGGTGGGAAGAGAAGCATCGCTGTGTTGAGGAGAGGGAGGAACTTGGCCTCTGAAGAAAGTACTACCTG
>NW_005354291.1:10242687-10251210 GCF_000412655.1 Myotis brandtii
CCGCTCCGCAGCTGCTCTCCTTCCCTGATTTACCTCTGAGGAGGCACTTTCCCTGCTAACCTTCCCTAGCCTGCTCTCCTGGCTACAAGACAACCCAGCTAGACTGGTCTCTTTGCTCCACCTTGTGGCGACATCTAAACACCTTTTAAAACGGGCTGTTTTGTTCCTGTTACTCAGAAAGATTCCCAAAGCCTTCCTGCAGCTCTTCCTTTTCTAATTAAATGTGTGGGGTTTTTTAAACACCATTTAAGATAACCAAAAATTTCTTTCGTACTATTAAATACTGTGACAAATACTATTTTGTACTTCGGTAGCACTGGTTGTTAAGGATGCCTTATCACCCTTCGTATTTGTGTATTCTTAGCTTTAGGCTACTGATTAGCAATAAACTATTATAATGTAAACTTATTTTTCTGTTGAAAAAAATTAAAGCAGAACTGCCACGGAATCAGTAAAAATAATAATATGAAATATATGCAATAATAATAACAAAATTTTAATGTAAGAAAGATATGGAGAAAGAATCATTTACTGGGCTTTCTATGGTCTGCTTATGGTTTCAGAACTTTACATGTCACCGGAAACACAAAAAAATTAGCTGCTCTCCTGTTTTCCTAAGCAAAAGCTTCCTCAAATAGTCTACAATAATGATAGGCCTTGTATTATTTCATCCCTTCTAATAAAAACTCTATAAATAATTAATATCTTCCAGCCCCTTTGTTCCCAAAGATTCAGTAAGTTGGAAACTATATGCTATAGTGGCTTTAAAGGGGTATGACACTGGATTTTTAGGTGGGTCATTTAGCCATTTTCAGTTGACAGTTCTCACATCCTCATTTGAAACCTTAATTGCTTTGTAAAGAGACTAACATTTTTTAACTGAAAGAAAACCTGGCATTCTTAAAAACGGTGAAGAAAGTTCATCTACACTTTGTGGTAGAATGTCCTGATTTTTATTCTATGATTTCAAAACTAAATTTAGTTATCCAGCCAATAATGTCTAGTATCCTAAGCCAACTGAATTAAGTCTAGGTTCTCAGAAAAATAAATGAAATGAAAGGAGTTGTTTTAAAAAAAAGTAATTCTTACACCATAAAAGACAGCTGTTTTTCAAATATTTTTAACTGGATGTTTAATATCACCTATTAGAATTTTGTTTTCTTCCTTTTTTGGAGACATTTTAAGTCGAATATAGCAACCCAAATCTACAGTTTGGCTCTCTTCTCTCCAGGCATTCTTATGTTCAATTCCCACTATTTTTAGCCTTATGCAGTTGTTCCAAGAACATACCTTTTCTCAGAAAGTAATATTTTCTCCACCTTCAAAGAGGAAATTTAGGAAAAGGTCAGAAAACGCAGATGCTCTAAAAATGTACTTGGCCTGCTTCTTCTCAGAACTTAAAAACAATTGGGTTTCTTTAGTGCAGTCACTAAAAAAAACCAAGGCAACAGCAAAATCCATTGTTGTAACTATATAACTTAACCAATGATAAGCTATCCAACTTAGACCTCAGTCCCTTCAAACCACGTATGTCCCTACTATTCATTCACTTACTTTATTTTTTAGTTGGTCCCTTATTTTCACTGATTCTTACAGTCAAGACTGGTCTTGAAAATCTAGAAAACATTAGCCCAAAAGACTTGAAGGTACCTGGCCAGCGTGGCTCAGTGGTTGAGCATCAATCTTTGAACCAGGAGGTCTTGGTTTGATGATTCCCAGTCAGGGCACATGCCCGGGTTGCGGGCTCAATTCCCAGGAGTGGGCATTCAGGAGGCTGCCGATCAATGATGCTCTCTCATCATTGATGTTTCTCTCTCTCCCTCTCCCTTCCTTTCTAAAATCAATAAAAATATTTTTTTTTAAAAAACTTGAAGGGGACCAAAGTTTTACGACCCTAAAACTGCCCTTTTGGGATACTGATTCAAAGCTGGTTATTAAGAAACAAAAGACTCAGATAGAACTTTTGACCCTCCCCCTTTCCTAATGGAAAGGACTGCTTCAGGAAGGAAATCTTAGGATGCCGCCTTAGCCTAAATTGAAATAATTAGGGTAGAAAGAAAGGGTCCAGGCAGGGTTCTGGTAGCTAGATCACCCTCTGTGTCCCATTGAATCAAGAATTTGCCTGCCATGTGTGTTTTGCTCTTCCTCAATTACCTGTGAACTGCCAATTTTTACTTTTAAAATATAAGACCCAGTACCTCCTTTTCTCCTTTGTCCAAAATGACATACCCAGTTTTCTCTCACTGTTTTGGGGGGTTTTCATGTTTATGTGAATTCCCTATTCATAAGTATTAAAATTTTACTAGTATTTTCTCCTGTTAATCTGTCTCCGTTTGTTTTATTATTTTATTAGCCCAGCTAGAAGAATTTAGAAGGTGGAAGGAAAAGTATTATTTTAGCCCCCACAGACTCCATTGCTCTCTTCAGTTTTTCTGTTTCAGATTAAGGGGAGCTTGGCAGGAAAATTATATATGACAAACTTGTAATAATCAGGTAGGGTACACAGTAATTGCACTGTTTTATTGTAGGGATGTGATATAATGATCTATTGTAGGGGTGTGACATCATGTAATATGTGATATAATGAGCTACAAATAAATCAGAACAATTGATACTGTTATCAGTGGAAGTGGAGTTTCTTGGGGTGCCGTGAGGAAAATAATTTCCTGAGGCTCCCATGGGAGGATAGCGTTTCTTGGAAAGCTTAATTGATGACATAAAATTAAGGGGGTTTTCCTTCGAGATCCCATCTCTGTCCATTTTGCCATGGAAGAAGTCCAATCTTGTCTTCGGAAGAGCCAGGATCAAGGCCACTGCCCTGAATTTCTGCTCCATATTAAAGCACAGTCCACTCCAGCGTCTGACTAGCTTAGCTTGTGTTCCCAGCTGCAGTCCATTGCATGGGGGATTCTGTACAGCCATGGGCCTTGCGGCTGCTTAAGACCACATGTCAGGTGAGTGTGAGTCATGGAGCAAGAGAGAGAAGGGGGAACCAGAGGCAAGAGTAAAAAGGGAGGGGAAATGCTCTGTCTGAGGAGTTTACCTTTCCTAGATTTCACACTCCCAGGAGCTCCACCCTCCTAGCCAATGATCTTTTTCCCAGGCTATACTGACAGACAAGCACCTTCCCTACATCTCTTGACCTCACTGCACATGTGCCCATCTCCCCTTTGTTGGATCCCCTCCCCCAGTGATCTACAGGGAATGGACTAGTGGTTCCCTGTGGAGAGTGAAGCTGAGCTTCCTGGATAAGCTGCCCAGACGACCATGCTGATGTCTGGCCTCCCTTTTGCTCTCTTCCTATATTAATATTAATAAACTAGCTAATTATGATGATAGCAATACTAGTATAAAATACTTAGGAAAGCATGAGTTCAAGTGTCATCTATAATTCATAGAGATGAAAATTCTTAAAAACTAGGGGTCCAGTGCACGAATTTGTGCACCTTGAAAGGAACTGTGGGCCGTGAAGCTGCGGTGGGCACAGGGGCGGGTCTCAGACCATCCTCTGCACCTCTGCTTGATCCCTCCCACCATGGCCCCTGGTCCTCTCTCTGGCGGCAGCCCCACTCCCGCCGCTGCCACTCCCACACACTGACTGCGAGGAGCAGTTGGGGCCAGCGCCAGCAGCAGGTGCAATTGGTGGCTGCTGCTCCGATCACCCCTCAGGAGCAGGGGGAGTTGGAGAAGCCCTCGGGAGCGATCAGGGATGGCAGCTGCTGCTCGCACCTGCTGACGGTTCCAAGTGATCTGGACCAGCGGGTGTGAGCACCCAGTGGGACTGTGGCATGCAGGAACAAAGAAATTTCAGTAACCACCAGCGGCTCGCCCTGATAACAGTGACCAGCGCCCTGCCTTGGTCTGGCTCCCTCGCTCACCTGCTCCACCATCCCACCACGGCTGATGCCCAGGGAGCGATCAGGGATGGCAGCTGCTGCTCGCACCTGCTGACGGTTCCAAGTGATCTGGACCAGCGGGTGTGAGCACCCAGTGGGACTGTGGCATGCAGGAGCAAAGAGATTTCAGTAACCACCAGAGGCTCACCCTGATAACAGCGACTAGCGCCCTGCCTTGATCTGGCTCCCCCGCTCACCTGCTCCACCATCCCACCACAGCTGATGCCCACCATGTTCTGTGCTCTGCCACCTGCTGCTGATGCCTACAATGTTCCGTGTACACCCCCTGGTAGTCAGTGCACGTCATAGTGACCAGTTGTTTGGTTGTTCTGCCATTCAGTCTATTTGCATATTAGGGTTTTATATAGAGAGATGAAAACTGATTGCAGTGATTTCTACTTTCTAGGGGGTTATGTTTTGTTTGTTTATTTCTTTGTTTCTCTTTTGTTTTGTTTTTGGAATAGAAGGAGGAGGTAAAGAAAGGAAGTTGCTATGTTTTTTAGTATATATTCTCTTAAGGTAAAAGAAATCTGGTGCTTTTAGTTTCAATAATTGATAGTGGAAAAATAAATGTCTATTCTGCTTACAGAAGCTGAAGGCAAAAAGCTGGAATTTTAAAGCCTATGTTATATGATGAGACCTGGAGTAGGAGGGTTTTTTTTGAGTGGGTCATATTAATGAGTCTTTTGGTGATGAGAAGTAGGCTCATTGGTGAGAGGATGGTGGAGAGTCAACTTACAAGACTTACAGGACACCATTAGATGATGGGCCAGGGAAATGGAAGAGCAGAGTGAAGTAGGAGAGACATTGAGAAAGGGAAGGGGTTGAGTAACATGACCTGAGTAGTAAAAGCAACCAAAACACTTAAGAACATGATGGGAGATAATTAATTCTGAAATTGAAATATTTGCATTTCATAGCTGTAAAAACTCACTGCATTGTACCTACTCTTAGGCAAAATCTGAAATAAACACAGTGCCTCCCGTTGGTCTGGTGAACTATTAATCATTCTTAAGCATTATCTCAAATGTCACCCTTTCAATGTGACTCTACCAACCCACCTCTGTGCTCTTATAGTACTTCATACAGAACTTCCAGAATTTACCTACATGAATTATGGTATTATTTAAAAAATCTGTTTCATGCATAAGACCATGTGCTATTTTAAATCGGGCATTTTCTATTTATCTTTGTAACTACAAAATCTGAGCACTATGCCTGGCTGGCATCTAATAAACATTCAATAAATCTTGGTTGTGGGGATGAAAAGGGGCCACATGCTAACCTGACAAGTTCAGGGAAGGCCTGTGTAGTGGCCTTGCAAACTCAGAGACCTAAAATAACCACAAAGGATGGTCAGAAATTAAAACTTCTTAACTAAGAGCAGTTTATGACAGATAGTCATGTCCTAGGCTAGAATCTTCCCTGACAAAAGTCAATCTTTACCTTAACAGAGCCTGTCCATTGTCTTTTCTATCTACCATAACATACCTTTGGGAAGTCAGGGTAACTGCCCTTTTCCTAAACCCCTCAGGGCACAACCAACAAACCAGGGCAGAGACCATAAGTCCTTTCATTGTTATTGTTATCCTGTTAATTGTTGATTGTTAACTATCCTGTGCTGACCTATATGAGATGTATGTGTCTATCATTTTACTTTTCATCCAATCACAGAGGTCCCCCCACCTTTACTTTCTCCCGCTTCCTAATCTATCACCAATGGTTTTCATGTACTAACTCACTTATGCCTCCTCTTTTTATTGTAATGTGTAAAATACGATGCAAAACTGCCATTCTCCAGGAGCATTATCTCAGTCCATTGAGATTTTGCTTCCTGGCAATTGTTGATAATTTGGCTCAAATTAACTCACAAAAACTCTCTGTAGCAGCGGTTCTCAACCTGTGGGTCGTGACCCCTTTGGCAGTCGAACGACCCTTTCACAGGGGTCGCCTAAATACATCCTGCATATCATATATTTACACTATGATTCATAACAGTAGCAAAATTACAGTTATGAAGTAGCAACGAAAATAATTTTATGGTTGGGGGTCACCACAACATGAGGAACTGTATTAAAGGGTCGCGGCATTAGGAAGGTTGAGAACTACTGCTCTATAGGTTTGAATGTTTCTTACATTGACAGTTGAAATGTATCAGTTAAGGCAGCCTTCTAAAAATAAGTAAACTTTTGAAAAAGAAAGATGAGTTAAAAATAAAAAGCATCAACAACCATGTACTGATCAGATAGATAGATGATACCAAAACGAATTGTATTTGAGTAGCAGTTAAGGACTTGTAACGTTTTGCAGGGTTTTCCAGGACACACTTGGTGCATGTGCTCCCTTGTGGCATCCATAAGGTTGTCTGGTACTAATTCTTTCCAAGTCTCCACTAAACTGTAAATACCCTACTCTAGCTGGTTTGGCTCGGTGGATAGAGCATCAGCCTATGGACTGAAGGGTCTCAGGTTCAATACTGATCAAGGGCACATGCCTGGGTTGTGTGCTTCATCCCCAGTATGAGGTGTGCAGGAGGCAGACAATCGATGATTCTCTCTCATCATCGATGTTTCTATCTCTTTCTCCTTTTCCTTTCCTCTCTAAAATCAATAAAAATATTTTTTTCAAAAAATAAAAAAACACCCTGATGCCAGGACTGTTTTGTATTCCTGAATAAATCTCCAGCCCCTGCACTGTACCTGATATGCAGAGTCTAGAAACAGTTTGAGGGAGGAAGGAGGAAATGGAATGAAGAAGAGGAAAAACTATAACAGAGTGTGTGGGTGGGGAAAAGGGTAAACATTTAAGACTGTGGTATAAAAATATTACAAAAGGTTTTTTTTATGGGATTGGGAATACCAGGCCCAACAAAGTACTCAAAATATAAGAGTTTCCAGGCTGACAGTGATTGAGCCAAAAGAAAATCTGTTCTTCCCAATCTCCTCCTGGTTGCTCAGGTGCCACATGCGTATCTGACTAACGTTCAAACAGAACGCTGGACTCCTCATGCAAAAATGTGCTGGCAAGCCATCCGTGACCTTTAAGAATCAATCATTGCACATGGGCATCCGAGCAAGAGGAAATGATCTTCAGCTGGGCTGGTTCTCCTCGGCTGGCAAAGAGGCTGGCACACGATTACAAGGAGCACACTTTTTTGTTTTCAAACTGCCTGCCCAAATCTTCCAGTATTTTCCATAGCTTTACTGCAAAAACTAACGCTAGCCTCAAGTTTAACAGGATGTGAACACTCCCTCCATGTCTTGAGACAGTTCCCCTCCTAAGTTGCTGCTCAGCCCATTGGCCTCTCCTTATTCGCCCAGTGTGATCTGCGTAAATTGTTTTAGCAGCCAGATACCAAGAGCAAATATTGGTCTTTCTTCTTCCCGTGTCTCTGAGTTTTTCCTTTATTCACATGCACCTGGCAACTCCCCAAAGTCAGGAGACATGGCCTAGGCCCTAGGACCTAGGTCGTATTTATTAGCTTAGTGTGGATAACCGCAGCTGACCGGTAGCCACCAGTCCTCCTTCCTCACTCGGCCCTTCCCTTTCCCTTCCTGCTCACCTGAAGCTGCCTACCTGTGGCTCTTGTCAAACACCACATAGAGTAGGGGGTTAGGCAACAAATGCAATACCTGTCGGCCATTTAAAAATTGACATAAAATATCGTTTCTAAGATAATATTACTCCTTTGGCATTTCTCAAAGTTCCCACTCACAGGCTTCCCCATCTTTTTGCTATGAATAGTTCATGGAAATTGGCAGTTCCCTGTGTTCTTCTAATGCAGACACACACACAGGCACACACATGTGCAGGAAACATGTTTTGTTTGTTTATTGCTTTGTTTCTCTTTTGTTTGTTTTTGGAATGGGAGGAGGAGTTGAGGAGAGAAAGTTGGTTTGTTGTTTGGTGTATATTTTTTAAGGTAAAAAAAAATCGGGTGTATTAGCTTTCAAACATTATACTGTATCAGAACTTTGGATATACGTCATTTTTTCATAAAAGATAAATTTCTAGTACAAGTGAAGGAGGTCAGCCAGAATGAAGTTAAGCTGCTCTCTAAAGTAACAATCCAACTTTGTTATAACGTTTTGTCACCGATGATAAATAACTGCTTCACTGAAGAAGTTTGCATAATGTCCAGAAGTGAATCTAATTTTGTAGATGAAATACTAGTTAGAAATGTTTCTATTTTGAACAAATCCGTAAACTATAATACATGTCATTGTCACTGTATATCTAACTGTGAAAAAATGTGTGGGTGTAAATGCTTTTGAATAAAATTCATACCACACCATCTTCTAAAAAAAGTGTATTAGCGTTGTATTTTCTATTTCATATATCATATGGGAATAAATGTCAAAATCTCTTCATCTTTGCTCTCCTATTCATATTTCTTCTTAGAAAACTTGCCGTGAATGTGTGTTCGGAGCCTAAGATCGTGTAAGAGCCCATCCTGTCATCTCAAAGTCTACCTAAGCAGCGGGAAGCCTTTTTGTCAATCGGCTGGTGTAAAACTAGGCTTGCTGCACGGCGCAGGTGCCATCACTCCGCGGGCCCAGCACCCTCAACAGACATCACTAATTCAGCAAGTTACTTTCTCCTGCAGAGACTAGATTAGACTCAACCC
>NW_005354291.1:10251232-10328262 GCF_000412655.1 Myotis brandtii
AAACTGGGGAAGCCTATCTCTTGAATTGGTTACAGAACTGGAGGAAGCAGATGCAACCCTTTGATGTCTCTCTCAGTGTCTTGTCACTGTGTCTCTTATCTATCACGTTCCCTCTGGGGGTTCATTGTGGCCAGTTTGGGAAACGTGGTAGCTACTGCTTTTCCGCAGATCTATAATAGAAAGGGGGGGGGGGGGGGGGGGAGTGTGTGTGTTGTGGGGTGTGTGGTATGAGCCAGAGACTCTCCAGTTGTATGAGCCAGAGAACTTTCCAGAATATTAATAGCACTGGGCAAGACCTGCTCCTGGGGCAGCTGTGCCAGGACAGGAGGTCTCTGCAGCTGTGGAAGCAGCACATTCTGTTCCTTGTCTTGATCAGCCAGCCAGACTGAGTAAGAACAGGGCTGCCCTGGCCCCTGGCGCCGCGCGCCAGCGGGGGCTGGACAGGTGCCCCCCGACGTGCTCTTTCCTCCTGGAGAGGCACTCGCATCCAGCAGAGGCTCCGCACGTGCTGGCCGGGGCGCGGGGTCAGCCTGCCCCCTCCCGCCTCCGCACACTGGCTTCCTCCGACCGCTGGAGCCAGTTATCCTTGGCACGAGGAGGATTTATAATTGTTGTGTCTCAGAGCTCCCAACTCTCTAGTAACGACCAACTGGTGGAAATGTCAGTGAATGGAGCTTTGTTGCGCTGCGAACTCCTGCCGGGAGCTACCAACAGAAAGACCCTTTCTGTGGGCTCTTCCTGCACAGACCCCGTCTGGCTTTGCAGCCTGAGTCCCAGCAAAAGCAAGCTTCCCAAGGAGGCGCAGGTCCCGGCGCTCACGACTGTTACCTCCTGGTCTCCTCCGCCCGCCGGCCTGCTCTGTCTGGACGCAGCTGCCTCCTTTCCAAGCAGCCGTGAGAGGGAGAGGGGTGCAGGGGCCTGAGGCCTGTGCCACGTGGGAGCAGTCCTGGGGCCACCAGCTCCCCAAACCCTCCAGGGAATGGCACTTGGTCTCTGTGCTCACAGAGGTTGTCAAAGACCCGTGAGACTACGCAGCGGGGGCTGACTCCAAGCCCCAACCCGAGCACTTGACTTTGGATCCCCACCGCCACCTCCTCCTCTAGCTCCCCAGGTGCCTTCACCTCACCAATGCGCTCGCCTCACCATTACCAGCCGTCTCCTGTCTCCCCGCAGACCTGCCTTCCTGCTGACAACATGAACCTGTGCTCCGGGGTCCTTTCCCTCCAGATCTCTAGTGTCTTTCTGGAAACTTCCAGTCAAGAGCCAGCCTCGCAGAAAGCAGGAGGTTGGAACACAGCGCAAACAAGGGCGCCTGTGGGGCGAGGTGAGCGGGCTGGAGCGGGGATGCTGGGATGACAGCACAGCCTGGGGGCCGTGGCCTCACCTGCTCCCCGATCTTATGCAAGTCATGCCTGCTCTGAGCTTGCTTTTTATTTTCATCCTAAAAAGGAGCTAGCACAAAAAGCCCAGGAGTACTTAAATACTCTCTTCGAAACCTTTAGCCCGGCACGTGGTGCTTCTCAATATTCGTTTTTATGATTGCGGCGGCATTGACCAGCATGTGATTTCATGATTTGCCATATCAAAATGCGTTCCAAGTTCAAATATGCCTGGGGAATGTTGTGAACTGAAGCTTACCCGAGGACACATGGAGGGTTATGATGTTCAGAGTTCTTGCACACAGTCCTGTCCACTTTCTCACCCATAATATGCCGCCAATAATCGTCTCTTCCTCCTATTATTATGTGAGCATGAGATAAGGTGCCATATATTAAACACTTAGCAAAATACTTGGCATTGCACATGTGCCCAATATATGCCAGCAAGGAATGTTACTATTACTACTCAGATGGTGACTATTTAATGATATTGAGAACTCATGAAATGTAAAGAAAACCAAAAATCTTTTCAATCTTGAACAAAGTGTTTCCCAAACATATTTGACCACAGGGCTCCCTTCGCTCTGCCCTTTGTAAGTACCTAGATTGTGCTGACCATGTAGGAGAGTGTCTGTGATTCACTGTGCGAAGGGAATAATAGACTGGCAGGTATCCAATCACTCCCGTGTAGGAGAAATTATTCTTCCTGCATTAAAGTATTATTATGTTGAATTCAATCGCAGAGTCCCCAAACTGAGGGGAAAAAAATCCAATGGGTATATTATTGTGCAGCCTCCGATCTTCCCTGATAGTGTGTTAATTCCCAGGCCTTTAGTAGCTTCGGAAAAGCTGCAGAATGCTTAACCACGGCTGCTAAGGCATAAATCAATGTCACCTACTCTTTTCTGAACATTTTGTGCTAAGATAATTATATGAAAAAGGAAACCTCTTATATCTGAAAGTCTTGTGATCTCAAATCTCTACTTTCTATAATTGGACAGAAGGCAGAAGTAATCCTTGTTCATTTCATGTGTGAATCTGACTGGCTAAGGGATGCCCAGGTAGCTGGTAAGACATTATTTCTGAGAGTGTCTGTGAGGGTGTTTAGGGAAGAGATTAGCATGTGAATTGGTGAACTGAATAAAGCCATTGTCTTCACCAATGCTGTGGACCTCATCCTGTCCCTGCGGGCCTGCTTTGAACAGAAAGGCAGAGGAAGTGTGGATTAGTTCTCTCTGGCTGCTTGAGTTGAGCAGCCATCCTCTCCTGCCCTGGGGCCATCTATGTTCCTGTTCCTGGGCCTGGGGCTCAGACCAGGATTTACCTCATCAACCCCTGGTTCTCAGGCCTTGGGATTCAGACTGAATTATACGGCCAGCTCTGCTGCTTCCCCAATTTACAGACAGCCTTCTCTGCCTGTGAGCCAATCCGGTAATCAATTTCCTCTTTTGAGATATCTAAACATATCCCATTGCTTCTGCTGCTCTGGAGAATCCTGACTAATACAGACCTCATAGGATAGCCACGCGGTGCAGTTTTATGGTAACTTACATTTTACTTATGCTTTATTTTTGTAAGTTGAAAAAATAGCCATAAAAGTACACCACCTTTTGGGAAAACTAAATTAATATATACTTTATTTTAAAATGACTCTACAATCTAAATATTCATTTTAAAAAATGTAAATAAAATTTAAAAAATAATGAAAAAAAGTTATTTGCTTCATTAGTGAGTGTACTTTTAAAGTAAGAACTGATATTTTTTCTCTAGACAGCTTGTATGCAGCACTGTACCTGACACTAATGTATTTAGCAGGCACTAAATACAGTTTTAATATAATAATACCTCTCCAAGTACATTTAAAATATAAAAATTAATATACACAGCTTTCATTACCTAACTCATCAGTTTCATGAGAAGGATTATGAATTCTTGCAGATAGGTAATATAATGTGAAACTTTCTATTAATTCAATGAAATCCAATAAAACCAATATTATTATGCCAGACACCTGGTATTTACTTAAGTTTTTGGGATAGAAAATTTGAATTTAGCAGGATTTCTCCTAAATAGACATTAACAATAAATTTGGAGATGTTTCATTATTTGTTAAATTGTTTCCATTTGAAGTGGCTAGAAATATTTGGTCATGTTATTATGTTCCATAGATTCCACTAGTGTACACAAGACCAGATACTGTGAAGGAAAACACTATTTGGGGTCAAAACCAATACTTTATAACAAATGTCTTTTAAAAGACTGTATTAAGATAAGTCTTTTGTTCTTCTTGCATAACAATAATAGAAAATATGAAATTCTATTAGGGTTGCATTAAAATTTTTATGCAGATCTTCAAATGCCCACCAGGCCATTTGACAAAATTCAAATCCTTCTTAAATTCTTACTTTGGAATCCTTCCAGGGAAAATTAGCATTCTCTTTGCAATGTGACAAGTCTACCACAAGAGGGCACTGTACTCCCAATTCATTGCAAAAGAAGCTAAAATTAGAAACATTCTGTCCTGGCTTACTGCAGATTCCAGATGTTGCAAAAGGAACGCCTACACGTGTCTATTGTACTTGGACAAAGATGAAATAGAAGCCTTGTTAGCTCAATTCTTCCAAAGGCAAGAAAACAAATGTAATGAGAACTATTGGTTTGTCAGAACTTCAAGTAATTTCTCATTCGTCCACAAGGTGGCACCTCTTCCTTGATGATAGCTGTGCTGACCCACTGAGCCAGCTGTAAATTTTTTTAGAAACTTTGTCTTGACTGTCATTTTGAAAAAATAATATTTCTGGTAAATAGAAGCTTTATTAAGAAAATTTTAAAGTTTTTTCCTCCTTAATGTCATCTAACTATGAACATTTTTTTATCTTCAGAGAATGTGTTTCTGTTAACAGTGCAATAGAGACAATCTTCACTATGTCTAAGGAATTTTCACCAGTGCCTGAGCAGAGGTTCATTAACACAGGTAATTCTGAGTCTCACATGTCTCTCATTTCCCGTGCTCGGTTCACACTCTCTCAACAAAACTGACAAAAAATCCTTATTTTAATCCAGGGGTCCTCAAACTACGGCCCGCAGGCCACATGCAAATACAAATATTGTATTTGTTCCCATTTTGTTTTTTTACTTCAAAATAAGATATGTGCAGTGTGCATAGGAATTTGTTCATAGTTTTTTTTTTAAACTATAGTCCGGCCCTCCAACGGTCTGAGGGACAGTGAACTGGCCCCCTGTTTAAAAAGTTTGAGGACCCCTGTTTTAAACAATCAGTAACAATTTATCCAGGAAAACCATGAAAAAGATAAATTCTATTTTGAGGAATATGATTTCATTACTTAGTGTTGCAGTTAGGTTTTAAATTATGCTAAGTTTATCTGGATACTTTTCTCACTCATAAGATCCTTTTTTTTTTTTTTTTTTTGCCTTTTGACTTGCACAGTCTATATTAAAGTTCTCAAACTCGAGGCATTTCTGGGCTGGATTGAAGCACTTGGAATTGTGGTTTCTTTTTGTCACATTAGGGTGACGTACTCTCCCCTTTAGGAAGCAGAAAGAAGCAGCAGGATGGGTGAGAATGGGATTATATAAGAAATGTAGACGGGTATGATGTAACAATATTGAGGAGCTATTTTTTTGTTAATCCTCACCTGAGGACATTTTTTCCATTGACATTTAGTGAGAGTGGAAGGAAGGGAGGAAGGGAAAGAGAGAGAGAGAGAGAGAGCTGGACATGCTTTGCTGGGAAAGTTGTTTGCTCCACAGCTTGTTTCTTGGAAAATGTTCCTCCACCACAACAGAGGTACAGTGGTCAATGAGCCTGGGTAATGTTTCACACTACATAACTCCTCTTGGACTTTCAAATGCACATTTACATACTAAAGACTGAGAAGTTCTACAGTAAGCCTGCTAAACTTTGTAACAGTTTTCCACGACTCTTTATATTTTCCATGCAACACAGCTCTGGCCAAGGGAGTTGAGAATCCTGCCATGAGTCTATGCAAGTGACCATTTTCTGCTCATAAATTGCCAGTTTGATTCTGCTGGATTTGGATACAACTGTTGATCCAGGTCTTGCAGGGCTAAGATGGTCAAACTAACATATAAGCGAGGTTCCTGGTCCTAATAGTCTATGGAGAAGTGATGGTCCATGATGATGAATAAGCTTTTCATTAGCTGAAAGGTTGTAAGTATAGTATTTAAAAAACAAACAAACTCCTATATCCTTCATCCAGAGTCCTCAATTGTTATCATTTTACCATATTTGAATTATCATACTCTCTTTGTAGACAGACAATAGATATAGATTGAATTCTTTTCTAAACTCTTTGAGAATAATTTGAACAAGTTGAAGACATCTAGCAATAATCATCAAAATTCTCAAATATTATAATTATTAAATAAAAATTCTCAAAAATATATAATTATTACATCTGTACTTGCACTTAAGGTAACTTATTGTGAGGAAATATTTATAGATATGAAAGTTTTAATTATAAGAATGTTAATCATAGCAATGTTGATCATATTGAAAAACTGGAAATGGCCAATATAGTCAACAATAAGCATTTAGTTGAGCAAATTGTATCAGGCAAGCAGATACTACTTGTAAACATCCTCCTGTCTGCCACTCCTCGCTGGCCTCTGTAGCCATTAGGAGAAAGTTCAAAACCCCGAATATGTCTGCCGCTGTTGACTGTACCACTCTTCTCACTCCCAGGACTCCTTTGATCCTGTTTGATACTCTTCAGAGAAACTGATCACTCAAGACACCCCCAACCTCACAGGGCCTTGATGAATATTGGTTTCATCATATGCAGGTCTCTCCTCTCCCCACCCTACCTGCTTTAACAATCAAACTGTAGACCACTGTACGTGGAGGCTCCATTTCCCCTCAGGACCCAGGTACTCCCAGCCCAGGACAGATAATGTGACTGGATCCAGTGCAGCAATGACAAACCTAGGCTGTTCAGGAAGGTCTTCCAATGTTAAGAGCAAACTTAGAATATAATCAGAATCTTACCGAGTCTTCAATAGATAACCTATTCCAATTTCAAATAGATTCAATTTCTCAAAATTCTATATATTCATAAGAATTTGTAGCAGAACAATGACAGCTTTATTCTTAGCAACATCAACTGAAAAAACAGATTCCCATTTCTCCAAAAATGCAAGCTTCCCAAAGCTGTGTATCCTTTTCTAGCCAGTATGTTTACCTTCCTTACCAAGAACAATGAAAGCAGATAATATTACATGATTTCCAAAGGAAATCATTCTACTTTGACATCTCAGATTCAGATGTCCTGAAGGAAAAATAAACATAAAATTTCAGATAGGGATTATCATATTTCTTATATAAATATTTGGATGGAAAAATAATAAAGTCTGATATAGCAGTTGTAAAATAAAAAGAAGAAAAGCTAACTATAATATATGCCTCATAAATATTACAGACATTTCATTATGTGGACAAAATTCTTAGAATCAGGAAGGAAACACACCAAAACATAACATTTATTTAAAGGACAATATAATTGGTATTGAAGACATTGTTTGCTGGGGAGAAAGGGCTTAAACACAGGATAGAAAATGCAAAGTGCTTAATTGATGTGACTGGAAACCTCAGTACAGAATCACTTCTCTCTAGGAGTGTACAAGATGCCACACAAAAAGTTACTTTCATTTGGTTTATTCATATGATCCCAACTTAAGAAATGAGGAAAGGACACTTAACAAGATTTAGCTGAACTCTACAAAGAGAACCCAAAAACTCACAAGATTGTCAATTGGTAGCAACTGTATTATAGAAAGTTAGTCTGTTACTTAATATAAAAATAAATCTACAATAGCAAGTGTGACTCGAATTGAGCCAGTAGGCAACACGTGTGACCCCGACCGCAGTCAGTGAGGTGCTACGTGGACCTCACACCCTCCTTGGCTGGCTCACACTGTCTGGCCTTTGACCTGGGACCCCCAAAAGGACCCCTGACAGCACAGGGTTGCAGCCAACTACATTTTTTCCTCGGCCTACAATCCGTTAGGTACCAGTTCTCTGTTTCCCACAACCTCTTTCCTTTCTTCCTGTTTAGTGCCAGAGCTCACGAAAACACTCACCTGGCCAGCGCTGAGCAGGATGCAGACGTACTCTGAGATGGGTTAGGGGTTGTACCAACAGACTCAGATAAATGAAGAGATGAACATGGGCATCATCAAAAAGCACCGAGGTATGGGGCCCTCGGGGAATTCACAGAAAAGGACAGAACTGGGTAACACTGAAAGGTAGGCGACCATTGTTTATGCTCAGGAAGTCACACCCAAGGAGCAATAAAGGGGAAGAAAACTGGAGTGGAGAGTACTTCCTTTGACAGTTTTTAAAAGGAATATAGAAGCCAAACCAACATTTAAAAATTAAAATAGCAATTACAAGTGTTTGCATAAATGTAATGCAGAAGGAAATAAAGAATTCTTTTACTTCCGCTTGACTTGGTCCACATTTTGATCAGGCCACTTTTGCTTTATTGGTAATGGATACATTTTATCAGCCATGTCTGAGGAAAAGGAGAGAACCCATGACATCTCTCAGGGAGACTGAGAGAGTGGGGAGGAAGGGAGTATATGAAAGGGAAGTCTCCACACTCCTCATGCCCCAAGTGTCTTTAACCCGCACATTAAACGAGTTTCCAATCACAGAAAACATCGTCACCAAGGACCACAGAACTAGGACCAGGAGTGTAGGCTGCTCAGGATGCTGCTCAGGACTGTGAGGCACACCAGCAGCTGAAGAGAGAGGCTTCTGTGCAGGGAAGAGGGAGGAGAGGTGCACATCAAGGGCTCTGCTTTGTAAGGTCTTTCTATATCTGGAGGTAAGGCCGTCATCCCTTGGATCTGAAAGAGCAGACAACGCCAATGAGTGTGTGATCAAAGAGCAGGACTGTGGCCACGCTCGCTCAGTCCTTGCACTTCTGCAGGAATCAAAGGGGCGAGGGTGGGGGCACAGATGGCTGCTGAGGTTGTCAAACATGAGGACAGTCACAACCTTAAGGATTCCGTGGGGGGAAGTGGGGAAGAGGGCCAGGCAGGTCTCTGGGACAGGGGGGATACAAAACAGGCTCCATCGCTTTTTAAAATTCTCATCTTATCCTATTCCTGCTTCACTACAAGTTTAGTTTTAGAATAAATTTTCTCTTTAAAAGAAAAGAAATCAGGAGTTTTTGGTCAACCCCAGGTAATCATTAAACAAATTATCAGATGGATCGTTGGATTTATGGGTATTCATCTGTTCCCTAGATTTCACCTGTTGTGGCTTCAGGTAAAATGTGACATCTGGTTTCCCCCGAAGATGAAAACAAGCAGGGCTTACCGACCACTCTGCGTTGTCGGTCTTGGAGCATCTCACGTTCACCGGCAGGCTCAGGACAAGCTTGTTGAAGGACAGACCTTCCTTTTTAGTCCACTTGAACTTATTCATTGCATCCATGAAGGAAAGGTTTTTATATTGCTTGGGGCTTTTGATAATGAAAGGCCAGGTCCTGAATTTAAAATTAAAAAAAACACAATTAGTAATATTCAGAATAAAAGCATTACATGTTTCCATTACTTTTCAGTAGATATCATGCTTGTTCATTTTTACAAACAAAGATGACCTAATGCAACACACTGATGAACTCATCAGCAGTTACTAGAGGAAATACATACCAAATAAGGAGGATGACATTTAAAAAAAATGAAAGTCCCTGTTTTATTGGCAGATGGGTATTACTTTTAGCTCTGAAAGCTTCCCCAGAGTCTCACAATTCCTCGCTTATTTGTTTTGGCTCTAGTTAACAATATAACTACTAACAAACAGTTCTAAATATTGAAATGCTAATAGTGAAATAAAGAAATGTGTTGGTCTTGGCTGGCATGGCTCAGTGATTGAATGTTGACCTATGAAGCGGGAGGTCACTGTTCGACTCCCCATCAGGGTACAGGCGGGAGTTGCGGGCTCCATCCCCAGTGGGGGTTGTGCAGGAGGCAGCCGATCAATGATTCTCTCTCATCATTGATGTTTCTATCTCTCTCTCCCTTCCTCTCTGAAATCAATAAAAATATGTGTGTGTGTTTTTTTTTTTTTAAGAAATGTGTAGCATCTTAAAAAGTACTGTAACTGAGATGGACATTTCAGTTCCATACAGTTGAGAAGCCTGACCCCTAGTGGCCGCCCTATTCTGGCTTGCTGACATGGAGATAAATTCAAAAGACTTGAAATTGAAAAAATGTTTTTACGATTTTACTGAGAAAAGAAATATTCTTCAGCAATGAGCTTTGCTTCTACTTTCTGCTCTAATAAAACAAACCTGTTAAATGTCCAAGAAAGAAAGAACAAATCACAGAAGAATGACAAGACCTGCTTGAAAAGTTACTCTTTGTTAAATATATTTATATTGATTCCTGAAAGAAGGAAAAGTGTAAGTGCTGATATATATAAAAATTTACATAAATTATTCCATGGGCCTTCCAGTAGATTATCATGGTAACCATCAGGTATCTGGCTCCCATGACACACCAAGATGTTCCAATAGTTACCAAATAATTAACCTCCAACTGAGGAATCTATATTTTCATATTTTATCTTCACAATTTCTTCTTTTAAACACATAATCTATTCAGGCACATTGAATATTATTTTATTAAGGAAATTAAACATCCTTTATTAATTTTTTAGATTTATAAAGATAAATTCTTAATGTCTAAATTAAAATTATTTCCTCTATACTCTGGTAAATAATACAATAAAAAACAATGCATACCATACGATGATGTTTCTATTCTTCAGTCCTAACTTCCTTTTTACCTTTAATTAAAGTCAATATATCTGTTGAGTTTTAAATGCACTATTAAATGCTATAAAGGAAGAGCAGTCAGCATCACTCTACATTAAGCATATCTATCAATGACCTAGAATCCGTAGCATTTTAATATTTAAACATGCTGTGAAGATTTGTAGAGATGCAATTCAGAATCAGTATAAAGTAAAAACTTGACTTGAAAAGTGCCTATTATGTTTATGTACAATGTCCTTTTAAATACAATAAAAGCTACATATGGGTTTTATTAAATATATAATAATTTTAAAATCAAATCCTGAAAATTAAATTTACTTTTCAAAAAGGTAATGTATCTAGCTGGAAAAAAAGAAAATCAACTTCATAGCTAGGGGAATACGGGGCGGGAGGGGAGAGGGGTGGTTATAACACACCACAAGGTGGCACTGGAATCTCTGCTAATGATCTGAGGTGGCCTAACCCCCTCTGAGTTTTCAGCAGACTTGCTGATGAGAATGAATACTGTATTATTGTACGTTGATAAAATCTTAAAAAGCTTTGCTGCTAGATTATATCAGAAAACTAGTATTTCTTGACATGAGGTATAAACACATTTGTTAACTTACTTTTAATAAATGGAAAGGATTTTAAAGGAGAAGCCCAGTGGTTCAGATGTGGGAAACCAACAGCATAGCAAGACTGAGTACTGGGGATGAAGTCACCAACCTCTCTGAGGTGGCATCCCTGGCTCATGTTTACTGCCTCCTTTCCATTCCTACTGACTTTGTTCAGGCCCCTACTCTATGACAACATCTCACCGTCACTTTCAGCCTGTCCTACACCACACTGTCAGGTTACCGCTGGAGAAAAGAGGACAAAACAGAAAGAGGAGAAAGCCTGAAAAAGTGAACATTTATCCTGAGTCCTTTTCCTTATAAGACTAAGCTTTAAACCAGAAATAGTTGACCTTGAAATAGCAAGTTCTTCTGCTATCACTGGGACTGGGAATTAGTTAGGAAGACTAGGAATGTTCTAGAAATTAAAACAATTAAATTTCTACACATCTAGGCATACTGTAAATGTCTACCCAGATAAACATTTTTAAAAGGGTATTATTTATATATTACTGTAGTTGATAAAAATAAATCACATTATATTGTTTAATAATGAGTAATTTTTCTTTGTAAGTTTAATCTAATTGATAAGTTGATTAAAAAATGTATACAAAAAAGAAATAAACTTAGACTATCCATAACAATTTGGAGGAAGAAAAAAATGACAACGTTTAGGGATTTACACCCTCTTATTTAAAGATATACTATTATAAAACTATAATAATTGAATGTGGTATTATATTAAGGCTAAACATGTACAACCATGATACAAAATTCAGAGTTCAGAAATAGTCAGTTCATGGTCAAATGATTTTAAACAAACATTCCAGTGTAATTCAATGGGAAACGGGTGGGTTTTTTCATCAAATGGTTCTTAACTTGATATCCATAGGAAAAACAATGAACCTTAGTATTTAACTCATACCACACACAGATATTTATTTAAAATATATCATCAACCAAAATGTAAAACCTAAAACTATAAACTTCTTAGGAAAATAAAACACAGGAGAAATCTTCATGACCTTGGGTAGGCACAGATTTCTTACACAGGATACCAAAAGCACAAAATAAACCATAAATGATTAAATTGACTTCAAAAATAGAGCTAAAAAAAGAAAATCAAAACACAGAATGGGGATATTATTTGCAAAAATATATATGACAAAGGACTTATATCCAAAGTATAAAGAACTCTTTAAAAATCTAAAAAATTCTGATACATCAATAATAAAATAACCCAACTAAATAATAGACAAAAATTTGAAAAATTAAAGAAGATCATATATAAAAGACCAATAATCATGTGAAAAGAGGCTCACCATTGTTAGTCACAAGGGAAATGGAAAATAAAACCACAATAAGATATCACACGACATACACATCAGAATAGATGAAATTTAAAATATTGTAAATATTGAAAGAATGTTAAGCCATAGGAGTTCTTGTATATTAATGGTGAGAACGTAAAAAGGTCCACCATTTTGGAGAAAATGATGAAAGTCTTATTAAATAAATGTAAACTTTGTACACAATCCAGTGGTTCCACCACTAGGCATTAACTCAGAAAATTGAAGACATATGTCCATACAAAGACAAATACAATAATGTTCACAGCAGCTTTCATCATAATAGCCAGAAACAGAAAACAATACAAATGTCTTTTAACTGGTGAACTGATAAATATACTTGGGTGTATCCACACAGGGGAATACTGCTCAGCAACAAAAAGGAATGGACTGCTGATATAAGTACCAGCGTAGATGAATCTCAGAAACCTCTAGGTCAAAACAACAACAAACAAACAAACAAACAAAAAAACAGGCTTAAAGAGCACATACTATATGATCACATTTTTATAAAATCTAGAAAAGATCAAACTAGTATAGTGACATAAAGCACATTCACAGTTCCATGGGATTGTCTCCAGATGGGCCTAACAGTGGTCGGCAAACTGCGGCTCGCAAGCCACATGCGGCTCTTTGGCCCCTTGAGTGTGGCTCTTCCACAAAATACCACGTGCAGGCGTGCATGTACAGTGCGATTGAAACTTCGTGGCCCATGCGCAGAAGTCAGTATGTTGTGGAAGAGCCACACTCAAGGGGCCAAAGAGCTGCATGTGGCTCGCGAGCCGAGTTTGCCGACCACTACTAGGAGAACCTATGGGGGTGATGGCAATCTCTATACCTTATTTGTGACGGGGTTACATAGGTGTACACAGCTGAGAAAACTTCCTAACAAAAATGGGTGCATTTTATTGCATGTAAGTTCTGCTCCAAGCAATTTGACTTTTAAAATAAAGGATAAAAAAGAAATAAGAATATACCAACAAGCAAATGAAAAAGGATACAACATAATGCCACAAACTTTACAATCTAACTGTTAAAGAATGAAGCCAGGAAATTTAACTGAACAAGGTTCAAGTCCTAACCCCCTTGGCACTCTAGCCGTGGTTGGCAACCCGCGGCTCGCGAGCCACATGCGGCTCTTTGGCCCCTTGAGTGTGGCTCTTCCACAAAATACCACGTGCGGACGCGCACATACAGTGAGATTGAAACTTCATGGCCCATGCACAGAAGTTGGTATTTCTACACTACTGGGAAGTGCACCGTGAGGCAGTCTCCCTAAGAAGTGAGAAGGGAGGGTTGCAGAGCTGCAGTGGCTTTGGCAGCATGATGGAAGGCCTGGGACATTCCTCCATGGAGAGGGATGCGGTCCTTACCAGTTAGAAAACTTCCTCGAATAGATTTTTAACAAAATCTGAGGAAGGGTGAATGCATGCATTGTAATATAGAGTATACAGCCCCACCTCTATACCCATAGGCCTTTACCATCAAAATATATAAAAGTAGGCATACAATATATATCACCTAAACCTCTAACTGTGGTCTGCCAAGAAAGAAAGCTACTCTCAGATTTTCTTAGAAGGAAGTCAAGAATTCACCTACATTGTGTCAAAGGTAAGTTTTAGGGAAGACTGACTCCTCAGAAGGAAGAAATGACATAACCATGCAAACACAGGGAGAAAAGGAAAGTATTTCACACTTCATGTAAAGAGACAGAAAAAGAAACTGACTCTAGAAGAAAATATAAACCAATTATACTGGAGAAAATTCCTACACGTGTTTCATGTTATCAGCTCATTTAACAAGAACATGAATTCGATTAAACAAGAGCTCAAATAAAAGATGATGAAACAACAGAGTGAGATGAACAGGAAGAGAGCAGAACAAAGGAAATAAATTTAGGACAAAACAACTTTAGTAGCAAATACATTTTTAAAAAGCAGGATGCAAAAGAGCACTTCTGAAAAATTATAAAATTCTTGGGGAAAAAATCTAAAGTAGATTAGAAAAAAATGTGTAGCTACACTAAAACTTCCCTGAAATGCAAAAAAAAAAAAGGCGGGGCGGCGGGGGGGAGTGAATGTATGTACTGAAAGAACACTTTGTGTCTCAGGAAAATTTGATTCAGATGCTCAACACTGGAATATGTTCAAGTTAACTTATGTGTTCTACAGGTAAAGGACGAATGCTCCCATTCATCCCAAGAGATCTTCTAAGGGGCGGGGAGAGGGAGAGAAGTGAACCCAAAATATCTCCACCCAAATGCTGTCTAAATATAAGTGCAGGAATTCGAAAAATGTAAAAGAACTCAGGGCATAAAGCACCTGGAACCCCTTCTTGATTAAACAACTTGAGAAGAAAATAGGATGAATCAAATTAAAGAACTCAAAAATGTAGAAATGATATAAAGGTTGTGAATTATCACTGAATCTATTTTAAAATTATAGTTGCCTTAAATATTGTTAGAATTGGCTTTTAAAATTAAATGTGAAAATTAAAAATCTTGAAAATACAAAAATTATAATATGAATAACAAATATTTTGGAGTTATAGAAAAGGGTGGTTGGAGACAATGGGAAAGTATGAGTGTCCTCCTTATCTTTTATGATCTAAAATTAAAACATGTAGTTTGGGGGAGAGGGAGAGAAAGAAAAAAAGAAAATAATAACAAAACAAATATAATAAAATAATCAACAACAACAACAAAAAACCCAAAATTTAAAAAATAAGGGGAAAAATGCCAAAAAACCCAATCATGTAGTTTTTAAAAAGTGAGTGTGACATCGTAATGCTTTTTACAATCTATTTTCTCAACATTTGTGAGCTCCTTTATTAAATACTGCCTCTTGTGGTTAAAAACAACAGCAACATTTATTTGAAGTTCAACAACTGTTCAGTATCTTTTTCTTCTGATAAAGTAAAACAAAATTAAATGTTAATGTTTTTGTTTAAAACATTGAACAAGTTATAATCTTTATAATAGTAATATACTCATCTTTATATCAATACCTACATAGAAAGATTCTGCAATAACTTTCAATTAATGTTGTATTTAGTATATTTTTTTCTACCAGAAGTTGAGGTGATGGTTTTTATCTTCTTTTTGAAACTTTTTCTGCATTACCTAAACTCTTTAATAATAAGCATTTGTGATTTTTACATATTATAAACATAAAGTGATTTTGCCTATAAAGAAAAAGAGAAACAACTCTCTCGGTTCTTTTACAAATAACACAGGAACTTTGCAGCATATGAACCTGCCTGGAACTGCATGGATGTGTGGTGCTGCAGAAAATAGAGAATTCATATAAACTCATTATCTATTCTGTTATCTAATCTTTGTAACTTTTTGCTCTTCTTTAAGCCTTGCCAGATCTGTAGGAGGCAAAGAAAAACTGCATCCTCCAGAACAGACAAATCCTGTAACAGGATATAGTTGTCTCTATTTTCCTACCAAGTCATCCTCTAATCTTAGGATGGCAATGGGATGTTTAAAATGAAATAGGGCACCTAACTAATTATTATATTAAAAGTACAAAATAAGAGATTTAAGGTTACATGTTATATGATATTCCTTTTTAGTACTGTATCCTGAAACCAAATTAGCAATTTTCTTTTAAGCAAAACAGAAAAATCACCCAGACCATTCCTCTCTTTCTGATCTTTTAACCAGTACCTTGTTAGTTTGGCCTTCAATGATATTTATGTCAACTGTGATGATGAAAAATACGAAAGTTTGATTTAAAGTCCTGAGGCTTTTTTTCACTCAGAATTTTGAAGAATATTTAACCTGTAGTTAAATGGTTTTAGGTGGGCAATGACATCTCAAAAGTGGCCTTGTTCTGTGAAGCCATTTCCCTATCTCTCTAAGTGACGAAAAACTACACTTCCTGGGGGTAACCTAAGGCATGGGCATGACCAAGCTTGCTGGGACATGGAAACAGGGCATTTTCAGAGGCTTTACACAGATAAACACAAAAGAAAATATAAAACTATATCCCAGTGTTTTTAACATGACCTTTTATGTATTGTTTTGATTTTTACTATTTTACTAGAGGCCCAGTGCACGAATTCCTGCACAGGTGGGGTCCCTCGGTGTGGCCTGTGGGGATTGGGCCGAAACTGGCAGTCCAACACCACCTGCCACTCCTGCCAGCCACCCCCGCTCATCCCAGCCCCACTGCACCTGCTGCGGGCTTGCACCCAGTCAGTCCTGATCGGGAGAGGCTCATGTCTGGCACCCATCCTGTAGGGCTGTGGTGGGGGGAGGCCGGGATGCAATCAGCCCTCCAGGCGGGCAGTGGGACACCCTTGCCAGCCCAGGATCCAGATCCATCCCATTGACGTTCCCACAGGAGCCACCTGGTGGCTGCTTTTATATTGTTTCTTCCTTGCGGAGCGTCTAGGGAGGGAAAGTGACCGTGGTGCCCAAGGCTGACTTCCAGGAGGCCAGCAGCACTGTCGGGATCCTGCTGGTGGTGCTGGTCCATCGGTGCCTGGCCCATTCTCCAAAGATTGGACTTGCAGGACTACTGAGGGAGGGAGTGGCTGCTGCCTGGTGGTCAGTGTGCATCATAGCAACCAGTTGACCAGTCATTTGGTCATTCGGTCGTTCAGTTGCTTAGGCTTTTATATATATAGATTTCTTTTTAACAAAAGGCATATCCTATATAATAAAAGCGTAATATGCAAATTGACCAAATGGCAAAACAACAGGTGGAACGAAGGGGAGTGGGCCTAAGCCAGCAGTTGGACATCCCCCAAGAGCTCCTGGACTGTGAGAGGGTGCAAGCTGGGCTGAGGGACCTCTCCCCCACACCCCCCACCCCCGTGTGCATGAATTTCATGCAACAGGCCTCTAGTATATATATATATATATAAAATCATAGACCACAATACAAACAGTTTATTGTGAATTACAGAATGTCTTAATTCTCTCAGTTTCCATTTCCTGCTCTATAAAACTAGGATTGCCAAGTCCTGCTCTACCTATTGAAATTGTGTGAAAATAACTTACATGAAATCATGCATCTAAAAATACTTCATAACTACAAACTAATTTACATAAGCATTTTGTTATTAGTATTTTAGTAGATCCAAATTTCTGTTTTGATGGTCACTGGGTTAGGTAAATAGGAACTCAGTACAACATATCTACAAATAATAAGTTTAATTTTTTTTAAAAAAAGTCTTTTTAGTTCATAATTTCTAATCCCTATAATACTTAGAAATAAAAAGTAGACCATAATTGTAGTCTCCATCAGCATCTGAATTGTACCACATCTTCATTGTTTTTTTACCCTCTTCTTAAATATACCCCCTCAAAAATCTATGCATAACTTTTGCCTAATTACATCAGTCTCTTTTAAAAAGTCCTAAGCATTAGAAAATCTTTCCTTATATTAAATAAAATATACACTCCAAAATTTCCACTAGGCACCCTAATTCTTCTCCATTATTTTTTCTACATCTACCTTAATATATCCAAAACAGAATTTTCAACTTTTTCTTCAAACAAGTTTCCCTACACCTATACCAATAGACCATTCACACATCGTCATGTTTCCTTCACTCGTCTTCTTCTCTAACCAATTCCTTGTGATGCAATCAAGCAATTCTAGCGAGTGCTACCTTCAAAAGGTAACCTGAAGGTAACCATTTCTCACTGACTCTACTGCCACCACCTTGGTCCAAGGTTCCCTTACCTCTCACCTGAGCAACCACAATAGTCCCCAGATTGGTATTATTCTTTCCAATCTTTCCGCAACACAGTAGCCAAATTGACTTTTAAAAAACATACTGCAATGGCTTCTTTTTGCACTTAAAACCCTAAGTTCTTATGCTGCCTATAAAGTCCTACATGATCTGGTCCCACTTGCTGTCAGACCTCCTCACTCATTCCCTATCATATTTCATCTGCTCCAGCCAAACCCACCTTCTTGTTGCTCTTTGAACATGCTAGCTTCATACCCACCATAAGGTCATTACCTGACTCTTCTCTTTGCATAGAGTATACTTGGATATCTTTGCATGACGGGCTTCTCGTCACTTAGGTTTCTGCTCAAATATCACTTCCAGCCATAGAGATTGAATGTGTGTGTCCACACAAAATCCATTATGTTGAAATCCTAACACCCAAGGTGATGTTATTAGGAGATGAGGCCTTTGAAGTCTCTGCCCTCATATATGGGATTAGTGCCCCTATAAAAGCAGCCCGAGAAAGCCCTCTTGCTCCTTCTGCCCCATGAGGTTACTGCGACAGGATGACTGTCCATGAGGAAGTGGGGCTTCACCAGACACTGATTCTGCCCCGGCTTTGATCTTGGACTTCCCAGCCTCCTGGGCTGTGAGAAATCAGTTTCTGGAGTTGATAAGCCACCCGAACAGACCTAGACTGTTTGTTCAAATGGTGTAGTTTATATTGAACACCGTTTTCCTCCTGGGAGTCTGGAATTTAGGTAATGTGCTAAGGAGACTAGCCCCCAATAAAAACTCTGAGCGCCCAGTCTCTAGTGAGCATACATGTCGTCGTAATATTTTTGTTAATCCTTACCTGAGGATATTTTTCCATTGATTTTTTAGAGAGAGTGGAAGGGGGAGAGAGAGAGACAGAGAGAAACATCGATTTGAGAGAGACACATTGATAGGTTGCCTCCTGCATGTACCCTGACCAGGGCCAGGAAACCTGCAACCAAGGTACGTGCTCTTGACCAGAATAGAACCCAGGACCCTTCAGTCCACGGGCCGTGTTGCCATAATTTGATGCTGGTAGAATTAAGCACATTCTGTGTGATCCACTGGAAAGGGTTTCTTGGGAACTTGCACCTGTTTTCCTGTTGACTTTGCCCCATATGCCTTTTTCCTTTTGATAACTTTCTTTTATATTAATTTCACTGTAATTAATATTAGCCATGAGTACAACTATAAATATCTCTGAACCTGGGGGTAGTCTTGGGGACCCTGGACAAAGCAACCAAGAAGCTCACCTGGTCTTCCCGGATGAAAATACTCAAATAGAACAACACGTAAAGGAATTCCATAACATGGTGATAGATCCAGTATAAAAACAATGTCATCCTGTTCTGAAGTATATTACCCTGACCATGAGCTTCATTTATTACTTACGTGACTGGCCTATAGATCTCCTTAACACCAATGAACTGAAGTTGCTCCATAATGTCTGGGATACTTGCACATCGAGCAAGATTAATTCTTGGGTAATAAAGAAGGTATGAGAGACACATCTCACTCCTGGTGCTTAGTCCTCCCTGGAAATGGAGATGTTTTATTTAGAAAAGTATATTCGACTAATTGACACTTAGAGCACAGAAACCACCAAGAGCATACAGTTCCTTCCAGTGTTAAAATGTAATAAATCTTAAAGGTGAAAAATAATCTAAGTGACAATTTATTTATAAATTAATGTGGTGGCTATTATATAATGACTTTACAAATTGCAAAAATATAATGTCTTACTTGATGAGCAAGGCAGGATTGAGTAAAGGGAGAAGCCATTCTACAAATGAGGCTGCAACTGATGCCTCAGTAAATATCATATTTAAATTATTCTTGAGCTGAGGGGGCTATTAGAATTTTACCAAATTGTAGGAAGAAAGCTGGGCCTTTGTAACCTCATATCAACCAGTCATTAGCTGCTGGCCGCCCCACTGGAGGGAGTGTAACCTTAAGGGAGGCATTCCCTGACACCAAGGGCAAGGCCCAATGAGGGATACAGTTGTGAGCTCTTATCATCTGATATTTTCAGTGGCTGAGGTGTAGCTGTATTGGCCCTGAAAAGGGAGCGTATCCAACCAGAGCACCAAAATATACACTAAAATAATAATTTATTATATACTTAGTAAAATACGTTATGAAAACAGAATTATATACAAGGCATACCTTGTGTATGCTAATATTCAATTCTCCTCTTCCCCACACTAAACAAAGATGATGATCATCTTGATATTTTGTTTGTTATTTTATTGCTTTCCATCACACTTTACATTCAGTTCACTGATGTATGTATCCCAAACAATATAATGTTTACTTTTGTATGTTCTTGAACTTTAGATACATGATAGTCTGGTGCAAATTTGCTCTTTTCAAGCAACATTATGTCCTTCAGAATGGCTTTAGTTCATTAATTTTCATAACTATATACTATTCATATATTATATGAACATATTATATTTATTTGTTTTCCTTTTGATAAATAATTAAGCTGTTCCCCAGTTTTTGTTCCTGGGTTGTTGCATGTTACTATGAATATTTTATATATTCCTCTCCTGGAACACTTCCCACAAAAGTAACCTCAAGGTTAAGTCCACATAGGAATGGAACTGGTTAGAGCATATCTCAATCTTCAACTTTACTAGAGAATGGCATGTTTTCCCCAAAGTGGTTTTATAAATTTATATTCATCAGCATATGAGGGGTCCAATTTCAGTACATTGGAATTACAATTTTAAATATTGCCAAACTGGTAAGTATAAAATATCTCATTCTGGTTTACATTTGCATGACCTTGGTTTCAAATGAAATATAGGATCCTTTCATATGTTTATTATCTGTTTGGGCTTTTATTTTTTTGTTCTTTTTCTATTGTATATTTGTTTTATGTTACAGATTAATGAAATTTCTTTCAAATGCTGGATAGTAATGCTGTTTTAATCTATGTATTGAAACTATTTTTTTTTAGTTTAAAACTTCTTTTCACCTACTTAACCATGTTTTTTATAACCAAAAGCTTTAATGTAGTCAAATTAATCAATGTTTTAATTCATAGTTTGTGCTTTTTATGTTTTGTTACAGAGTTCTTACCTACACCAAAGTCATAATGATATATTTATATATTTTTCTCCTAAAGGTTTTTAAATTTTTCTCTTCACATTTAAATATTTTTAATCTATCTAGAATTGACTTTCTGTATATTGTGCAAGACAAAGACATAATTCTATTTTTTTCATTTGGATACCTAAGTGTGTCAGTATTCTTTAATGAAAAGTCCATCCTTTTTAACTTATCTGAATGCCATGTCTATCTTAAACCAAGTTTCCATATAAAGGATTTGTAGGTTTGTTTCCAGGATCCCTACTCTGTTCCACTCTTCTAACTCTGGACTCAAAACACACGACGAATCACCATAGCTTTAAAATAAGCCTTCAGAGTTTTGACGTTCTGATCGATGATTCTCCGTCTCTGGATCTGTTTTTGTCCATCAGTTTATGTTGTTCATTATATTCCATAAATGAGTGAGATCATGTGATATTTATCTTTCTCTGACTGAGGGAAGGTAGGGGAGGATGGGGGTAAGGGGGAGAGATCAACTAAAGGACTTGTATGCATGAATATAAGCCTAACCAATGGACACAGACAACAGGGGGGTGAGGGCATGCGTGGGGTAGTAATGGGAGGATAAGGACACATATGTAATATCTTAATCAATAAAGAAATTAAAAGTAAAAATAATAAAAAATAAATAAATAAATAAATAAAATAAGCCTTCATCTCCAGTAGTCTGTTTCTCATCTTATTCTTTTTAGTACTGTCCTGCCTATTATTAACATTTTGCTATTCCATGTAGATTTTAGAATCAACTTTCTTCATGTAAAGCTAAAACTGTAAAATATTTAGAAAATTAAACTAGGAGAATAACTGCTGTTATGGCTAGGTGAAGATTTCTTAATACCAAAATCCCAAATCATAAAATCTCTCTGAACTTTTTACTGAAATTATATCAAATTTATAGACAAATTTAAATAGAAGAATTATTTTTATTTTTTAAAGGGATTATTTTCTTAAAAAAAAGATTTTTATTGATTTCAAAGAGGAAGGGAGAGAGAGAGAGAGAGAAACATCAATGAAAAGAGATAAGAGAAAACCACTGTTTGGCTGCCTCCTGCATGCCCCTCCACCTAATCGGGGTCGAGCCCACAACCCAGGCATGTGCCCTGACCAGGAATTGAATTGTGACCTCCTTGTTCATAGGTCGACAATCAACCACAGAGCCACTGAGGATGGGAAAGAATTATTTTTATTTTACTAAGTTTTTCTATCCATGAACACAGTACCTCTTAATTTCTTTAGGTGTTTCTTTAATGTCTTGCAATACAGATTTATAATTTTTTCCATAGAGATCAAACATAGCTAATGTTAGATTTTATTTCTATAGAACTTAAGAGTTTTTAGTCATATTTTCTTATATACTAAAGTATAATTAATTTTAGATATTACCAAGTTTGAGATTTTTGATGTAGAAAATTACGTATCTGTGAATAAAGTGTTTTTCGCCTCTTGGCTTCTTTTCTAGCCTTGTCTCTCATTTTCTTCTTTCTCAGTGCAATTTTGAATAGAAACAGTGATAACGAATATCCTTGTCTTCCTGATTTTCAACAAATACTTCATCTAATACTTCATTTAATTTGATATTTGCTATAGATTTTTCATAACCAATTTTTATCTTAAGAAAATTCTCTCTCTTACTCTTGGTTTGCTAAATGTTCCTCTCTCCCCCATGGCTGACTTAAATTTTAAGCTGAGGCATCTTTTTCCTTCAATATCTTAATTGAAGAATGGCACTAATATATTTTCTAATTTAAAACAATTTGATATTTCTTGGCAAAACCCAACTTGGTCCTAACATTATATTTTTATATAATGCATTTTTTTATAATGCAGGATCTGACAATACTTTGTCAAAGAGATTTCCATCAGGTACATATTGATGACCTCATACTGCCATTCTTAGGTTTAAGTTTAAGATTACGCTAACTTCATAAAATGAGTTGGTGAGAGATGTTTCCCCAGAAAAGATAAGTAAACCATGAATGATCTAATTATTTAATGTTTAGCAGAACTCCCCAGTAAATCGGTTGGGATAGAATTGCTGTTTGTGTCAGAAACCCCAAGGTCATGCAATTCGTTCTTCCTTTCAAAGTCTTGATTCATCTAAGTCCAGACTCATGTAGATGGTCATTAGTAACCACAGGTATTTTATTAATAATACTTGGTGAGGAAAAATTAAAAGACTAAGGGTATCTTTTCATGAAAGAGTCAATAAATTACAATGCAAATATGACCATAGTATCATTAGTTATTCTGATAAAATGCTAAAACAGGTCTGATTTCGCTTTTATGATGTTTCATGTTCAAGACATTCAGGGATTTTGCTTCCCAATGGGAATGTTTTTTAGCTCTTTTCCCTCTAAAACCAAA
Organism: Myotis brandtii; assembly: GCF_000412655.1. Taxonomy (NCBI): domain Eukaryota; kingdom Metazoa; phylum Chordata; class Mammalia; order Chiroptera; family Vespertilionidae; genus Myotis; species Myotis brandtii. The sequence continues at coordinate 10,274,596 of NW_005354291.1, forward strand.
GTTTATTCCTCCCTCTCTCTCCACAGATAAATTTTAAAAATAAAAAATTTCTTACCCAAGTCATCTGGTCTCTATCTTTTGTGTTGTACCGACATTCGGTAATTAGATTATCTCCCTAAAACATAAAAGAATGAGCTTTCAGATTGCAGTTTTAGGCTGTTTCATTTATCTAATACATTTGTAGGCCAACAGTTTAACTTGCTATATGAAGGGATGCATTAAGTAATTTGATTCAAAAGAAGACCCTTGATTATTAAATTCTAGAATAATAAGCAAGCGAACAAGCAAGGTGCGCTGGGTTCATGTTCTAGCTGCATGACCTTCGGTCAGGAAATGAGTCACTGGGTACAATGTGCTCATCTAAAAAATAATAATAAAAATAGCACTTGTTTTGCACAGCTATTGCAAGGGGATTAAATGACAAAACACACATTTAATTTTTAGGAGAGATTAAACACTTCATAAATGTTAGCTATAGCTACTAGCTATTGTGATTATCGCTTCATTTACATTATTTTCTTTAAAGGTCTTTAGTCATGTATTTCCTTACAACAGAATTATGAGGCAAATTAATAGTAATTTACTTTTCCAGTGTTTTTCAATCTTTTGGACAATTCAGCACACATGGAAAACAATGATTTTTTAGGCCACCCACTCAGGAAAGTGAACAGGCTACTTATGAACCAAACACAGCTAGCTCTGTGTGCTAGCCCTCAGGCCTGCTCTCCGTGCTCTGCTCCTCAGGGGGACCAGGGATCAGTATCCCAACACACTTATACCCTACTCCCAGCACACCAGTTGGGAAACTCTGAGATAACACAATAAAACTGGTTGGAAAGCCTGAGACAAAACAACATAATAAGAGTGTGTAGGATCTTGATAATATCAGTGTTTCTCACACTACATCTTTCTATCCTCAGGGTGTAGCGAGGAATCTCTGCATGCAGAAATCTCTCATTTCAAAAATAGTATATCAGAACTGTACTTTCAAGAATGAAATAAGGGTAGGAAATTGTATGACGATCTTGATAGTCACGGGATAAAAAGTTTTGAAAAAAATGATTGCAAAAAAATTTTTTTAAGCCTTCATTATTGTAGGGCATAAAATTCTCTTCTGCTTCCTCCTGCCATGACCCCAAGTATTGTTGCAAGCAGATTACACAGCACAGTATAATTAGCTATGTCCCAAACACCTTTGCCAAATGAAAGAATTATCCTTATGATGATGCTTACTAAAATGAAACTTCTAAAAAAATATCCTATGGGGTAAGGAATCCCCTGATTTTCCCTTTACCATAATTGCAGCCAAAAGTTTCAACTGGGGAGTCAAATTAGAAAAGAGCAACGCTATTGCTCAGAACCTGATTTTTATATTCTTTTTAAATCAACTTGAAGCGCCCCTGGGAATAGTAAGAAAAGTGAGTTTTGATTTTGGAAAACAGATCAAACACATTCCATCTGGGTTGTGCAACACCCGTGGTGGGTGGCTTTAGGAATAAGGATACCATGCACAATTCATTTCACCACTAGAAACCTTGCTAATTATCAGCAGATATATGTCTCGTGACTTTTATAACATTCAGTGGGAAAAAAAAAATCACAACATTCATACTGGTAAGATGGTTCGTTCTTCCTTTAGGTACTGAAACTCCTGGAAATTGAAGTCAAAATTGTCATCATAAGCAAGTAATTTCATTTCTTCCCCTTTGCGAAAGTGACGGAGCCTGATGCCTCTGCCGGCCAGGTGAGCGTGGAGCAGAACAGCAAACACGTGGATCCCGCTTGGCTTTTCAGCTTCCAGAGCCTGCAGGGTGGGGAGTGAGGAGTGGGGAGAGTGGAAGACTTGATTAGCCCAAACAAGTGTGTATATTCAGACAGTTCTCATTCAAAGAGACTTGGAGAGACAACTGAGAAGAAAAGCTAAAGCAATTAAGTGAATGCTTGAGCCACCAAACATGTTGAATTTGGATTTTTCATGACATTCCTATCAGTATTATCATTATGAAACAATACTTGCTGGAAGAAAAGTAAAGCACTAATGCTACCCAGCTGGCATGGCTCAATGGTTGAGTGTCAACCAATGAACTAGGAGGTCACTGTTCAATTCCCAGTCAGGGCACATGTCCAGGTTATGGGCTCCATCAGAGAGAGAATCACTGATGGGCAAGAGGCAGCCCATCAGTGATTCTCTCTCACCATTGATGTTTCTATTTCTCTTTCCCTCTCTAAAATCAATAAAAAGATCCTATATAATAAAAGGCTAATATGCAAATCAACCGAACAGCAGAACAACCGGTCGCTATGATGTGCACTGACCACCAGGGGAGAGACGCTCAACGCAGGAGCTGCGCCTGGTGGTCAGTGAGGTCCCACAGGGGGAGCATTGCTCAGCCAGAAGCCGAGCTCATGGCTGGTGAGTGCAGCAGCAGTGGCAGGAGTCTCTCCCACCTTCACGATAGTGCTAAGGACCCCTCAGGGGATGTCCACCTGCCGGCTTAGGCCTGCTCCCAGCCTAAGCCAACAGGTGGACATCCCCCAAGGGGTCCCGGGACTGCAAGAGGGCGCAGGCCGGGCTGAGGTACCCCTCCCACCCCCCGCCCAGTGCACGAATGTCGTGCACTGGGCCTCTAATTTAATTAAAAAAAGAACTAATGCTGACTGAGGATTTACCGGATCACTCCTAAATGTTATCTTTCTTTTTCCTTCTTTTAGGAGGTAAAAAGGAAGTCAAGGCTCCTGGCAAAAATATCCCAGTATGTTAGTAACCTGCAATTTCAAACTCTTAAAAGGAGAAATTATTCCACACTAACAGATAAGAAAACCAAGTGGAAGAGGGGCATTAAGTGACTTGCCCATGATCCTACAGCTAGTAAGTGATGCCATGGCTATCTGAATTCTGGTCAAAATATCTCAGAAGAGTATGTTTCCACTTCACCAGCCTGCCACACTCCCTAAAACTTACATGCCAGCTTTTAATTCATAAAGAATACGATCCATCTTGAAACATGTTCATTGAAAAGAACTATACATGGAAGCACCCATTGTTAAATATTTATACACTAGAGGCCCAGTACATGAAATTCATGCATGGGTAGGGTCCCTAGTGGCTGCCGGCTGCTGGCCAGGGCCTCCCTTCATTCCGCGCTGCCTCCTGATGGTCAGTGCACATCATAGCGAGCAATCAAACTCCCTGTTGGTTGAACTCCCGAGGGGACACTTTGCATATTAGGCTTTTATATATAAAGATGTACTTATCTTGTCCAATATGTATTTTATATTAGATAAAGGGGGAAAAAACTATGAAGCAAAAAAAAGGAGAAAAAAATTGAAAATGGATAATGAAAAAAACAAATAGAGATGAAAGGTAAAGTTGACAAAGGAAACTACACAAATGGAGAAAGAAATTTTAAAGAATAAAGTAAAGTGTCCAATATGAAATAAACAAAGGAGGTGGGGCTAGGAAGAAAAACATGCTGAAAGTCATTCCTGTCTTTAGAATTCTACTCCTATAGCCTTCAAGATTTAAAAAAGCAATCAAAGGTCTTGCTAGAATGGTAAGTGTGACAACAAGAAAGACATTAATAATGAACAAGCATGGAATTTTCCAGTTTTCTAAGAGCAGTGATTAATCTGTAAATAGCAGCACATAGATGGAGACGAAGCATACCTCTTCCAGGCATTCCAAGGTGCAGTGACCCTCGGACTGGAACTCGGGCATACCGGGAGGGATGGTGTGGAAGAGGCTTACCCAGAGGCCAGCCTCTATCACCCCGGCATCATATTTCCTTATATCTATTGTGTGAAATAACCTCAGTCCCGAATTATCTATTAAGCCTAGAACAAAAGCAAATAAATAAAAGTGAGTTTTCGTTCTTAAAAGTAATTCCCTATATTCAATTGAAGTGGTTTGTTCATTTTCCCTAAAAATCTCACAAGGAAAAGGAATATAAGCAAAGATTGATGGAAGACAACATTCAGCTTCACAAATGGAAATTGAAAGTCAAGTTGCTATATTGCCTGCATACCACAGGAGAAATGTTTGTGTTGTCTACCTGACATATTCCACAATTATCTAACATGAAGACAGAATCCTAATGTCATTCATTAAAATGTAGAAGAACTCAATAAAAGTCTTATATTGTTTTCAAGTACAGTTCAGTGATATTTACATAAAGGTAAAAATTGCTTGGTCCAGAAGCCATCTGCTGATGGAGAAAACTATTAATTGCTAACTTTCTTTATAGTGTGTCATCATTCTTTCAGTTGTTCAATAGTTATTCAATCTATATTAATGGAGACTTTATTATATAAAAGCACTACAATAAGCATTGTGGAATGAAAGATGAATAACGCACATTCCTTGCTGTGACATACTTATAAGGAGGGAAATTATGAATCTCAAACTTCAAAAATCTGTTCCACTAATTTTGAAATTAGTTGACTCCTTCCTATAGTGACAACGTACTACCTGTGAGTACTAAATTGACCCTTTGGATCAATTAGCTTATATATAATTTAATATTAATCGGTATGATTATTTTATTATTTTTCTTTATACTATAATTTCCACAGATGGAAACAGTGTCAGTTTTTCACAAACATTATATCATTAAGCACAGACCCAGCACATAGTTGGTGTTCAGTATTTGCTGAATAATTGCATGAATCAATGTATAATGAAAACTTTATTATCTTTCAATTTTTGGTTTTGGAATATTATATAAGTGAATTCAGAAATCAAATGTAAATAATTACTGCTCTTCATTTTAATATCCTATCACACACTTTCTGTATAATTACTTTTTGTGTATACTTATGGTTTCCTATCACATAAAAAAATACTATTTTCTAGTGTGATGAATGGTAGTTTTACATATGTATAGATAGAAAATGTTTCACAAGCATCCTGTATTTGGAGCTAATTTACATGACAAAGGGGGAAAGGTCTATTCTTCTACTTCCTGGTAAGTAGTATGAAAATGTTTTTTTAAGATTAATGACCACAAGGCCCATCTGCCTTGTTCATCACAAGTAATGACTATTGTCCCAGTTTAAATAGTACCCCCATTTACTCTAAAAAGTACCCTAATTTGAATCACAAACATATAAGTTAATTCTTTCTAACAATGGATGCTATTTTATTTCAACTCTAAGACAGAAGTTACAAAACTTTGTAAAAATCATAGATAGAATATATAAAAAATAAACTCACCTTCCTCATATGTCGGATTGTCATAATGAACTTCCAGGAGCACATAACGAGGATCTAATGGAGTGCCGAGGGACAACCCAACATGAGGTGGATAGGAAAAAGCCTAAATTAGGAAAATTTCATGAGAAATTGCCCTGTGAAAGTCCCTGAAAGTTCTACTCTACTCAAAAATCAACTATTCTCAAAGAGATTTCAACATACTGAAACTCCAACAATGTATCGTTGATAAAATAAAATGGCTTAAGAAAAAAATTACTTTCCTTGGAAAGAAAAATAAACCACCCTCATATCAAAAATAGTGTATAGAACTCTATCCAGTTTTGCTCAGGGGATACAGCATCAGCCTGCAGACTGAAGGGTCCTGGGTTTGATTCTGGTCAGGGGCACATGCCCGGGGTTGCGGGCTAGATCCCCACTAGGGAGTGTGCAGGAGACAGTTGATCAATGATTCTCTCTCATTATTGATGTTTCTATCTCTCTCCCCCTCTCCCTTCCTCTCTGAAATCAATAAAAATATATATTTTAAAAAATAACAGTGTATAAAGCTTTACTTATAAGTACATATTGGAATCATAGCGGAAAAAAAATGATCACTTAAGTGTGTTACATCTCAGTAATCATTAGCCCCACCTCTCCACCAATAGCCCAGGCAAAAATCACGGTCTCGCAGGTGTGGAAGGCGTCGGGCATGTTAGGGTGGTAGCACTCATGGCCGTAGTCCAGAACACTGTCGTTCAAGTTGCTGTTGCACTGATAGAGCAGGATGTGATGGACCAGACTCTCATGGCCTCTCTGTATCACTGGCTCAACCTACACACGCACAAAGCAGAGGGAGGATGGGATGAGTTAAATCTGTAACACTACCAACAGTAAAAAGTATATACCATTTGCAACAGCATGGATGGAACTGGAGAGCATTACGCTAAGTGAAATAAGCCAGTCAGAGAAAGATAAACATCACATGATCTCACTCATTTATGGAATTTAATGAACAACATAAACTGATGAACAAAAACAGATCTAGAGACAGAGAAGCATCGATCAGACTGTCAAACCTCAGAGGGAAGGTAGGGGAGGGTGGGGATAAGGGGGAGAGATCAATCAAAGGACTTGCATGCACACATATAAGCCCAAGGCAATGGGGGGAAAAGGACACATATGCAATACCTTAATCAATAAAGAAAAATAATAATAAAATAAAATAATAAAAAAGTATATGGAAACTCTTTGTACTTTCTGTGTAATTTTCTGTAAACCTAAGCTCTAAGAAATAAAGTCTATTAATTAAAGCAATAAGTAAATAAATAAATCTTCCTACCACACCACAAAAGCATCAAACTAGCATAAATGATTATCAGTTTTCAAGAAATGGTTTTCTCCAAGCATGTAAAGGTTATGTGGTTCAGGTATAATTTGTTGTGAAGATGATAATGACAATGATGATGATGATGACTACAACCATGGCAACAGCACAGAGGAGATAAGCATTTATCCAAGAATCATAGGACTTGACTAATCTGTTGTTTCTTTAACTCACCTTTGTTTCCCTTGCCATTCTGCATAACATGTTTCAAAACTTGCTTTCCTTCTTCCAGGCTCTTTTTCCTGGCTCTTCTTCAGCCTCCCTATCTCCCACCTCAAAATGTTATCTTCACTAATCCCTACTGGAGGTGAAAGATTGTATCTCATTCATCTATTTATCTATCTATCTTTCTGATGCTGAGCATAGAGCTGGACACAAAGTAAAGCTCAATAATGGATATTTTTATTTTAGGATTTAGAAACAAATTCTATTTTCTCTAATAGTAAAATTAGAATGTGGGAGAGAGGAAAAAGAAAACATTGTAGTGATGTGCTCCTGTGACACCTCTCAAATTAGAAGAGGGGAGGTAGAAACCAGTGAAAATAGAATAAGCAGTGAAGCTAGGCCTCAGGGTGAAAGCACGGTCCATGAGAGCATGCTCCTTCCATCCTCCCTTCTGTGAGTTCCCTTCATGACACTCTCCCACTTCGGTCCAGGAGCTCAGAGAGAGGTAAGTGTATCCTCACATCACAAAGAGCCTTATATCCAGAGCAAGTGTGTGAACCCTGTACTTAGCCTAGCTGCATCATTGGTGTTCCAATCGGTCACATGGTTCTTTAAACCTTCTGTTTATCTGACACAGAATCCCTGATGTGCTCCTAGATTTCCAAAAGGCTCGCTGTGTTAGGGCTCATCCACATTCATGCTTTTAGCCTCCACTACTCAAATGCAGGTAATGCATTTTGAAACTCTAGCTTGTTCTCTGCTTCAGACATGCATGCAAAGATGAAGTGTGTTCAGCTATTTTCTCCTAAGGCTTTCCTACAGAGTTTTCTACCGAGTTTTACCATTTTTTAAAAATAGTCAAATCCAAGCAGCAGAAGAGGGAAATGGTACATAGTAGGTAAAGATCTGAATAGGCAGTCAGGGACTTGAGTTTTTAAATCCAACTTTATTTTGTGTTGCAAGTGAGTTATGCCTTACCATATGCACACTTTTCACATCACATACAGAGAAATGACATTGGCATGGCTTTGTCTGCACTTGTCTTTAAAACACTGTGTTCCCTGAAGGCAGAAACATTTTTTTTTGCTTGGAAATGACAGTTATGATTCAAGCATGGTTGCATAATACACAATGATTACACAAAAGGGTAACCCAGAATGTCTATTGGATTTTAGTTTCCACATGTAGTTTAAGCTTTCTTGTGAGACTTGGTTTATTTGGGCACCTCAGTACTCCAAGGGGGACAGGGCCCTGCTAATATGTACACAGTAAGATATTTAGGCACATGCGAGCTTTTTGCTAAGTGTCTTATAAGTTCAGGAAGAACCTGTAGGTTGTACTGAGTTCTACAAGGTAGGTCCTGGAAAGGAGTTGTTAGGACAAAATAGTTGGCTGTTGCCAAGGCAGCCACAGAAACTAGCAGTCTTCATCGAGGCATAGCAAGAGTGAGCTAAGAGTGCATGCAGAAATGTGAGGCTGGGTGGTGCCTGACATTAAGATGCTTAAAAAATGGGCGAGGAACCTAAATAGGCACTTCTCCAAAGAGGACATACAGATTGCCAATAGGCATGTGAAAAGATACTCAATGTCACTAATCATAAGAGAAATGCAAATTTAAAGCACAATGAGATATTACCTCACACCTGTCAGAATGGCAACCATCAATAAATCAACCAACAACAAGTACTGGCGCGAATGTGGAGAAAAGGGAAACCTTGTGCACTGCTGGTGGGAATGCAGATTGGTGCAGTCACTGTGGAAAGCAGTACAGAGTTACCTCAAAAAATTAAAAATGGAACCTCCTTATGACCCAACGATTCTACTACTGGGAATTTATCCTAAGAAACTTGAAACACTAATTCAAATTAATATATGCATCCCTATGTTCATTGCAGTGTTATTTACAATAACCAAGATTTGGAAGCAGCCCAAGCTCCCATCAGCAGATGAGTGGATAAAAAAAAAAGCTATGGTACATTTGCACAATGGAATACTACTTGGCCATAAAAAGGACATCTTACCCTTTGCAACGGCATGGGTGGACCTGGAGAGCATTATGCAAAGTGAAATAAGCCAGTGAGAGAAAGACAAGTACCATATGATTTCGCTCATATGTGGAATCTAAAGAACAAAATGAACTAACAAGACAAACAGTGACAGACTCATAGAGGACAGGCTGACAGCTATTGGGGAGTCGGGGGGGGGGCAAGCGGAGGGAAAGAGAGAGTATTTTAGGCAGAGGGAAGAGAGAGAGAGAGAGAGAGAGAGAGAGAGAGAGAAAGAAAATTCATGAACATGAATAACAGTGTGGTGCTTTCCAGGGAGAAAGGGGGCGTGGAGGATGTTATAGAGGGGATAAATGGTAATGTATGGAGACTTGACTTGGGGTGTTGAACACACAATACAGTGTACAGATGATGTGTTGTAGAATTGTGCACCTGAAACCTGTATAATTTTGTTAACCAATGTCCCCCCCAAGTAAATTCAATAAAAAGAAAAGAAAAAAGATGCCTCAAATAAACTTCTTCTTTGTCGTTGTCTTCTTCTTCTTCTTCTTCTATTTTTTTAGAGAAAGGCTTCTCTTATTCATGAAAGATGGAGAAAACATAGATGAAATGTTCCATAAACACCAATAAAGAGGAAAAAAGTATTCTGTCCCTATTATGTTACAACTGGTTTCATCTCTTTTCTCTCATTACTCTGAATAACAGCTTGAATTTCACTGAATAATCATAATAGAATGCTTGAAAATTAACATATACCATAGCTGCAAAATTAATACTTTTTCATCTCAGCCCCAGGTAAAAAACTGCAAAAATACAAAGCAAACCTTATATGTAATGACAGTGCAAGATAAGAGCTTCAACACCCTTTATAAGATTGTGCTAATTCTTTTAACTCTAAAAAACAGCATAGAAGAGTAAATAAATCAAATTACATTTATATAAGAAACTATCTTAAGTGTTATTTAAACTTGCATATATAGAGTTCAAAGGTGTAAGACAAACTATTTAATTTTGCTTTATATAAACGCAAAAATGGTAAATATATTTGGGAGAAAAAGAGGCTTTCACTAAGTACCAACATAATGGACTAAATCAACCAGATTGCATATAAAAGAGTTTCTTTCAAAAGTTCCATTAAAAGTAAAGGCAGAAGTAACCTTTATTAAATAAGAAACATACAGTCCCACAGAGCTTCCTTCCAGGCTTACAGTCTGGGGATGCCAGTGATCACTCCCAGTCCCTAATGATGGCTGCTAGTTACCTTCTGCTTCCTCAACCAGTTCCACAAACATCGGAAGCAGTCCTGGCCCTGGGGTGATATTCTTCTTCAGCTCAAGTAACGTTGAGCACTGTCTGAGGAAGGAGGGGGTGGCACACAAGTGCTCCCCAACACATCCTACTCGTTGACTGCATGCAAGTGTTAAACACTGTTCTTTCTTGTCTACTCAGTACCTGTCCGTGGGAAACAGACTTTTCCTTTTGCATCACTGTGGTGTTTGAAACAATGGCGCAGCTGTTCATTTCTGTATTAAAAATATTTCTGAGAAAAATGTTGGAGGAAGGAGAGGGTGGCACACAAGTGCTCCCCAACACATCCTACTCGTTGACTGCATGCAAGTGTTAAACACTGTTCTTTCTTGTCTACTCAGTACCTGTCCGTGGGAAACAGACTTTTCCTTTTGCATCACTGTGGTGTTTGAAACAATGGCGCAGCTGTTCATTTCTGTATTAAAAATATTTCTGAGAAAAATAAGGCTGCAATGAACCCGTGCTATAAGGAGCAGCACTTCAAAAGGGTGCCCTATTTTGCTCACTTCGCAGATGTCACATTATTATCACAATCAAGTGCGAATGCCAAGGGCTGCTTCTATTCAAAAAATACGAAACTAACAGAAATTGTCAAAAAAGGTATGGCAACATAAAGTATATAAATAGAGATAAACTGGTCTTTCTGGGGCTGAAATGCACATTTCAATTTTGTTTTAGGCTGCCTCTAGGATTGCAGAAGAAATAAATACCAATGAATAGAAAGCAGTGCATGAAGTGGGTGGTAATGACACAAACACCTGATGACGTATTAAAGCATGTTACTCATCACTGTGTTCTTGAGCACGTAAGTGGGATTTACAGACCCACCTTCATATGCAATAGATGCCAGGCGAGGATGGCTTGGCGGCTGGAGGTTAGCTATTAACCTCGGTGCATAGTAAAGGAACAGCCCAGGAACCAAAACAGATGAAAGAGAAGGAGAGAAAAGAAGAGCTTCTAAGAATAGCCACGACCAAGGTGGAAATTAACATTGAGCATAAAACTGAACCTGGAAAGTGAAAAGCTCCACTATGTATACTGTTCCCTGTGACCCGTCCTCTTCTCTTACCCTATTTATCCAGGTCAAATGTGTCTAGCACACTCCCTGCGACACAAACCCTTAATGACTGTTTATTGAATGGAAGTGAGTAAATACTCCCCTTTCTCTGAAGCCTTCATCAATAAGCCAAGTCATCAAATTCAAATTAATTCATTTCTTGATTGTCTCAATTCCTTAGACCGACCCTGCGTTGCACTTCAGCAACCCCACTGTCACTGCCCCACCCGGGGCTATACTCCTTCTGAAATTCTCTTTCCATCCCGCTTCCCTGCTCTTTTAGTTCTTTCACCCCTTCCAGTCACTCAATCTCCCACTTTTTTCTAGGAGACAACTTGAACTACTTACTCACCAGGTCCTCACAATTGACCCAGGTACTCACAACTGTGAGTCAATCCTGTAATCTGCCCCTTCTGAAGGGGTACTGAAGATACTTTCACAACCATGCATATAAGACCTCAAAACTCCTGATTCGCACTTGAGGCCTCCATACATCAGTCTTTCTTTCTTTTGCTCTGCATTCTGTTCCTTGGGCATAACCTGTTTGGTGCAGGGTACAATTTCCAGGGAATGGGAGAACTTTGTTCCCATTGCAAGCCTTTAAAAATCTGTACATACTTCCTAATCAGCTCTCAGTAAATGACTCAATTATTTTGGTGAGAGAGGAAGGAATGTCTATCTACTCTAGCTACATGAGGCTAGTTGGGTTCACAGGCCAATGCTCTAACCACTGAGCAAAACCAGCCAGTGCCAAATATGTACATTTTATGCCTAGGTCATAATTGTCCCTCCATTTGTTTGTGACATGAACTTATCACAAATATCCATGCTCCCCTTTAAATGATTGAGATTAAGTAGGTTTCATTATCTATAGCTAAGTACATGTGTACTAGTATTTTGCTTTTGTCTTTATTTTGTGGAGCAAAAAAGAGGGGAAAATCCCTTTCTTGACTTGTTTAAATACACTAAGCTCAGCATGAGAAAAACAAGAGGTTATTAGAGGACTTACAAACAATTTCCCTATACTTATTTTTCCAGGTCTACCCATTTAAGATGTTGCTTGTTGAAACATGAGTGGAACATAGCTCTCCACAAACAACTTGCAATTCAATAACTTAAAATTAAAACAAAAGGAGAGAAGCGATGGGTGGACTCTGTAATGAGCTGGAAATTTTGTAAATTCCCATCACTTTTATTCCTGTCTGTTCTTGTTCCTGGCATCAGGCTTTACACAGTCACCTGAGGCACAGGTTGCTATCCAAGTAAGAGCCAGTAAACCATTTCCCACAGAGGTTATCCAAAGAGCAGCTGGCTTATTATACATTTTATAGATGCAGAAAATTAAACACATGTAAGTTAAGAAACTTGCCCAAGTGTCAGAGGCCAGATCCTGACCACTGGTGGCACTGGCTCAGGGGTCAGTGCTCCTAACCACACACTGACACAGGCGTATCTTACTGACAGGATCGTAGGTGGGGCAGTGCCAGTGCTCCACCAAGATCACTTCAGTGTACCCATCACCCATAAATGAATGAATGAATGAATGAGATTTATTCATTCATTAATTTATGGGTGCCTTATTTCTAATCACTTGCACCTGTGACTCTCCTCAGAGGCCTGGTCTTGGGCTCACCTCGCAGAGAGCAAGAAGTACTAGAAAATGTATATTCCTCTGGGGAAGAGGAAAGGTAAGGGAGTATGAATGTCCAGTGATCCTGTGTCAGAGGAGGCAAATTCTAAACATATTTTATGTTCTCCATGGGTGCTATGGACTGAATATTTGTGTCCACCCCCAAAAAATGTATATTGAAATTCTAACCCTCAAGGTGATGGTATTAGAAGATGAAGCCAGTGGTAGGGTATGAAGGCAGATCCCTCATAAGCAGGGTTAGTATCCTTACAAAAGAGAGTCCAGAGAGCTCCCTCGCCCCTTCTACCAGGTGAGAAGACCCGGTGAGAAGACAGCCATCGATGAAGAAGCAGCCCTCACTTGACACCAAATCTGCAGGTGACTTGATCTTGGACCCCCATCTCCAGAACTCTGAGAAATCCATTTTTGTTGTTTATGAGCCACCAAGTCTGTCCTACTTCAGTTTTAGCAGCCTGAACAGACTAAGACAATGAGAGTAGTTTGAAGCCGAAACTACCATGCCATCACACCCTTGCTCTACATTCTTCCCTTCCCTGCCCTTTCCCTCCCCACAAGTGTTTTCTCCTGGCACTTCCTCAATCAATCATTTGTACATAAATCCTTGTCTCAAGGGACTGTATCTGGGAACCCAACCTGAGACAAGTAACTTCATGAAAAAGCATTTTTAAATCACATTTTCTTGGGTTTCAATCTTGCTCCATTTCATTCTTTCACTCACTCACTCACTTACTCATTTATGCATTTACATATTCTCAACAAATATATCTGCAAATATTATTATTACAAGTTGGATTCTGGATTTATTAATACATTTTTGTAATACTGTGTGCATATAGATAACAAACACGTCTATACAAGTAATCCATTCACAAGTTCCAGTGTTTAAAAATCTAAGTTTAAGGTGTGAATGTTACATTGAGACAAAGAATATTGCCATGATCAAATGTTTTATTGCCAAGCATGAAATATAGTATATTTATGTGTGCCATGTCAATTTATTTCAGATTTGATTTTCAAATTTATATGTGTAAGACTGAGATGTATTTTCTCTAGAGATCTTTTCCTGAAATATGACCCTTTCTCCAAAAGAAATTTAGCTACATTGACACTTCTTATGTGTGTGTACAATTCTAAATATAAACTCTCCTTATCATTTTGATCTGAAAATCTTCTCTCTCAGTAAATGTCATTCATTCATGCACTCAACTAACAAACAAAAAACAAAACAAATAGTAACACCTATATATCTACCTACAATGTGTTCTTTGTTAGGTGCCAAGGGAGGAAGCAAAAATGCATCCACCATGAATCTGACAGTCATACGGTTCATATTCTAGAGCAGGAGAAAAGCTCAAGCCAGAGAATGGTACTTTCTGATCCCCTTTCAGCATCAATTCCCCCAGAAAGCCTTCCTACCAGGATCCTGAATTTCTTAGTCATACCATTCGACTAAGAATGATTCCCCCTTCTCTTGATCAGCCTAAACCCATCTATGTGAGTCCATCCTAACATGAACTTAAATTGGTCCAATCACAGGACTTTTATGTGGTGGCTCACGGGAGAGCTGTCCTCTCCTGGCCCCTGGATGTGAGAGTTGGGGCTGCCATTTCTCTACCATGAGAGAAGACAAATTAGGGGTGAAAAAACACAATGTTAAGGGCAAAGCTTAAAATAAAGTTGCAGCTCTTGAAATATGTAAACCTCTGGACCAGGGGTCCTCAAACTACGGCCCGCGGGCCACATGCAAATACAAATATTGTATTTGTTCCCGTTTTGTTTTTTTACTTCAAAATAAGATATGTGCAGTGTGCATAAGAATTTGTTCATAGTTTTTTTTTTAAACTATAGTCCGGCCCTCCAACGGTCTGAGGGACAGTGAACTGGCCCCCTGTTTAAAAAGTTAGAGGACCCCTGCTCTGGACAAATGGATTTGTTTGAAATAAACCCAAACAACACTCAGGTGAAATAAAAATGGGTTTGGTGCTGATAGTAATTACCAACAATTATGTTCTTCAGTCACCTTTTGTTTCTTTCCTCTCTTTAGACAAATAATGAAAACTGAGATAAGTACCCAAATTTGGATTAAGTTAGAAGCTTTGTTATTTCAGACTTCTGAAAATAATATAAAAAAGAGTTCCCAATAAATAGCTAAGTTCTATAATGTGTTTGAAAACTGAATTTTGTTCTTGAGAACACAGACTATTTAAAACATGCCAAAGTAATATGATTCATTCTGTTTCATATTTTTCATCTTCAAAATGTCCTCAGGTTAGTCTCCACTCATAGCAATCAACTAGTCCACACCTTCTATTCATTCTACCTGAATCATACTAAGAGCCACCTGCTAATCTTCTTGGGTGTTTAGATGCTCCATTTGGACAATGCTTCTGGACAATACTCTGTATTCCAAACAGACAACTTCCCCAAATCAGCACTTTTTACCTTGTTAATCTGACTGGTAATATTCAATGGCTTCACACCACCCATCCTGTAGTTGATCAAGTTCACACTTTTTTTCTGAGATTCGGGGCCCCCTGCCACTGGCTGTGTGTAACCTACACAGTCCCATATGCATGAATTTTCAGTCACGGGAATCCCTTCCCTTTATACACCATGTTCAGTCTGACCTCCATGATTTCTTTCACACTGTTTCTCCACCCAATAATCCTCTTCAACTTTGCTTATTAAAATCCTACTCATTCTTGAAAGCCCAGGTTTTGTTTTCACTGGATGCTCTCTCTGATTATTTTGGCTCACATTGGCCTTGCTTCTCTGAACTTCTTTCAGGAGGCAGTACTATGTGGTAGCTTGAAACCAAAGACTTGGTTTGGAATCCAACCTCTGGTGCTCACAAGCTGTGTGACCTGAGATTCAACTTTGCTTATTAAAATCATACTCATTCTTGAAAGCCCAGGTTTTGTTTTCACTGGATGCTCTCTCTGATTATTTTGGCTCACATTGGCCTTGCTTCTCTGAACTTCTTTCAGGAGGCAGTACTATGTGGTAGCTTGAAACCAAAGACTTGGTTTGGAATCCAACCTCTGGTGCTCACAAGCTGTGTGACCTGAGGCAAATCACATAACCTTACTGAAACTCCATTGTTCTTTAAAATTTATAAGATGGAAATACAAATCAACTCAATCTATTATAAAAAAAATAAAGGAGAAAATGTGTCCAGCATATAATAATTTATAGTCTATTATTAAAAAAAGGAGAAAATGTGTCCAGCATATAATAATTTATAGTAAGCAGTTGAAAACTATACTCACTTCTATACAAGTTAGCACATATATATTTTTCTATTGAATGCAATTATTTCATATGTGAATTTTTTTCTCCTTAATTGAAGTAGCAACTCATTGTTTCACCACTTGCTGACAACTCATTAACTGAAGCAGACTTTTTCAAAGCCTTTATTATTTGTGTGTTATAATTAGGAATATATATAATATCAAGACTAGATCTTGCTTGTTATTCTTTTACATGCTATTGCTTACATCTTTATAGGTGCAAGCTGCTTTTAAGTAAAAATTTGAATTATTTTTGCCCAGCCTCAGTGGCTCAGTGGTTGAACATTGACCTAAGAACCAGGAGGTCAAAGTTCGATTTCTGGTCAGGGCATATGCCCGGTTTGTGGGCTCAATCAGTAGACAACCAATCAATGATTCTCTCTCAACATTGATGTTTCTCTCTCTCTCCCTCCCTCTCCTTTCCTCTCTGAAATCAATAAAAATACATTTTAAAAATTTCAATTCTTTTTAAGGTTAACCTGCATGTCAAAATCTGGTAACTCGTGGCATTAGAAGTACATACAGTTCAAAAGCATATAAAGTAGGCATGACTTTGCTGTTTCATACTGCAGAGAAATGGTTCAGAAAACTTCCCCAATAGTTTTATTGGTCACATGCTCTTTAATGCAACAACACCTACCTCAAAGGTGTGAGTATATCTGGATTTCTGCCAGTCCTATGCAAGGTACAGAGACTGCATGGACCAACATGTTTTATGGAGAATGAAAATTGTAGAAATGGGAAACATCTTACAGGATTATCATTCCACATCTCAGAATAACAGGCAAAACAGACTGTGCAGTAAAATGCATGCACACTTCAATTCCATTTTATGTGACCCATTCTCCTATCCGAGAGAAGTGACATAAAAATTAATAGAGAAAAGAATTAGAAGCAACACTCTGATGAGCTAAGAAAAGTAAACACTAAATTACCAAAACAGTGGAGAAAATATTTGCAACATTTATGTCAAACAAAGGGCTAATACCCTTAATACAAAAAAACCATCAGTGAAAATGGACAAAGTACATGAACAAAAAGTTCATAGCAAAGAGATTACAGAGAAAAAGACGTTAAAAGTCATTCATAACCAAATAAATGAAAAATGAAAAGGACATGCATTTTCCACTTATCAGATTGACAATATTTTAAAAGTTTGTTAATAGGCAATGTTGGAGATTGTTACGGACTGAATGTTATGTCCCCCAAATTAATATATTGAAGCCCCAACCATCTACAAGCCAAGAGAAGAGACCTCAAAATGAAACCTATCTTACTGGCACCTTGAGCTTGGACTTCCCAGCCTCCAAAACATGAGAAATAAATTTCTGTTGTTTAAAGCCACCTAGTCTTTGGAATATTGTTACGGCAGCCTAAGCAAACTAATATAGAGAGAAAGTATGTATTGGCATAAAACTTGAAATTAACGGGTGCTGATTAAATTATGTTTACATTCAGATAATGGACTACCACACAATCATAAAAGAATAAGATAGATCTATACATAATGAAGTACACCATTTCCCAAGAGATACTGCTAAGTAAAAGGAAGTATCAAAATATATAGTGCAATCCCATTAGGGTCTAAAAACCTAACAAGAAATAACCAGACAAAGACATAAAGGTACATGATTGCATATATATAGAAAATTTCAGAAAAAAAATATGTTTATGGGAAGTGAAATGTGAGTGCTAGAAGTTAGAGATATTTGCTTTTCACTTTGTGGCTTTCTATATATGAATTTTTTACAGTGAACAAATATTAATTTTAGAATATATTTTTAAATTCTGGTTTCATCACTTACTAGTTGACTGGCCCCTGACAAGTTAATTAAACATGAGTCTCTGTTTCCTACCTCACAATGTGATCGTGAGAATTACATGTGATATTGGAAAACCCCACACAGTGCATGGTATATACAAAGCATTCATCACATATAGTTCTTGGATTTCCCATCTATAATGATGTTACACGTGTATTGTATTTATGCTATGCTATCATACTTAGTTTTATAATACAGTCTCCAAAAACCTTTGAAATTTTTTATTTCTCCATATAGTGTAACATGATCTCTTTTCTTTCATAATATTTTAAATGAAAATTTGTTATTTAGAGCAATAATTGACCAAGATGGATTTGGGACTAGGTTTCCAGAACAACATGTTGTTACTCTGAACACTCAATTATATCCTTTGAGTTTTTAGGCCCTTAGAATAATTTTAAACGTTTTCTTCCCCAAATTGCTCTCAAGACTTCACAGCCAATGGCAGATGTTACCCCTGAGCAGGCACAGCTCCTGCTGGGAGGGTCCCAGCCATGACACCGAGACCTTTCCTTGGTTCTGCATCAAACATTTTCTATCTCTCTGGATTGTTTTTTGCTTTTTTGGTCTCCTTTGAAGTTACAGTCTGCTTTTGTTGTTGTTTTCTATGGGGTTCTTCTTTTTTTTATGGTTTAAAGGCCTAATAATTCCATCTATGAAAGGACAGAAACTCAATTACTAACAGATGATCCTCATGATAAAACTCCTCAGCCCCAAATTAGAGGAAAGAAAAAAAATAGTTTTTAATTTAGCCCAATATCACTTACATATAAAAATAGCCAATTTAATCTTGCATATTTTAAAACTAACTTTACAAAACTTATTTTCACATCCTGAAACTTCTAGTGCCTGTGTTTATATATAATTTATCATAATAATTTTGGCAGTTTAAAATAAAGAATATTATTTTAGCATTTATTCATCATAATTTAAGGATTGTATTTCCTGATGAAATTTAATAAATGGGCCATCTTCTTTGTCTTCTGAGAGAAGGAAAATAATCATTCTCTAAGCCACAACATAGCATTGCTTTAGAACTGGTAATAAATCCTGGTCTTCAAATCATAATTTACTTCACTGAATTTTGTATCCTTCTATGAAGTGTCTACAAGTAGCACAGCAAAACTGTTCTGTTCAGCCCTTAAATTAGACACCTAATCCACAGTGCCACAAGTTCAAAGTTCATTTGTTCCAGGGATAAAATAGATGTTTCCAAACATTGTTTACAACTCACCATCATTGACTTGAGTCTAGATTTGAGTCATTCATTCAACAAACATTCAGTAGGGAGCACTGTTAGGAACTGTGCCCAGGGCTGAAGACCCATGGCTGAGCGGGGCACAAGCGTCAGGGGGCTCAAGTTTTATGGTCAGGTAGAAAGATGAGTCCTATGGAAAATGTATGGGTGCTATGGTATCAATAATAGCTACCATTTGTATTTATATGTACCATGCCCGTTACACATGCTATCACATTTCATTTCATCTTTATACACTCTTAAGGCAGGTATCACTGCCTTCTTTTCACAGACAAGAAAATTGAGACACAGTTAAGTACACCGAGCATACTCACACAGCTGCTGAGTAGCAGACTTGAGTTTGCACCTAAGGCTAACTGGCTTCAGTCCCGTTCTCTGGGGAACTGTGTTTGCCTCCCTTTCTTATCTGTACCGGCCACAGTGGGAGTGTAAAGATGGGAGGTATGATTAAAACAGGATTGGAATAAGGCTCAAAATAACTTGGCACTTTAATGTTATAGTGTTTTTATGGGAATTTTGCCCTCTGGTTGGAAAAGGAATGATAAAGAAATGAGAAAAACTATGCTTGATCTCACAGAATTTGTGACTAACCATCACTCCAATTAAGAAATACTGTCATTTAGTGCTGCCCTCGTGGCTCAGTGGTTGAGTGTCGACCTATGGTTCAATTCCCAGTCAGGGCACATGCCCGGGCTCAATCCCCAGTGTGGGGCATGCAGGAGGCAGCTGATCAATGATTCTCTCTCATCATTGATGTTTCTAACTCCTTCTCCCTCTCCCTTCCTCTCTGGAATCAATAAAAATATATTTTTAAAAATTTATACATATAAAAAAATAGTCTTTTATACTTCAGGAATATTAAACAAATAAATGAATACCAGTGGATGACTTCTGTAATTCTATCTCCTCTCTTTTTATCTGTGTATGTAAACATGAGGCCTCCATAAAAGAAGTCCTCATTTGTAAGGCAATTCCATGAAAAAGTGCAAACAACAAACTGAACTCTGTCTGAGGCTATGACTGAGTTAAACCGTGGTCTTCTGTGGGTGAATCGCATTATAGGTAGATAACCCCATTCAAGGAAGTCTTTGCTTAGCTTCATAAACAGGTGCACACCTAATTCTCCTGCTGCCTTCCAGCTATTTGAATAAGTAAGTCTTCTCTAGATGTGGGTTTCTGGAGAACAAAGCAAATGACTTATTAAGCTTTGGGGTTATTTGTTTGCTTTTGATTTAATTTGAAAAGTTCATAGCCAGAGAAAATAACATAACACCATAGATCAACTACACAGAATTACTTAACATCTTGTCATTTTTACTCTGTTCTTCAACTTTGCCCCCACTAACCCAGCACATTTCTCTGTTCCCACTAGGTACTCGATGGTGACCAGAATCGCCAAACTCCTACATGGAGGTGGGTCTCAAGGACAAACTCAGGGGTCATTAGTCTGAATAGGTTTAATCTGTTATTGTTTTTTCCTAAATATGTCAGCCATCACCTTCAAATTAAACTGAAAATGAGTTTTGTGATTAATATTTTTTTATCAGAGTTTAAATATTCTCAGGTCTGCAGTCATAGAAATCACACTAAAAATGGATTTACTTATGAAGGAAACATAAAAAACATGGGTGATTTATTTCAGATTTTTCTCCATCAGATAAAAGCTACACTCAATCTAAACTTCCTCATTTACAACCTTCATAGGTATTCAAAGAGAAATTTGTGGTTTACGAAATGTGGCCAATCTCTTTTCTTGGCAGTTGAAAGAAGAAACCTACAAATGATCTGATAAATGAGTTATAAAATGGTTCCAAAAGAGACCTCATCATCTTCTCTACCCCATAAACCATTACTTCCTTTAGATTTTTATTAAAGTTCTAATCCCTAAAATCAAATGTTTTGCCAAGTGTTTGAACTTCTACCTCCAGAACAACCCTGTGTGCATTCTCTCCTTACTTCCAAGGCCACTGTTCTAGTTGAGACTGCCTTTTCCTCTCATATACACTGTCCTAATATGTCCTGGATAACGCCTTGGCTCTAATTTTCTGTACCCTTAACTCTACAATGAATCATGCCATTCCTCCCACAAAACCCAATAGTTCCACTTTGCCTCAAGAGAAACTTGCTTCTTGGCTTACTATCCATGCTCTCAGCAATCCTGTCACAAGACCCTTCCCCCCCCTCCCCAGCACACACACACACACACACACACACACACACACACACACACCAAATTACCAAGAGTATCTCTGTTCTCTGTGCCTTTGATCATGGCATTCCAGGCTTCTCGGGTATGAATGTGGCAAAATGGAACTGTATCTATCAGAACTTGAGCTGTCACCAGAAGGATAGCTAGATGTTCTGAATGCCCCTTCCTTAGAAAACACCTGGATTCTCAAAACTTAAAACAAATATGCCTTGAAATGTATTGATCAGTTGAGTAAGAAAGTAAGGAAAATTTCCCGAACTAAAAATAAAAAGAATTTAAAATTGAAATCAAAGTGATAAAAACAGAAACGAAGGCTCCTTTGAGAATGTGTATCTACTGGTCACAAGGATAGGTTAATCCAATGATGGGGGTGGGGGAGACTTAACTTGACACACACCCCTTCTCCCTGCACCCTTCATTTACACATAGAACCTGGGCCCTCCAGGTTGATACAACTCCAGTGAAGTGGTGGACTAAAAAACACACAAAAAAACACAACTGCTAGTAAAGGTAGCCATTGAAAAAAATCTGTCTGTCTCCTTCAGTTCTCAGTTACTGGTGGACTGAATATTTATGCTTCCCCCCCCCCCCCCCCCCCCCACAAATCCATATGCTGAAGACCTAGCTTCCAATGTGATAGTATTTAAAAATGGAGAGAAAAAAATAAAGATGGGTTCTTTGAGAGATAATTAAGATTAGATGAGGTCATAAGGGTGGGGCCCTCATGATGGGATTTATGCCTTAATAAGAAACCAGACAGCTTGCTCTCCTACCCCCGGCCCTCCACTCTCACACAAAAAGGTCATATAGGCACACAGTGAAATGGCACCCACCTATAAGCCAAGAAAAGGCCTCAGAATGAAACCTATCTGGCCAGCACCTTAATATTGGTTCCAACATAGGTTAATCTGAAAATAATTATGCTGCATGAAACCAGCCAGACAATACAAAGTATATATAATATGATTTCATTTTTTAAATAAAATTCTGTCTAGCCTACAGAACAGTAAGATATATTTTCTGTTGTTTACCAGTCTATGGTATTTTGTTAAGGTAACCAAGCTGACTAAGAGCTGGGTAGAAAAAAATAACAACAAAATTCTCCCTGGAGATGTGTAAACATAGGTCCACCCTATGTGACAGTAGGATTTGAATTTATAGGCCCGAATGGTTAGGGAAATTCAAACCAAGAAAATGAAGAATCCCTCATGGGTTACCTCCCCTGGCTTTTGGCAAAAGCACATACAAATATAATACTTCCTGGAAGAAGTGTCCTCAGTCCAGTACCTTGTGATTCCCATAAATTAGGTTAATTTGGTAAAATTTATCAAGCACTTGGGGAAACGGGAGACTATCTACAACATATTTAAATTCCCAAGGACTTGAGTTATTGAAATTATCAAACATAAAATAGACAATAACTATATATATATATCATAAATGTTCTTTTCTTTAAATGTTTTTTTAAAAAGGATTTGGAAAGATAAGCAAGAAATATGAAGACTGACAGCATATTTGAAAAAACAGAATATAATTTCTAGAAATAGAAAATAATTGGAATTTAAAACTCTATGATTTGAATATCATACTAAAAGCCATTTAAGGAAGAATTAGTGAATATGATAGTAGCATTCTGACCTCAAAGTTCTCCAAGACAATACAACTAGCAGAATGGCTAAAATTTTAGAAGACTGACTATTCCAAGTGTTGAGGAGAACAAAAGCACCTGAAACAACCCTACATCATTGCCAGGAATGTAAAATGGTGCAACTACTTTGGAAAACAGTTTGGCAGTTTTTAAAAATGTTAAAAACATTGAATACCCTATGACCCAGCAGTTCCATTCCTAGGTATACACCCAAGAGAAAAGAAAGCATACAGTCATAGAAAGACTTGTACACAAATGTTCACAGCAGCTTTATTATAATAGCTCCAAAGTAAAACTAAGTAAGTATCCATCAAGTGAATGGATAAACAGATTGTGCTATATCCATACAATGGAATTTAATTCAACAACAAAAGAATAAACTATTAAAACATATGAGCATGCTGTTACATTGTTTTGAATAAACCTCAAGATAATTATACTGAGTAAAAGGAAGCAGACTAGACAAAGTACATTATGATTCTATTATATAAAATTATACAAAACTAATCTATAGTGACAAAAAGCAGATATATGGTTGTGCGGGAATAGAGGGAGGGAAGGAATGAGAGAGATTACAGAGCCATGGTGATATTTGGGGGACATGCTTACATTTTTAGTGTGATGATAATTTCAGAAGTGAACACATAGATCAGAACTTATCAATTATACATTTAAATATGTACAATTTTTAATCCATATACTTTAATAAAACTGTTAAAAAATAACACCGTATAATAACATTATGCTCCCTTTAGAATGGCTAAAATATAAAGTACTGGTAATATCAAGGACACAGGGCAACTCAAACTGTTGGAAAACTGTATTGTTTCTGGGCTCAGCCTGTTTCTTGGGCCAACCCAAAGGCCAGGCCTCGACTGGCCATATAGTTTCTATCCTCTTATTTGGAACCTTGCTACCACCATTTGAAGGAGCTCAATCTAGGCTTCTGGAAAATGAGATACAGGAGAGCCCACTTCCCAGGGAGGCCTTCTAGACCAGCTTACAAAGGGCTGAGTCCCAACCATATGACAGAGCTCCGCCATCAGTAAAGAACTGCCTACACAACCCAGGCTGATTATAGACCTACTAGCGCAGTGGTTCTCAACCTCCTGGCCCTTTAAATACAGTTCCTCATGTTGTGACCCAACCATAAAATTATTTTCATTGCTACTTCATAACTGTAATGTTGCTACTGTTATGAATCGTAATGTAAATATCTGATATGCAGGATGGTCTTAGGCGACCCCTGTGAAAGGGCCGTTCGACCGCCAAAGGGGTCGCGACCCACAGGTTGAGAACCGCTGTACTAGAGGCTAGAGGCCCGGTGTACAAAATTCGTGCACAGGAGGGTGGGGGTCCCTCAGCCCGGCATGCACCCTCTTGGAATCCGGGACCCCTTGGGGGATGTCCAACTGCCGGCAGTCGAACATCCCTCTCACAATCCGGGACGCTGGCCCCTAACTGCTCGCCTGCCTGCCTGATCGCCCCTAACTACTCACCTGCCTGCCTGATTGCCCTTAACTGCCTCTGCCTGCCTGCCTGATCGCCCCTAACTGCCTCTGCCTGCCTGATCGCCCCCAACTGCCTCTGCCTGCTGATCACTCCTAACCACTCTGCCTGCCTCCCTGATTGCCCCTAACCACTTGCTGGGGGGCTGCCGGCCGGGGTGAGGGGCCGTGGTCATTCTGGTTGTTCCACCATTTCAGTCACTGGGCTTTTATTATATAGGATTTTATTATATAGGATAAGTAAAGCAATAAACATAAGCCCCTGGCCAATCTGTAAACTATAATACATGTGCATTTACTTTTAAAGCCTTAATTTGGGGTGGTTTGGTAAATAGCAATAACTCACTGATATAAATGAATGAAAAATTACGGTATAATCACTATACAACGATGAAAATGCACACACTATTTTCTACCCACAACAGCATGGGTGACTCACATATCATGTTGAGCAAAAGATGCCACACACCGAAGAGCACTACTGTCTGATTCTCTCTACATAAAGTTCACAACTGGCAAAATTAATAAAAGGATTTTTAAAAAAGGAATTGGTAAAGGATTGCACAGTAAATTCTCCAAAGAGGAAATATAAATGAAAAGAGCTCCAGTCTCACTGGCAGTCTGCAAAAACCAAGCCAAAACTATCTTAAATATTTATTTCACCCATCAGTAGGCAATAAGTTGAAAAGACTGAAATATTCAGTATTTGAGAGGGAATGAGGAAATATATACACAGTTGCTAGAGTGTGAAGTTTAGAAAGTAATCTGATGAATATATTAAAATTTGGAATGTATATAACCTTTACTCAATGCATTTAGGAATCTATCCTACAGAAATGAAACCACTAATACATTAGAGCATACTTACAAGAATATTTACTGTTTACAGCAGCAAAAAAATAAAATCACAAATATGTGTATCAGTGTGGATGGCTGCAAAAATTGTGCTTTTTTTATACATAATAAGGGCATTATGTAAATATTAAAATAAATGTGTTATTATGTTTTGACTTATAATGATAGGAGTGGTAATTTCAAAAAGCAAATTTCAAAGTAATATATGTAGTGATCTTTTGTTTTTAAAAAAGAAGGGAGATTTACTCAATAAAATCCTATATAATTTTATAAATGTTTTCTTGAACATAAAGTTATAAAAGATTACAAATTCATCTGTTGACATTGGTTACCTCAGGGAAGTAAAATTTGGAGGAAGGAGGATGCCATAATTTATTTTATACACTTTTCACTTTTTTCTTGTAGCAAGTACCTATTACATTGAAAATTAAAGAAAAACACATGTTACCAAGTACTTCTAAAAAATTCCCAGCATTTTCAATAAAATAAAAATAAGAATATCAATCGCTTGATTAAACACAGTTTTCAAATCTTATGTCAAATCAGCACAGGTAGACACACACATCACACATCATACAAAATAGACCAAAGAAAAAGAGAAAAAAAATAAGCGTTCTCTTGAGAAACAGTGTACAGAACAAATTCCTTAATCTCTCAAATGATGAGACAAATTAAACCGCTGTGATCTCTTTTCAAGATAAGTGAAAGCCAGGCCAGGAGCCTATCATATCACATATGAATTTCATATGATTATTAATTCAAGCTGAAGAAGAAATGAATTATTCCATAAAATATTTTTTAGCACTTGGAATAAATATACTTGGAAATTATGTGACCAAACCAACAATCTGTTGGAAAATTTAATTTGCTATATGAGAGGAAAAAATTACTCAGAGTACTGACATTTCCTGTTTATCATAAAAAAGGAATTTAGGTCTCCAAACTTACAAATTTAATTCAATTGTGTCTCTTATGACATCTTGCCTTACATAACAAATAAGACGCATTTGGCAGGCCAGCTTAAAAGAACTAAGCTTTATCTTAAAGGTCAATATAGAATTAAAAAGCTAAGGTAGTGAAAATAGTTAAAGTTATAAAGGAATTATTATGGCATATAAAAATCCAGTTGGATATAAACAAATATATTTCAATGTTTACCTCTTTTTAATGTCTCAAAAAATCAATGAAATCAAAGTGAGTTTCACAACTGCTTTAAGTTACTAGATAATTACAAACACTCTAAAAATTCTTTCATTGTAGATTATTAGAAGATGACAGAGTAGAAAGGGATATAAAGTTTGTGTAAGTTATTTGCCTTGATATTGTTTTACATTTCATATGTTGAAAGAGAGGTACACACAGGTAATAGCAATTTGGAATTTATGACCTAAACTTGAATCCCAGTTTCAATTAATTAACTGGATAAAAAGGGCAGTTTTTTCAATAGCCCTCATTTTCTGTAGCAATGGAATCAAGTTGACAAAAGCAAACAGAAGATTTAGAGTATCAGAGTAAAAACAAAAAAGTTAGTATTGAATGATAATATTTCACATCTATCTTGCCTCGGGTGCATTATAACCATTTCAAATAATTTTCACAGTAATCTTATGAATGCAATTGATAGTATATCAATTTTGCCAATAAGAAAATGGAGAATCCAAGTTCTACAGAGTATTTAAGTTACTCAAGGTCACATACGTGATAAATGACAGAGCCAGGATTTACTAGTAAAACCAGCTCCAAGTGACCAGAAAGACAGGGCTCTCCAAACTTAGGCCCATGAAAGTTAAGTAAATTGTGCAATTCCCCACTGCTAGCTAAGTAAATGATGCTTTATAATACTAAATCCTCTGTGACATTAGGAAAGACTGTTCTTTTCTGAGCCTCCATTTCCTCATCTGCGAAATGGCATTAGTAGTGAATAAAGCACTTACATAATGAGCAATCAGCAAATATTTGCTTTCTAAAATTCAAATTTTTTAAGTACTTTCAGAGTAATTTCGTTATTTCCATTTTATGTGGATATATGCTGATACCAAGATCACAACAATCAATACTATGACCTGTTATTGAATGTGCCCATTGTTATGATGAAAACCCTGTGTTCAGTTTCCACCCAAAAGAACTGACTCTGCCTTGAAGTCAAAATTAGCTATTATGGAGAAGATGCCCAGTTTCATTAATAAAGATGGTTTTAGAAAACCTATGGAATTGTTTTGTAATTACAAAAAGCATACATCTTTGGAGGGTGGTTTTAAAACAGCATTTTTTTTTTCAAATCTTGAGCCATAAATAAATAAATGATATCTTGAAATAGATCTTTATTAGGCCCATGATTCAATAAACCAAAAGGCTAAAAGATACAATCTTCTTCTATAAAGAATCCCACATACATTACATATATTTAAACTATTAAGAAAACATGACTAACATTGACAATGGGAATGGGCAAACTCAACAGTCCAATCACTTCTAGAGAAGACGCCTTTATTGCCACAAGGACTCTGAGGCCATCTCTCTCTTCGGAGGAACTGCTTGCAGCTTTTCTTTAAAGAACTAAATGGTTACATGCATATGTGTGCAATTAAGAGGTAGCCTGGATTTCTATTTCGGAGAGTATGACGCAACTTGCCAGAGTATTAACGTGAAGGAAAACTGGTAAATTCATGTCGAGGGAAAAAGCTACACAATGGTATCATTCAAGATGAAATCAGTGACCCATTTAGGTACTAAACGCCACAGTCTGCAGTCCCTTTCAATATTTCACACTAGGGGCTTTGGTATGGATAAGGCATTCTCCCATCAAAAAATGCAGTTGCCCTGACAACAAGTCACTGCAGGGATTCTGCATTCTCATCTGACATAACTAGACTGTGGATTTAAAGTTCAGCCGGCAGCTGCTGGCTGGCTCTAGCACAAGCAGATGCTGCTCGTAGCATCAAGTATTCTTTGCCACATGTGCGACCATGTGGAGCTTCCGCACACACCAATGTGTCATACTTCCGAACTTTAACAAGGAAGCCAGATTCCTGTTTTTCCATGTTTTCCGCGTACCTAAAAGTCATATTTTGAGGTTAAGCCAGCAAACATGCTCATTCGTGTTTATTTTTAAAATATACAACATTCCTCAGGGAAAAGTATACAAATAAACTATCAACATTGGGCAAGTGACCTAACCTCCCTGGGCCTCAGCGTCCTTGTCTGCAAAGTGAGGATAATACCACCTGCTTCCTGCAGGTTTTATAAAGATTGACGGTGCACAAAACATACAGGGCTCTCATAAACGTTGTCTTATCATCTGATTTTACTTTTGCACTTAAATGCATAAACAGAGAGGTGGCCTCCTAGCCATCCTCACCACACACCTCAGATCCATCTAGTGGTACTTTCCCCAAATTATTTTTCCCATATGGTATGGGACTGCCCTCCACGGTTCTCTCCTTTCTTTTTGTCTCTACTATGTACTTTCATGCCAATGTCTGCTCTCTAGCTTTAGGGTTTCTCTATTACTCAGTGTACCTCTTCTCCCCATCTAGACTGAAAGGTCCTCGGGGGGGAAGCCTATGTCTTCTATTGCCTCATATATGACAGAAGACATAGCACTGAGCACTGTCCATAGCAGGCACTCACTAGACACTCACTGTTCATTCTTCCTTGTAATTTAGTAGTGTGGAGGGGCATTTCCAGCAGCTTTAGCTATATAGTGTATGAAGTGCACATCTGATTTCTGAAACATACCACCAAGCAAGTGCTTTTCCTATATTCTCAGGATTTCCTCACACTAAGCTAAAGGCTGAGAGGCTATGGGTAGCATTTCTATTCTGATTAACAGTTATTTACATGGTTTTGCCTTCACTTAATATTTAAAATTCCACATTCAGAGAAATTCAGTGAGACTTCAGTGATGAAAAGATCTCTTTATTGGCAATGGAATGCATTTAAAGTGAGCAAGGTGGCCTTCAGTATACAATTTCTAAAATAGGTCCATTACATTATAAGCATTAACGTATAGAGTTAACTTTGATGTATATATTTCACTAGAACACAAATCTTTTTCCCTTCATAAAAGAAAGTATCCCTTATATCTGAATTAGTTCATGGTGAAATTTTATAATGAAAGTCAGCTGCAACTCCAGGAAACAGCTGGTGTTTTGCCTCTTCACTTCCACAAAGAAATATGCAATGCATCAAGGAATAAACTGTCTCAAAACCATAAATTTCTTAAATCTTCTTCATGTGCAGACAACTAACAGTGCATCTTATGGTCGATGTTCAATGTGTGTTCAATTTTACAATATTTTTTGAATAAAAAAACAATGTATTACTCAAAAAATGTATATTCATGCTACTAAAAATATAAAGGGTGTTTTGCTAGATGCTATAAAATAGAACTTAAATACAGTATCCTGGGAAATTATAGTAAATATAAAACAATGATTCTCAACCAGGGAGTTTGTAATAAAATCACTTGGGGAACTTTTCCAAAAGACAGCAACAACCAACACCAATGGAAGGGCTTTGACCCCACACCTAAAGATTCTTTTCAGGTGAGTATGATGTGCACCCTAGGTTAAGAATCAAGATAAATAGCCTGGCCGGCATGGCTCAGTGGTTAAGCATTAGCCTATGAACCAAAAGGTTTCTGTTCGATTCCGGGTCAGAGCACATTCCTGGGTTGCACTCGATCCCCAGTAGGGGGCGTGCAGGAGTCAGCTGATCAATGATTCTCTCTCTCCCTCCCTATCTGAAATCAATAGAAATGTATTTTAAAAAAAAGAATCAAGAAAAACACAATAACTCAAAAAAACAAGACTCAACCTTAACATTTTTGACATGTGAGTGTAATATTTTTCTTCATAAAATAGATATCCAAGGTGTCCCCCAAAAAATATATTCACACTTAACAGCTGATAGCTCAATTGATGTTTATTTTCAGATTTAACCCATTGGCCACTCTGAGATGCCAACACTCCTAGTTCCCTTTCCAACAACATGGTTCTTGTTTTTATGGTACTTTCTCAGGAATTTTGCCAAAAATTAACTTCCAAGTGAAAATGCTAGTATTTCTTCTCAAAATTCCCTTTTTATAGACCCTTATGGTGAAGGGGAACAAAATAGGTCATTACTTATTTTCACTTAACTCCAAAGAGGATTATAATTCAGTTTAAACAGAAGGCTATGGATTGTTTCCAATGACCTGTCCAATACAAGATGTGTCCTTAGTAGGCTACCTTCTTGCCACTGAAATTACTTCCAAATCCTTTCTCCCTCATGTCTTCTCTGAGATTTAACATTTTGTAGCCATATGTATAATTTTTTGCCTAATCATCCTAATTCTAATTTTATTTAACTGACTTTCTAAATCACAAATGAAACAGTATGTATCATCCCTTGTTAACAAGCATTTTCTATCCCCAAGAGTGAAGACAGCAGACTCTGTGTACTCAAATACCATCTGACTAGATTTAAGTTAATTCCCAGTATCTCTGAACTGGATATATCTCTGCAAGGTTCTGGTGGGATCTGTTCACGTAGCCATTGGTCTATGTGCTGATTTCTGTAGGACACACAGTAGCTTGGATTCTGAGAAGCATATTCAAAGGGCCAGTGGCTGGATATAAGCTATCAGACATTTCCCACGTAAATGATTTTTCATTGTAGCATATATCATCTGGAAAAATCATAAGGCTTGAGCTAGTAGAAATTGTATAGAGAAAGGTCCAGCAGTTTTGCTAAGAAGATCTGTGTCCACTCCTAGCTCTGCTTCACATAATTTGTGTAATATCAAACAATTCACTTACTCATGCCATGTCTCAGTGTGTGCATCTGGAAAGTGGTGGTAATTCAACTGACCTCGTGGGAGGCTGTGAAAATCTAACAAGATAATGCATTAAAGTAGCAAAAAGTGGGTATTTTACCTACATACTTCCCTGTATGAAAGTAAAAGTCATTCATATCTTAATATTACCAAACTTCTTAATCTTATTACACCATCAACATTTAGAATTCAACATAAATGTCTTAGCACTCTTTCAATAAAATTGTTAATAAAATTCTTTACAATTTTTATACTTAATAATTATTAATAAATGTGCTAATGCTTTTCAATCTAGTCATCCAACCTTTGAACTACTTTAAAAAGATGTACTAAATTAGGGAGAGAGTTCAGTGGTAAGAGAAGAATAAACAAAAGTAAATACATTTTTATGTCTGTTGAAAATGGCATTATGAAAGGCTATAGAATGGAAGGCTAATGGGTGAGCTTGGAATGAGAAAGAATATTTCCCAGAGGATAGTCACCAGCTGGGTTTTATCCTCACTTAGACAAGAACAGGAGGAAATTAGCTTAAATTTCATTTGGTTTATAACAATGGAAGCAAGCTATGAAATCTAATTCCCAGGGAATCTTTTCTTCAAAATAAAATAGAGACTTTCTGCCTACCATAGTTTCAGTGCAGTCCTACTCAAAGTATGAGAAAATATTAGATGGAGTTTAAGTTGTCCATCTCTATAATCCCCATCAAGAGAAGAAAACAAGCAATTACAAGCCTATTACGTAACAGGTGTTTTCACTTGTATTCATTTCATCTTCACTGGAAATTATTTTTCATACTTCACAAATGAAGACACAAACTCTGAGAATTTAGCTTGCCCAGGGTAATTGAGCTAATAGAAAGCAGAGTTAGACTACAACCCCTACTTATCTTCAGAGCCCATCCTGGACACTATACCAACCTGTAAGCCTTGCTCACCTTGGCACTCTTAATTTCTATTCTATATAAAATTACATTATTTTGAAGATTTAGATTATTTACTTATATATTTAGATTTATGTTATTTAAATTATTTCCAAGATTTAGAGGTACATGAAGCCAACATAAATTGGGACTATAGCTAGTACTTATTGAGCTATCTAATAATACTAGAGGCCCAGCACACAATTAAAATCACATGAGGAAGCACCCCGCCTCCCGCCGTAGGAGGAGGCACCCCACAGGTCGTCGCGGGAGTCAGGCCGGATTGGTGCCATGGGCGGCTGGGACCCGTGCCTGACTTCCGCCCCAGGCCTGGACTGTCCCCCTGCCTGTGTTCACTCCAGGGCTGCCCAAGCCGGCGCGATGCAAGCCTCACTTGTGTGCACAACCTCCTCCTGTCTGGTCGTGACCCGTTATGGCCTAATTTGAATATTACCTCTTTATAGAGATAGAGATAGAGATAGAGATAGAGATAGAGATAGAGATAGAGATAGAGATAGAGATAGAGATAGAGATAGAGATAGAGATAGAGATAGAGATAGAGATAGAGATAGAGATAGAGATAGAGATAGAGATAGAGATAGAGATAGAGATAGAGATAGAGATAGAGATAGAGATAGAGATAGAGATAGAGATAGAGATAGAGATAGAGATAGAGATAGAGATAGAGATAGAGATAGAGATAGAGATAGAGATAGAGATAGAGATAGAGATAGAGATAGAGATAGAGATAGAGATAGAGATAGAGATAGAGATAGAGATAGAGATAGAGATAGAGATAGAGATAGAGATAGAGATAGAGATAGAGATAGAGATAGAGATAGAGATAGAGATAGAGATAGAGATAGAGATAGAGATAGAGATAGAGATAGAGATAGAGATAGAGATAGAGATAGAGATAGAGATAGAGATAGAGATAGAGATAGAGATAGAGATAGAGATAGAGATAGAGATAGAGATAGAGATAGAGATAGAGATAGAGATAGAGATAGAGATAGAGATAAAGATAGAGATAGAGATAGATGTAAAAATATATAGATAGATAGATAGATAGATAGATAGATAGATAGATAGATAGATATAGATAGATAGATAGATATGCCAAACATAGAACTCTAAAAGATATCTCATTTAATGATGACTGCCACCAGTTGAGACAAGTTATTACTATTATTATTATTCCCATTTTCAGGTGGAAACAAAAGCCTCAGAACATATGCTAAGAAAGCCCATGCCCAAGAGACTAAAGAAGGAGGCCTTTTAACTCCAGGGAGGCAGTGGAGTCCTACGCATTTCACCCTGCCATGCCCAGGGACAGTGAAAAGCAAGCATATCAGGAACTCAGACCACAGGGCATCCAAACCCCAACACAGATTTCACTTCTAGTTTGTAGCAAGTCATAAATATTTACAAGTGAAAAGAGCCAATGGAAATCATCTGGTCCAGTCCCTTTATTTTACAGACAGGGAATTTGAGAACCAGTGTGAGGTTAAGCACTTTCTCTAGGGTCAGAAAGATAATTAGTGACAGAGTTAACAATAAATCACTTCCATGAAAAGACATGCTTTCAAAGTGAATTCAATTACCTTGTACCCTCAAGTGGTTATTAAGAACACCCATGTAGCTAGACAATCGCCAGTATTTCTGTGAAGTAGATGTAACCCAAGAGGATCTAAAAAGAACTTTGCAAAATTGAGCAAGCTAAGTCAACAATTTTTAAAATGTGCTAATTTGAGTCAACCCAAAGTTACAGTATCAGCCATGTAAATGCCCAAGTATTTTCATCTCTTCTCTAGCAGATAAAAGAAATATAAAATTTCATTCACACTTGGATATAAGGGTATAATTATTTTTGTTTTTATAAACTGTGGATGAC
Organism: Myotis brandtii; assembly: GCF_000412655.1. Lineage (NCBI taxonomy): Eukaryota > Metazoa > Chordata > Mammalia > Chiroptera > Vespertilionidae > Myotis > Myotis brandtii. The sequence goes on from NW_005354291.1 coordinate 10,308,580, forward strand.
AAATTCCCAAAGAAGAGGATTCTTTTGCATTTATAGCATAACTTTTCCTAGAGGTCAAGAATGACAAAATCACAGGTGCCAGTGGTAATGAATTGGTATTAAGAATTCAATAACCAAACAGAGTGTTACAAATGCTTAAAAGGAGTGGAAAGTATTTTCACATGAGGCCTCTTTGAAAGTTAATTCCTTTCAACAAACTAAATAAATCTGCCTAAAGATTCACAGATTTGCCTTTAGAAAATACTAAATTAGTAAAAGACAGAGAGGAAATATCGGTAAGCCAAAAGAAGTCATACAAAGTTAGAATGGAAATGGGTAAAAATACAAACAACCATTCAGTCAAGAGTCAATAGCAAATACCTACTAATCTGCCACATAATAAAGTGAAACAGAAGGTGAACACAGGAAAAAACAACGAGAACTAAAGAGGAGAGTCTGTGGAAATGCATCCTGATGACAAACCGAAAAGCTATTTCCCTCAGAGGGAAAAGCACATCAATTAAAATATATTTTGCAGTATTTCATGGGGGTGGGAGGAAGAAGATATACTGACAGAGATGAGATGATTCTAACAGTTGTCAAATCATGTAGTTTGAAATTTAGAATTCCCACAACTTGCTAAGTTTAACCCTGAAATCTTATACATTTTCAGAAATAGAAACCCTCTCTCATACTTGACATTTCAGAATGTGTCAATGCTAAAATTTGGCATTTAATGGTGTCATTTTAGTAAAAAGAAGAGAAACTGGGCTGGGCTGCAATGTCCATTTAACGTAGCATATAAAGTCAAGTGTTCATACTATGAGTCTAGTATAGGAAAGTCAATTTTGAATGACTATTTCATGGATATATAGTACCCTGCTTCAAGGACATTTCATGGTTATTCAATGACAATTATGCTTAGATTTCCTTGTCCTAGGAACTGTTCCCCAATTAAATCATTCAGATTTATGAATGCCACCAACAGAAAAGAATAGTAGCATCTAATTTCGTGGCAAGAAAGACGTTCTGTCCAGTAGCAAGTAGAAAGCATAGCCATTTCTTTCCTTCCTGCATCTATTGATGAGGATGATTGACAGTGTTTGTTCACCTCAACTTCAGATTTCTCCACAACAGGTCATTCTCAAGATGGTCTCCCTAAATGAAATGAGTGACATTCTAGGTTTTATTTGAAACTCTGACCGTCTGGAAAGTGTTGGCTTGTTTGAGATTCCTCAGCAACCAGAGACCTAACAAGATGATCAACAGATTAACAATTGTGTATTGTTAGTGATTTACATAAATTTATTTAATTACCTTATTTAACAAACACTGTGTACCAGTCACTGTTCTAATTACTTACAAACATTAAATTCCTTTGATTCACTTAGTAGTCATAAGAACTCTATTGGGTAAGAACTATTACGCCCATGTTCCAGATGAGAAAAACTGAGATTCAGGGAAGTAAATAATTTCCCCTAGGATACAACAGATAAAAGTAACCCTGTCTTAAAACTCAGTAATGGTCAACCTTTTTGCATGATGCTCTATCCTTTTCTGGGCCTCCTCACTAAATAATTCTCAATGAAAAATCATTCAGCATGTAACACTGAAAACAATGGCCTAAATAATAATAATTGGACTTATTAAGAGCTTTCTATGTGTCAGATACTGTGCTTAGTGTTAATAATTTTATAAAAAAAAGAACTGATGTTTATTCTTCAGGATAAACAATCATATAAGGAAGGTACCATTACCATTTAAATGACAAAGTTAAGCTGTGGATGACAGTTAACTTTCCACAGTTAAACAACTAATAAAGGAAAGAGAGGATTCAACCCTGGCCCTTTGGAATGAAGAACCCACCTACTTACCATGAATCTGGTCCTTTAAGAAGAGATGACTAAGAAATGATGATTCAGTCTGGCTATTTTTCCTTTTTTCCTCTTTAACATCATATGCCATAAACAACTATTTATTATTATTGAATAGGAGTATCATGTTAAAACAGATGAGTTAGGTGTTTAATTTATCTATGAGAATTTCCTAATAATTATCTTCAAAAAAAGAGTGTGTTAAACTAATTGATAACTCCAGCTTCTATCAGAGTATACCCAATCCTTACTGGTAGGTGATAACAATAATACTATTACTAAAGAAAATGGAAATAATCACTTCCCCCCAAAATTTTAAATTTAGGGTAAAGTCCCAAAGCTTAACTAGGGTCATGTTTATTGCATATGAAGAGATCAGCTGGACAGTGGGTCTCATGACAGAGAGACAGAGATGAGCTCATATTAGAAGTGTGGTTTTAATATAAATCACCAAGAATTTTCTTTTTTACAATATCTATATCTGTATGCAAGTGGTCCATGCTGTCATATGACGATACAAACATTTTCAAGTCACAATTTTAAACACTTGTACAAGATCAAAATACAAATCAAAAACTGGAGTCTCAAATAAATAGAAATCACCAATAATTTTTATTACAATACCACCGCTAGTGCAGATGAAAGTATTTATCTTTGTCATTTTATAATTTTAGAAATTATTTACCATATATCATACTTTTAGTAGTAAATATTTTTATCATTACATAATTAAAATTTAAATTAATAATGTAATGAATATTTTGAATTTTAGTCATTTCATTAAATATATTCATGATCATGGCACTGATTTTTTAATCTGCTTAGCTTTATAATTTTTATTACAACTAAAAAGTGTACTATCAACATTAAACTGCAATTACAAACTTTTTCTTGGTTTGAAATAGAGTGCAGACAATAAAATTGATTTCTCACAATACTACTCTAATCAGTATGTTCTTAAAACTCACTTCAAATGACATACAACATAATACAATATGAAAACAATATTCTTTTTTCTGAGAAAGTACCTTGGTTTGTATCAGAGAAGGACAGAGGCATTTGTAAGACCTATGCTAAGGAATAATTAGCATTTAGCGAATGGCTTTTCAAAACATAGGAGTCTTTAATTCTATGAAAAAGATATACTTTTCTTATATTTTAGAAATCATCTCTGCTAAGGAAAAAAGAATGAAAAGGAGGTAAGTTCTTAAGATAAGTTCTAAATCTATGAATTTTACTATAGAAATTCATTAAAATTATCGTCAACTGCCATAGGCTGTAAGTTAAAACTCAAAAGTTACACAACCTGAATGTTGGAATTTACTTTTCCAGTAAACCTTCTTGGCCTTTTTGTATATTATCCTACTTGAATTCATTTTTAAGTTAAATGTCTCATAAAACTTAATGAACTTTAAGTTATTTTAGGGTTTAACAAGCTCAGGAATTTATTATAAGCAGTATTCTTAAATAATAATAGAATTTTAAAATCTGGCCATCAACCCTCTGCCCTGCAAAAATGAAGGCTCATCTCTGACCTGTTGCCCTTCCCTCAAATCCCCTTTGCTGGGGTAAAGAACTTTTGCCCTTTATAAATTTCCAAACACTGCAAAAGATGCTCCAAAGCCTTTCAAGTCACTGAGAGCCCTCTTGATACCTAGTAAAGACAGCAATGTAGACCAAAGAAATACTTAATTCTAAGCACACCCTTAGATGTAGATGCTCACACATCTGAGTATTACTAGGATGTGCTTGTCAAGGGACATCTACTAAAAATTCTTAGATGAGATACCAAGCAAATGTCCTACGTGGAGGTGAGAATACATGCTCCCTTAAATGTAGACAATTATTTTTATTTCATTCAACTTAATCATGAGCATTAATAAGGAAAGGATAAAAATGAATTAGTTTAAGTGATTAAGGACTTTGCATCCTATCAAATGAATCAAGTACCTATTTTGTGAAACATTTGTTCTTATTTCTGAACCTATGGTTTTTTATATGTCCCTTAAGTGAGGTTGCAGTTAAATTTACTGCAAATGACACACAGTAGTATATGCTCACAGTTTATAAAGAGTGGGGCAAAAGTAAGTTTATAGTCATTCATATGGAAAATAACACAATAATTAATAAATAATAATACAAGAATACATTCTGTGTTTTGTGGATTCACAACTGTAAGCCTACTTTTGCCCCACACTGTATACCTATAGCATTCTCTTTTCTAAGAAAGACTTTTCCTTGGTATCAGGAAAGGACTTAGGCACTGTATTAATATGTAAAGCTAGAATTTGTATTTCCCTTTTACAAGTAAGAAGCAGAAAAATTACATTGTACAGAGGTAAATGACTCATCTGCAGTCATATCAATGCTGTCTTCTGATGGCAAAAATATTCTACAAATATTTAGATCAACTTGCTAATTCAGTAAACATTTCTCAACCTGCTCCTCTTGCCTCTCTAAGTAGTTATGAATCATTCTGTAAATGAAAAGCAGGTATGTGCCACAGGGCCAATATATGAGAAAATGACAAATTTATGTCATTTCTTAGAATACACTCAGTATTTCCATTTCTACCAAAATGCTTTGAGGTTGGTAGGGAAAGTGTTATGACTGACCACACCTTTTGCAGATGAAGAAATCAGGGCCTACAATGCACATTACCTCAGAGCGAATTACCTGAGACACAGTTAATTAAAGAGTCGACCTGGGAATCGTACCTATATATTTCCCTCTAGATTCCAGAATCGACAAGTTTGCTCCTTTCTCACGTCCACACTATTTCATTACCCAGTCTGTGGGCTGGCAAAAAGTTGGCAATGTCTGGCCTCCCAAATGTTTACAGTGTTTGATATGCACTATTTCATTCTATCTTATTCCTTCCTATGTCTTGGTCTAGACTCCTACCATCTCAGTTCGGTTGAGACCATGGATATCTTCAGCCACCGTGGAACAGCCAAATAGTTACCTAGCACAAAGCCAAGGACCTGTGGGGTGTTTTAAATACTTGTTCTTTCACCAACCACAGGCAAAAGTTTTGGGAGATCTATCCCTGAGGGAGTGGGGGGAATTATATGCCACAGGCAAACTGGGCTTATTTACTACACAATTCTGTATTTTTTAACTTCTGTATAAATTCACTAATTTTCTTGTATTCCTGGTTTCAAGAATACTGTAACTTTTATTTTTACGAGAATATTCAGTATTTTCAATGAAGCAGATATCCTCAAACAATTTTGGTGGGGAATGTAACCTTCCTGGATATAATTTATCAATTCATAAATATATTATTTTAAATTGGAATTCCAATAAATCCAATTTTATAAGTGTTGTCTAAGAAATAACTAGAGCTGTTCAAATGCATCTCAAAACTTTTACCTTTAACATGTAAAATTTAGAACAAAAATCCAGAAGACTAACTACAATCCAAGCCTTCTCCTTAAATTCAGTGACTCTCAAGACAGTGTGTGTGTGTGTCAGATAAGCCAGTTCCTTGTTCTCTAAATAACTTTCATAAAATGGAAAACCATTTCTATACATGTTTTATCATTATCATTTTTAGAACAATTTCTACTCCATTCAAACAAATTAAGTTTAGCCTGTGAGTGAGTCACATACCTTTATTACATGATGCTTTTCCTGAAACACAGGAATCTTAAACATTTGGCACCAATATGTTGTACCTTTGTTTGGGACGGGGACCTGTCTTAATAAAAAGGGGAGGAGAACACAAAGTCACATTCTCTTGACAAGCGATTAAGTACAAGTAAAAGTTCTTATACACTTTCAGTAATCCCACTCCTACAGTCATAAAACCTGAAGAAACTTACGTTCTGATTTACCAGCTCAAAGTATGGTATGGCTGTAGGCAACACATTGGTTTTCTCAGGATTCAGCAGCCGCAGACTCTTGGTGCCACGATTGGCGCTGTGGTACTTGGGACCATTTTCTCCCACGTCTTCATGGTGGTAGGCCCAGATCACTTTCACAGTGCTCTCCTGTGATCAGACATGGACACAATTATCTCAGGAGAAGTGAAGAAAAGAGAACAATAACATTTGGAATTCTCTACCATTAATTGTGTAAATCTAATTTGATCATTAAGTATCCAAATAGACAAGTGTGTGTGTGTGTGTGTGTGTGTGTGTGTGTTTGGGGGCGGGGGCGGGGGCGGGCGCAGAAATTGTCTCTCTCAACAGGCAAGATTATGTGTTCCAAAGCACAGGGAAGCACAACGGACAAATAGGTATGCTTTCACGCATTCAGAAATAACAAATCATTGTCATGCTAAACCTCCAAACCAGCAACTGGTAGTTACCAAGCAAATATTCTTGTTAACCAGCAGAGATTTTGGAAAATTAAAAGCTGTTTTGATGCCACAGACATTTTAGGGAAAATAAATAAATAGAATGGAAATTACAATTATTTTCCAGGTCAGAGTTTTTACTTTCATAGGCACTAGCCCAGTTATATGTGTGAATTTACATAAAATGCAAATACAGGAGGAACTTCTGATTCTGGGTTTGTTTGTTAACCTTGAATCTATTTAATAGTCACTTTATGAATCTTGGGACTTTCTAAGGAATCAGTCCATTATTCATTTTGATTTTAGAAGTTCACGAAGGTGAATCAGTTACAAATCAGATGAACTGCTGTATTCCAACTAGAGGAAGTACTGTCATATGACATTGGTTTCCATTTAGCAACCAAGAGAGATTGCCCAAAAAGTTGTGGGGCTGGTGGGAGGGTTTGCTGGGTATAAAGGAATTATTTAGTCCCCCCATAGATAAAGGTGTCTTTGTCAGATCTTTGTAGTAAGAACTTTGAAAATAAATAATACAGCAAATGCTATTTATTTTAAAAGTTATATTCTTGCTCTAGCCGCTTTGTCTCAGGGGATGGAACATCGGTCTATGAACTAAGGGGTCCCAGGTTTGATTCCAGACAAGGGCATATACCTCGGTTGCAGGCTTAATCCCAAGCCCTGGTGGGGCACATTCAGGAGGCAACCAATCTATGTGTCTCTCTCACATCGATGTTTCTCTTTCTGTTTCTCCCACTCTCCTCTAGTCTCTCTAGAAATCAACAGAAAAATATCCTTGGGTGAGGATAAAAAAAAGCTATATTCTTTCTTAATAAGTCAAATGACTATAATTATTATTCCATTAAACTATAAAAAGTGATCCATGTCTTTGCATGTGTTTTTTCTTCCTCTTTTACTCTTTAAGCTGGATGTTAATTAAAATAGCTTCAGATTTTTACATTCCTATTTTTAAAGCTTTGATTGACCAAATAAAACAGATAATTTTACTGGTCCTTACAAAGTGAAATTGATCTAAGATATTTGTGGAAACTCCCAAAGTACCACATGAATTATATAACCTCTAAATATTTAATTTTCGTATGTATAAAGATATTACTTTTTGCATGAGGTCTGCCAATAAGACCTTGTATAATATGTTGATAGGCAATTTTAATCAGTTTACTATTGATAGGCAATTGATAGGCAATTTTAATCAGTTTACTATTCATCTTGATTTTAGAAGTTTACTAAGATGAACCAGTTACAAATCAGAGGAATTATATTCAGGATCATACTTCTCTCTCCTGTAGTACATTTCTCACAATCTTTATCTATTGTCTATTTTCAAACATTATAGAGAAGAAGCAAAAACTCTTTTGAAAGTCAATACACTCTTTAAACAGCTCTTCAAAGTTTGAGATTCACACAAAAATTGCCTTTATTGATATTTATAGTCTTAGATTTTTTGTGGCTTAGAAAGAGAATTCTAGAACATTCCCCCAAAGACTATGTGACTTTGTTATCAAAGATAATGTTTAAATATTTGTTCCTTTTATTCTGTAAAGGGTTTTACAACTGTAAGTGTACAATTTATTCATGCATGCATTCCCTTGGAGACGCCTTACCGTTATGGTCTTGTCATTGATGTCACATGTATGCAGCTCTCTGCTAAATTCAATTACTGTGTGTGTGCTATTTTCCATGGCATAGTCTAGGTGGTAATCTTGCTGTGCATCTTTTTTCAACTCTCTATGTTCATTTGTGAAATAATCCTGTAGAAAATATGGGGGGAAAGTCAGTATATCCTAAATTCAGAAAGAAACGTGTTTAGATTAAGAGGACCTTTAAAAAACTGATTCTGGGTTTGCTTATTACATAATCCTGTATCTGTAGGCATTTTGTAAGCCCTGGAATTTTCTAAGGGTCTGGGGGGTCCCAATTAGAGAATCAATTCCCTAGGAAATTGGCCCATTTTCAACTTCTGGACCTTCAGGAAAAGGCAGTGTGGATGTATAATACCATAAAGCATCAAAAGAGATGGAACATTCGAGATCACTAAGTGTGAAATTGTTTGCCCCAAAGTGAAATAGCTAGTTCATGGCAAAGCAAGAACTAGCCCTACTATTTTCCTGGATGGAGTGTCCCTTCTGCACTTAAGCAAGGAGACCCATCCTTACAATGATAGGCTGTTTTCGTATGAGCTTTAATGGTATATGCTTATTAAAATGAAATATAATGAAAAGTAAAAAAAAATAAACTAGCTGAATTATAAGATATTGAAAAACTAGGGAAGTTTTGTTTTTGTGGATCAGCTGTAACTTTTGTACTAAACTTCTTCAATGGTATACAGTTCACTTCTAGGAGGCAGACAGATGCATCAGAGAGGGCATGAACTTTGAAAACAAATGACTAGGAAAACAAATGACCAGCCCTCCCCTAAATGCCCTGAAGAACCGTTAAAGTCAAACTGTGAGCTCTTATTCTAACATTAGTAAAAGGGGGATAATATATAATATGCCCCACTTTATGGATTTTGAAAGATAAATAAATGAAATAGCATATGAGGGTGTGTGTGAATGCCTACCATGGTTAGTGTCCATTTAATGACATTTCCTTCCCTCTTCTAAATTGTAATTTTCCCCCCAAATATTTCCCTATGCCTTTTACCATTAGCTTACTATATTGAGAGTTATAAAGATCGTATTGTTAATTTTCATCACTTATAGACACAAATTTTGCCTTAACTATTCTGGTTTTTCAGTACATAATGATACTTTATTTTTGGTAAATCACTAAGAATTTTTTTAGAATATACATACTGAAATATAATTATACTAACCTTTACTAACACTAAAATTAAATTTGAAGAAATGATTGCTATGTTTGGGAGAGAAGATACAGTATACAAGGAAAAAACACCTTAAACCATCAATAAATTTGGAACTTTTATTCCTAGTACCTTAATAGCATGTGTGTGTAAATTTGACATCCAGGATCCCAGATCTAGACATTGTTCAAACCCAACATTATTGGCAATGCTCAGAGCCTAACTTTTTCACTCTAGTAACAACTATAATTTATTGAGAACATACTATACCCTAAGCCCACTTTAAGCATTTTACATGCATTAACTCATTTAATCTTCATATCAAGTCTATAAGATAAAACTCTATTTCACAAACGAAGACACTGAAGCATGAAGAGGTGAAGAAGCATCTTGCCCAGGACCACATGGCGGGTAAGTGGTAGTAAAGCCAGTATTCAAACGCAGGCAGCCTGTTCTAACTGTAGTAACCACTTTTGGAAAAGTATAGCTTAGTTCATTTTTCTATGAAAAAAAAATGTACATATCAGGTTTTTCACATAAAATCTTACTTTTCCTACAAAGTGAAATTGATCTAAGATATTTGTGGAAACTCCCAAAGTACCACATGAATTATAAGTTGGGGTTTGTAAAAAATATATATATTTTGAGAACTGGCTGCAATTGTGAAAGCAATTCAAATGAAATATTACTATGAAACTGTGATTTTTCCCACTTTTAATTACACAGATTTTCAATATGTAAATGAAACAACAGTGTCTATAGACAACATGGAATTTAGAGAAATGAACTGTGCTTTATACTAAGCTCACATTTCATTACATGAATCAAGCAATCACAGTTTCACAAACAAAAAGAATACAGTACAAAATGTAATCAGTTTGAAGAGTAGAATAATTACCCTAGTCTTACAAACATGTTTCCAAAACCATTAGTCTCTCAAACTATCCAGCTGGCTTGCCAATTCTCCATTTGTTCTGTTTCCATTCACCAATACCAATTCCTTCCAGCTATTCTACTTTTTCTGGCTTTTCAGATAACCTAGCTCTGAGAAAGAAAATAGAAGAAACTTCCCTCAGGTCTCACTAAAAATCCTAGGGTTCATCTGCCCTGTGTAAACTGCTAAGTTTTCATTTTTTTTTTAAATGTTCAATATATAGAAAAGACAGCTGCCAATTATGTTGAGATTCCAGACTCCTGGAAAAATGTGATTGTCTAAAAGAGCTAATATCTCCAACCTTCATGAGGGAAAACATGAATGGATTTAATTAACACTAAAATTGAAATGCAAAACATTCCATTACCATTTTGTTCCCATTTTTCAAAATTTAAGGCTTATTTGGAAACATCTTCATATTAGCTGTCCAACTAGTATTATTAGTTACATGTCTACTTCAGGGGGGCCCTTATTAATGCTCGGAAATCCATGTTACTCTCTTGCTGTTTTCTCAGGAAACCACCCAAGACAAGTATCATAAACCTTCTCTATACAAGATGCCAACACTTCCCCATCCTCAGTTTATGATCATACATCTCATTTTATTGAGAGAATTTCGGTGAGAACTCACACCATGCCTTCTTTCTATCCTAAGTAATATCTACTTTATGAAATCATAAAACATACTTAATCTAAATGAAATCCTGCCCAGCTGACATGCCTCAGTGGTTGACCAACAACCTATGAACCAGGAGGTCACGGTTCGATTCCCAATAAGGGCATATGCCCAGGTTGTGGGCTTGGTCCCCAGTGTGGGGCCTGCAGGAGGGAGCTGATCAATGATTTGCTCTCATCATTGATGTTTCTATCTTTATCTCCCTTTCTCTCTGAAATCAATAAAAATATATTTTAAAAAATAAGAAGAAAAGAAAAGGAATCCTAAATAGAGAAAATTAAAACAAGGAGCAGATGGGACAAGTAGAAAACAAGTAGATGTAAATAAAATGAAAAAGAAACATTGAAATAGATCCTACATACATAAAAAAGTTAATATTATGCACACCTTGATATAAAAAACTTGGATAATTTAGATGAGAAACAGACAAACTCTGCAAAAGACACAAACCAGCAACTTAGTCAGAAAAAAAGATACTCTAAATAGCCCTACAATCTACTCATGGGTAAAAACCCTTCCTACAAAGAAAATTCTAAGCCAAAGTTCTTTTACTTGATATTTTGTCAAATATTATTTAAGCAAGAGATAATATCAATCCTTCTCAAACTCTTCTAGGAAATAAAAAGGAAAGAGCACTTTCCAACTCATTTTTTGATGCTAGCCTTACCCTGATACCAGAACAAAGGCATTACAAGAAAATTTACAGATCACTTTCTTTCATGAGCCTACCTGCACATTTTTTTAATATAATTTTTATTTCTTAAAGTGTTAAAAAGAGTATTACATATGTCTCCTTTTTTCCCCCCCAAAGTTGATTTTCTTATTTTTACCCAGAGTCCTTAGCACATGCCTGTAATACATCATAAGAAAATAAAGAATTCCTTGATAAAATAATTTCAAAACTTACATCTTTTCTTTTGAGCTATTAGATTTTTTTGTCATATACTGAAAAGCATAGTATCCCGTCTTTGAATTATTTTTTCCCATTAATTTGTACGTAATTTTATGCATTCTGTTAATATACATGAAGAACCCCCACTAGGGGGCACTCAAGACTATTGAGTTGCCATAGTTCCTTAGGTTTTTGTTTGTTTTTAACACGTCCCGACCTCACCGGGGCAGTTTCAACCTCACCGGGGCTGTCCCTACCTCACCGGGGCCGTTTCTACCTGCACATTTTTTAAAAAATGTATGTTAGCAAATAGTTATATATAAAAAAGGATACTATATCTTGACCATGCAGGGTTGGTTCAACATTAGAAAATCAATGCAATTCATTGTATCAAAGTCTAAAAAAGAAAACCATATGATCATCTTGATAAATGCAGAAAAACCATTTGAAACATTCATCCATAGTTAAATATCTCAGTAAACTACCAATAGAAGGGTATTGCTTTAAACTTGTAAAAGGCATCTATAAAAACCTTACAGCTAACATCATACTCAATGATGAAAGACTGAACTCTTCCCCCTCTAAATTTGGGACAAGGAAATCCTGGAAACAAGGTAAGAATGTCCACATTCTTCACTTCCGGAAGCCTCTACTATTGATTGCCCACCTCTGATATCTGTCTCTATCATTCCCATCCCTAACTTGGACATTAAAGTTCTCTCTTTGACATTATACTCCTTTGTCTTCATATTCCTTCCTTTGGGAAACTCATCCACTCCATGAGTTTCCAATCATCACCTTTATTCAGTATCGCATATCCAAAAGTCTATTGGATCCCTTCACCTGGAAGTCTTATTGTCATCTCAAGTGCACTATATCCAAAATTATATTCACCTTCAATCTGTAAGCTTATTTTCTTTACTTACACTGCCCTTCTCCAAGCCATCCAAATTCAAAACCACAGTCTTATTTAACTTCTTTTTCTATTACAACTTCACGGATAGGCCCCGCTCCTATCATGCCTTCCTTTGAAAAAAAATAACCCACCTTTTACTTCCACTCCATTACAGCTTCTCCTATCTCAGTTTAGACTCTACCACCTACATATTTCTGTCAGGTTCTTCCTTCAAAGTTATTCTCAGTGTGTCAATAGATCTAATTCAACAGTCTACAGTACAAAGTTCTGTAACTTAGATGAAGTTTCTCTAAAATTTAGTCTCACTTGATTTTCCAGATGTCTATCATTAATCTTACCACATGATCTTTATTATCAATTTTTTATTCTCCTTAAATACTCTGCCTTTTCCCAGCTCTTTCCTTTTGTTTACATTGTTCCCATCTATCTCCCCTGCTCTCCTCCCCGCACTGAGATTCCTCTCCACTAAGTCCACCCATTGAAGTACTTGCTTCTCTTGAGACCCATGACTCTATCTCCTCTATAAAGTTTTCTTTGATCATTCCAACTGGAAGTGACCATTCCCTTTCTGAATCCATATGCTTCTACCTGCACTCCCATGTAGAATGCAATATATTCTAGACGCAGCACTATCTTCTCAGCCATGAGACAACTGCCCAGAAATAGATACCTAATCTTGTTAACCCAGTTATTAATTTGTAACTTTAGAGTAGTTGTTTACATTGTAAATAGAACAAAAAGAGGGAGACAACAGATTATTTTTTCACTTGCTTTCAATTATATTTACATATGGTTAAGATCTGAAGTGGAATGTGTTTAACCAGATGTTAGAATGAGTTTGGGTCTGCATGATCTGCCATGCAAACACATCTGGCACTGAACTCTGGGGATCTTGTTACAACCTTTTAGGCCCTAAGTGGACATGAATCTTATGAGACTGACATCAGCATTTAGGGGGGGAAAGCTCATGCATGCAAACGGTCTTTGAAATCCTTTTACACTGGGATGGCATTCCCTACTTATTTTAAAGGGAAGAAAAAACAAATCTGAGAGAGAGAAACTATGTTTTAGAATGTTTTCTAATGTTAATTTATATATTCAGTGTCTAACAGAGTGATTTGCACAGAGCAGAGGCTCATTAAATATGCATAATTTTAAAAGGAGTATCCTGCCTTTCCTTTAGCTAATTCTAAATGAAAATAAAAAATAAGAACCATCTTCTAATATTCACATCTTTGTGATAAAGGAATAACTTGGTGGGAGCAAAATGTTCCCCAGTAGCACCTCTTTTCTTCCTCACCCTGTGTTAATAAAATACATGGTCTATAATCAAACACAGTCTTAATGAAGTTGATATTATATAATAAAAAATGGCATTTTGGCAAACCTTAGAAGAACTAATAAGTGATTCAAGAGGAGAGAAAAAAAGCCCAGTCCCAAATTTCCTATCATTCAACTATTATTGCCTGAAGGAAGAAAGAAGTAGGGGAAGGAGGGAAAGAAGGGGAAAAAAGAGGAAAAGAAAATAAGTCACTCAAATACCTGCCAATCTTAAAAATCCTTCATGCAGACTGGCTAAACCTTCAAAAGTATGTTTAGTGAGTTTAAGAGTTTCCTGACAGTGTGACAAAGGGATAAAATTAGTCAAATAAATCATTGAGTGGAATAGTTATTTGTAACTATCATCCTGTAGGGTGAAAAAACAGAGAATGAATTGACAGTAAAACATCAACCAACTAAGAGTTTGAATATCAATAACATCACTTATAAATTTATATTCACAAAACCATATGGTACTTATGAAATATTTAAAAAGATTTTCCCAAGTCATTTTTACTAATTTTCACCTTTGGGATTAGAACCGAATGGTGTCTCTCACCCCCACTCCCAGTCCCATTTAGCAAATGGACCCAGAGGCAGCTCTACTGTAAATCCATGGTGAAGGCCATTCCTCTGCTGTCTTCCTATAGTGCTTGATATTCCAGGACTTTTCAAATAAAAATAGGAATTTGATCACAGTGCACTCTCAGTGCACAATGGCACAGCAGCCATTATAAAAATCCAATTTTATGATATGTATTAAATATATTGTATATTTTATAAATATCACATAAAATACTGGTAAATAAAAGTAGGCTCCAATTAAGTGTCATTAAAAACAAACTCTGAAGGCAAGAACATTGAGGAGGATTTGGAGAGTCATGATTCTGTAGAGGTTTTGTAAGAGTTTAAGAATAAAAATATGAAGATGCTTTAATTATGTAAATATAAAAGCTGGTACACAGAAGCCTTTCTTCTTTGTACTTACTCAGTTGTAATGTTCTGTGAAGTGGAATGTGAAGTAATATTACCCGAGATCAATGACTTTTATGTGGAGGTCAATCATTCCAACACAAATATCTGCATTAAGATCAGCTTCAATATGAATCATCATTGAGACAGTTTTGTTTTTATTATAGATTATCAATCATTCCAACACAAATATCTGCATTAAGATCAGCTTCAATATGAATCATCATTGAGACAGTTTTGTTTTTATTGTAGATTATAAAATATTACCTATTACCCTTGAAAATCTAAGTTAATAATTAAACTCTGGCAATAAAGTTAGTCTATAGTTGTGTCATAAAAAATATTACTCCTAAAACATGTTCTCACAGGATATTTTTTTCTTTTGAACATTTTATGCTTTGAAAAAATTATGAACTATATCATTAAGGTTTCAAACTGCTATGTGGCAACAGTAAAGTCGGCATTAGCAAAAGTTGGCATTTATCATTAAGTATGAGAGCACTACTACTGGCTGCCACTTTCCAGCTAACATAACAGCCCCCCAAACGCTAGCTTTTATATTCTACAAGATTGCTATGACCTCTTGTTAAAAAACGTGATTGCACAGATGTTAAATGGTTCTCACTCATTGTCAGCCTTTTTTTCTCTCTTGAATGCAATCTCTGTAACAGAAGAGAGCTTTGACTGGTGCTATGTTAAACAGGATAAAGTGAAAACTCAATGGTGTAATAGAAGATATGAATAAACTGCTGGTCAGCCTGGAGAACTGAATGTAAGCACAGCTGCGGGGAAAACCTTGAGAAAAATGTTGCCATCTGTCATCACTTTCTTCAACAGGTGCTTGCAGTTTTTCTTCTTTTTCTATAACTCAAAGGCCTGTTCCTTCAAGCATTTGCTTGTAATAGCAATTTCTATAAGTATCATGGTGATTAAAATAATATTGATAGTAAAGTGATAAATATTTTCGTGGTAGAGGGAATCTTTGGTCCTAAAAAAAATCATAAAACTATAAACAAACTATATAAACAATCTTCAGAATTTCAAGATCAACTGATTTTAATGTTATTTCTTCACTAATCTTAGAAATTTGAACAAAATGTCAAAATGGAAGGGCCTTGCCTCCTAAAAACCACTTCAAATAAAGCTGAACTCTAGATCTAATAAGGGACCAGTTAAACAGCTATCAGAATGTCAAAATCTGAGCACTGTTGGCGTGCATTCCATGGAGGGGCCCACCTGAGCAGTCTGTTTGTTCTCTAAGTGCCACCTTTGAAAATACACATCCTTAATTCTCTCCCACAATCATCTCATCTTCATTTTATCGTAACCTGATACTGTTCTAAAATTATAGAAGTATCAGAGATACAGTGAAAAATTAAAATTTGACTCTTTAACAGTAAACTTCAATAAAAAAGCAACTTCAGACCTTACTATTGAAATAAAAAATTATTTTACCTTCATCCTATCCCCTCACCATAATTTTTAGAAAATTTTAGATAACATCTCTTAACTGTCTATGACCAGTTTATGCAAGGAATAAATTTTGAGAAGAAAGCTCTTTTCTTCCTTCATCACTCCTTTCCTCTTCTTTCTTCCAACCATATTTTATTGAGTGACTACTGTTCCTCAGCCTGTTTTGTAAGGCTAATGGCACATGATTGTACAAGATAGTAGATAAAGTCCCTACCATAATAAGACTTATTGTTTAGTTGGGGGAGAGTGCAGACACTTTTTTAAACTTAAATAACAATATAACAATAAACGTTTAGATAGTAAGTGCTTATAGGAAAATAAAACAGATTACAGGAAGGGAGTGGAAAGCCTTCAGGTTGAGTCATCAGAAAAGTCCCCGCTGAGGCAATGATACTCACTCTGATGAATGGACTACCATTAGAAGCCAGCCACACACAAAAAAGTGTGGAGGAAGTAGATTCCAGAAAGACAGAGCAGCTATTGGAAAGGACCTGAAGTGAGGGTGAGTTTATCCAATTTGATGAAGCAAATAAGAGCTGGTGTGACTGAACTATAGTGATAGGACGAATACATGCAGTGAACAAGGATCAGCTGAGGCCCCAGATGTGACACCTTGTAGGTCATTATAGAGAATTCAAATACTAGGCTTACATAAAAGATATCTGAGCTTTAAGCAGCAAGTGGCATATTCTGATTGACATGAAAAATATATGTGTGTGTGTGTGTGTGTGTGTGTGTGTGTGTGTGTGTGTGTTACTGTGGCTACAGAGTAGAGAATGATGAGAAGAAGGAATAAGAGTGGTGATCAGAAAGATAATTAGGCAGTGGTCCTAGAGGTTCCAGCTAGAATGGTGGCAGGTTAAAAACAAGACAGTTTCACAGCCGCTAATGTCCTCCCTTCTATTAATTTCTTGAATAACCTAAAAGCATGAATATGGGGTAAAATTATTTTCAACATCATACTCAAGTTGGAAGATAACCTGAAGGCTACCTAAATCCTAGCTCCCACCAAAGGAGGATTTCTCTCAAGAATATTTCTTAAGAGATGATCACAGTATTTAATGCCTCCAGTGACAAAGTTCATAAACTTACAACCTCAGAAAGCAAATCCTGTAAGTTAAATACCTCTGATTGCCAGAAATGTATTTATCATATAAAGCTAATGTCTTCTACCCTTTCATGTACATTAACGGGATCTTTGTTCTTCCTTTTGGGCTTGAGAAAGACTGTCCACTCTTTCAGACAATCATCATGTCTTTCCTATTGTTCTTTCTCCAGGTACAACGTTGCCACCTTTTCCCATTATTCTGGTACCTAATTTCCAGAGATTTCAACCATCCTTGTAACCCCCCTGTAGACTTCTCCAGTTCACCCAAACATTCTTTAAAAATGTTATTCTAAAAGGTTTCTTCTGGTGTGATTAACTAGTACAGAATCAATATTATCAGTATTATAGTATCAACATTACTTTCCTTGATATACGAAGTAGAGTTTACAGGCTAATATTGCATCTCTGGGTTTAGCAAGCACAGCTTTTGAGTTTAAAATGAACTAATAGTTATATCTTTTTCATATGGATTCCAATTAAGTCCAATTTTACACTTTTTGTGTACACACAACCAATTTTTTAACTAAGTGTTTAACTTTATTTGTATTCTCATTGAAATTTTAACTTAGTTTCCTTTCATTATTTTAATATATCACTTTCTTTTTAGTCCTCATTCTGTAGCCTAATGTAGCCAGTTTGTTATCAACATATTTTGGGTATACATGTTTAAATATCTATGATTGTAACTAATTCAACTTTATTAGTCCATCTTCTATAAGGACATCATGAGAAACACTGATAATTACCTATCATCAGATGCATCATTTATTTAATATCCCAATTATTGGCCCTGCAAATCAAATGCAAAAGAAAGTGCAATCTTGTCAGTATAATCTATGATTACTGAAACTCTCTAGTTGTTAGGGATTGCAAAGTGTTCACAAACCAATTGCTTAAAGTTTGTCCTCAAATTTTCCCCAAAATTTCTATCAATCTCCCCTATCTATACATTTAATAGACACCTTTTCCCACGTTGAGAAGCTGGAACATTTGTCTCCATGTAATCTTTTGATGACATTTTACTAAGTGATTGATTCATTATATTATATCTTGTATTTATTAAGTACTTTCAATGTGACAATATTTCATTTATTTCATTTCACTTATTCCTCACAAAACCCCCATGCATGATGTTACATTATCTCCCCAGTTATTGTATAACTGGAACTACAAAGGGAATATAATCAATTTTATTGTAATAATTTTGGTCATTGATGACTTTTAGACCTATGGTGATTGCATCATAAGGTATATACATGTTGAATCACTATGTTGTACACCTGAAATTAATATAACACTGTATGTCAACTATACTTTAATAAATAAGTAAATAAAATGGACAAGAGGGTCAGGTTTAAAACAACAAAAACCATGCATTAGATATGATTCCCTTCTTCTTAAGAAACTGTCACTTAGAAAGGTTAAGGAATTTGCTGAAGGCAACATAATGAATGAGCAGCAAGCTGTGCTGGGATTTCTACAACGACCTCCTGCTTTTAACCACTCAGTAGTTATCCAGCAGGTGTTTTGGGGGGACCTGCCAAGCACATGGACTTGTTCCTGGTACCTCAGAAGATGTGGCAGCCATCAACTTGTAAAAAATACTAATTACATACCGCTTCTGCTACTTTTCCTCCTTCTCCCTCCTGCAACTGTAGCTGTGGGCATTTCACTGCTTTAGAGAATGTGGGAAGGGAAAGGCTAGGTGTTTATATAACTGGAGAAACACTTGAGGAGAATTTTTTTTCCAAATACAAAGGGAGCCCATTTTGTTATTGTTAATTCTAATAAAAAAAACTTAGAGCAGGACACTTTTCTTGGCTTAAATACAGGCTGAAAATTACCTGGGACATCCCTTTAGTAATGTTCCACTGATGCCTTGTGATCATATATAACATATATTTTAGCCTTGGTGTGGGCAAATATTCCTGTTGCTTAGATATACAACAGCTTGTACCAACTGACTAAAGGTGTGCAAGAATGATAGAGGGCTAGGAGGAGGAGAGATTTCTAGTTCAGCCTATTTTGAAATACATCACTACCCTCAGTTCTTCCATCACTACTCATTTATGTAGAATTATCAATCAACTCATTAAACTCATCTCACAATTTTTTCCATTCTAGGAAAACCGCTTTATTTTTGTTTTTACAAAATAATCTTAAATACCAAATATTAGCTGTTGCTTCAAACATCAAATGGTCTCTCTGGCTTGCTTTGCATGGAGTCCTGCTTTGCATTCCCATGCCCCACGCCTGGGATCTTCCAAGCTTCTCCACATGGACCACAAAGGAATCACCTTATTCCTACCAAAGAGCCTGACCACACAAGGTCAGTAGTTCCTGAACTTGTATGTACACTAGAATCACTGGGGAAACTTAAAAATATATTAATGTCTGTGGCACCCCCCCCCC
>NW_005354291.1:10328281-10335718 GCF_000412655.1 Myotis brandtii
TAATTGGTATGGGGGAGAGAAAGGATTTTCTGGACATTAAAAAAGTTAAAAAAAACACACCAAGTGATTCTAATGTGCAGACAAATTTCAGAACACCTGACATAAGCAGTGTCTTTCCCAGTTCTCAGTTCTCTGTTAGCTCTGATTACCCATCATTAGACTTTAATCTGCCACAGCACAAATCTATCTTGGCCTTGACCAAAGGTATCCAAAGTACCAGGAGTCCTAGCTTCTATATGGTTTTATCTACCATGAGTTTCCTTGTACAAGTGAGTTTCAGTACATGGACTTTGCCAGGGGAGGAGGAAAAAAGATACTAGTAATTTATTTTTATCTAAGAAACTAATCTTTGAAAATTTTAGTTTAAAAATTGCCTAAAAGATGGAAATCTTCCCCAGACACATGTGGTTTTGTTGGTCTAGCTTCTCAAAATCTATAAGCTCTCTAAGATTATGGAAGATGAGAAAGAACACAGGGTAGAAGAGAAAAACACTCACACCTAGTATTAAAAACTTCTATAAAATCACCAAGTCTCTAGATCAAAGCTTGAAAGACTCTAGCTGAGCTTACTAAACATCTGTGTAACAATGCTACAGAAATAGAAAAGAGAGCTCATGCGGTTCAGACACATTTGAAAAAGTATTAATTATATTTCCTCCAGGTAGGCAGTTTCCTATATTCAAGGTCTACTGAGTTCTTTGATGCCCATGCCAGACAATCTTCTGCATAGTATATAACATTTTGAATTGTAAACACGATGGTTAATCTTGAAAATAACCTTAAAAACTTGGGATACTTATTTTCCTTCATGTTTTGATTATAAGCACCTTATTTGAAATAGCCACACTCCTTAACACATCACCCGATTCTAATTCTTGGCACAGCACTTATCACTTTCTGATATTTTTGTTGCTCATTTATTTATTTGTTTGCCCCTACCCCCCATCAAATTATACGCTCCATAATACCACTAACTTTATCTCACTCAATGCTATGTCTGCAGCATCTAGAACATGTTCAATAAACCTTCAGTAAATATTGATGGAATAAACGAATGAGCATTCCAACATCCACTGTCTATAGGTGAGTATTTTACTGAAATAGCAAAAGTCACAAGTGATCTCCAAGCTGTATGACCTAGAAGCTCAGGATTATACATCTACAAAATGGAAGAAATAAGATATTGACATCACAGGGCTACTGTGAGAATTACATGAGATAACACACTTTAAGGAATACCATCATGTATGGCTGGTTACATTGAGAACTCAGTGATGAAAAATCGTATCATAGAAATGTACATCTATGACATTTATAGTGAAACAAAAGTAGCAAAAAATACTATGATTTTTTTTAATCAATCTGTTTTAAAATGTATTTTATTGCACATGTCCTTTCACTATTCAGGAAGAAAACTGGGATATGTTTTTTGTAAGCTACAGTTTGCTTGCAAGAGAAGAAAGAACATCAAACTGGAATTCAGTGGGCAACCTATTTACTTAATAGCTACCCCAAACTTGGTTTTGTCACCTTTAAAATGGGAGGGAGATCATTGGGAGATTTGGGGGTAGTATTTTATGGAACTCCAACCAACCAAGCTCTGAGCTCTTGAGAGGCAACAAATAAATACATAAACCATCAACATTTAACCTGTAAAAGCAAGAACTGTTCGAAGGTTTTCTTATAATTTTTGCTTACATTAGATCAATAAGAAGACTTCAATAGTAAACTAAATTTGGACTATTCATTATTTGTATAGCACTCAGCTATATAATTCCAAATTTAGAATTAGCAAAAATCATCTACTTGAAATTATTTTGCAAAATTCCCTGCTTATGCGCTATACACTGTCCTTAGGAGTAGCTTTTGTGTTTTTTGTCTACTCTAGAATTCAACAAGTTACAAAGACATGGGTTTGGAAGAGGCTTCCTGGAGAAATATTTTTCTCTTTAAAAGTTCTGTATTAGTTATTGTTTTAAAGTTACAATAAACAGCATTGTGTGGCACCTTCATGCAGTTTTTTTTAACATATGGATCAAACATTTCCAGAAACATGATGATGTATAATGAATTCGTCCCTTTTGCCGGCAACTTTATTTTAATGGGGCTCTATTACAAATGATGAATCAATAAACTACCATTTACTTTCTTTGAAGTGGAATCTTGCGTCTCCTTTCAAGAATTCAGAAATTGCCGTTGGTTGCCTGAAGCCTTGAACTCTGCCAGTCAATGCAGGTGCATTGTTCCCTTGGCTGTTAGGTCTGCGGGTGTCCTCGGGCGGGCATGAAATCATCTGCTCTGCCAGGGAGAACCACACACTGAAGACTATCGCCCTGTGTCAAGCATTACACTAGCCATGTGTCCATATTACTAATGCACAAAGCACGACGCTGGGAGAAGTCCCTTTGTCACCTGGTTGTTTGGAGGGGGGCGGGGGCATAATCCAAAGATTTACAAATATCTCTTTACAAAGCCCCCCTGAGCTGTGGCAGGGTTGCACCCTCTCTTCATCTTTCCCTCCAGCTTTTCAATTTGCTTTCGAAACATTTCTTTGTTGCCCTTGGCTAGGGAGCACTTAAAAGAAGCACATCTTTTACCACAAAGAGTGCTCACTGTTTTCTGTGATTTCAAATCAGTTCCAAGCACTTCCTCAGCCCCTTAGTGAACAGCCGGGCAGCAATTACCCTGCTGCTGAATGAAGACTTGCTTCTCATCACAGAGAGGCTTCAGTGTTAGACACAGCCAACAAGCAAGGCTGTAACAAATGATGACACATATTTCAGCCTCCATACCGATTTACACCCCCAAAGGAAGAGTGAATCAATTTGGTGCAAATTCAATAGCACATCCGACAATGCTGCCCTCTTCTCTAACTCGCACAAACTGGGCATTCATCAACCCAGATCACTTGCCTCCAATGGGGACTTACAGTTGCTAAGTGGCTCCGGTGGGTGGGATTGCTCTGTGTCAAAGAGGGGCAAAGTACAAGGAAAGGACACGATCCATCAGGGAAGTGAGCGTTGACTTAACTCATTGAGACAAAATTGTGAGCTTTTCAAAAGCCAATGTCAAAAGAAGGACTGCTTCCCACCCCCACCCCTGGCAATTCTGGAAAGATAGTGTAGAAAGTGACCTCAGCAGCATCCCAGAGTAACGTTTCCCCAAGTGTAAGCCACTCCAGAACAATTTATCTGATAGAGTACACTGAGGCAGGCTTCACTTCACAACCACATTTCTCTCTCCTCTTCCCCATTTTGATAGTACCCGGTTATATACCATTTCAGGAAATATCTCCAGACAGGGTCCGAGGGTTACAAAATGGGCAGGGCAAATTCTCATAATGCCTCCTCTCTGGGAAGAGAAGTCTGTTGCCCCTTAAGGGATTTACTAAATCTGGGTTTTCATTCCACCAACCCACAAGCAAATGTCACACTGCCCTCTGGAGGTAGTTTCATTGGGTAGTTGGCAACCATGGGACTAGATGGGTTGTGGAGATTCAGAACTCATTTGGGGGTGGGGGGCGGGGAGTGAGTGGAAGGAGTATGGGACAGAAGGACAAGGGAGAAATTATCAAGTGTTCACTAATTTCTTATAGTAGTGGAGTAGTGTGTGTGTGAGGGGGAGTGGAGGGAGAGGCAGAGAGAGAGATAGGAAAAGGAAAGAAGGTGAATAAGTAAACATTGCCTCCAAATCTCGGCAGTGTCAAGAGAGTACATGCATATAGACAGGTGGCAAGTCTGTAGAATGGGTGTGGGAGAATGTCTATTCCACAGATGGCCACTCATATGTTTCATTCCCATGTGACCTCCATACAATGTGATGTTGAGGTGGCGTCTCTGTTCCCTCTTGAATCCTGTGGGACTGTGATGATGGCAGAGGACACTCTACAGGATTCAAAGACTAAGTTGAAAAGGTTGTACAGTTTCCACAGGGGCCTCTTGGGATGCTCACTCTGTGACCCAGCCCCTGTGCTGTGAGGCAGCCCAGAAGCTGCATGCAGAGGCATGTTCCCACCATGGTACCAGCTGAGGTCCCTGACAACAGCCAACGTCAACTGCCAGGCAAGCAAGCCAGGGAAGCAAGCCTTCAGATGATTCCAACCACTCACTTGGAGGTGACACCAAGTGGAGCAGAGAGCTGTCCCCACTAAAACCTGCTCACACTGCAGATCTGTGAGCAAAATAAGTGTTATCCTTGGATTAAGCCAGTATTTTGGGGTGGTTTGTTATACAACAACCAATAACCAAAACAGTAGGCGAGGGCCCCTCTGACATTGGGCAGAATGTTCTTGGAACAGAATAAACCTGGCCTGATAGGAAATGGACCCCACCTCTCTGCCTCTCATGGATTCTCCTTATTGAGGTTGATTCTTTATTAACATTAACTTTTTTCCTCTTGGTCGCAGACTAAGTTGTCCACAGGATCTATCTGAATGGAAACCATGTATGCATATGAACATTACATGGTGCTTTGTACAAACTTGAATTGTGGCCGGTATTTAGCAGTCAGAAGATTTTATTGCACAGACACACAATTAAATTTCTGTCTTGTCTCAAAAAACAAAACAAACAAATAAAAACAGTAGAACTGGCAATACTTTATTTGCATTCACACATAACAGTAATTCGCTTGCAAAAACTGGTTTCCTCAATCACTTCTACTCTGTGGCATTACATCCTGCTTGTTCCACTCAAGCCCATCACTCTTTCACATTTGCTCTCTGACCTCTATAGGCATTTGGATTTGTAACATCTAGTTAGCCAACAATTCTCTACCTGGTTGGTTGGAACTTACTCTTATGCAGTTATTCAGCAGTTACCATCCCACTGAAAATAAATTAAAATATTCAGAAAAATAAAATTCAGAATAATAAAAGAACAAAAAAATCTAAAAGTCAAGTCTGTAAAACAAGAAAGGATGGCCCTGGCTGGTGTTGCTCAGTGGGTTGAGAGTCATTCCATGGACCAAAAGGTTGCTGGTTCGATTCCCAGTTAGGCACATAACCAGGTTGCTTAATAAATCCCTGGTCAAGGTGTATATAGGAGGCAGCTAACAATGTTTCTCTCTCTCTCTTCTCTCTCTCTCTCTCTCTCTCTCTGTCTCTCTCTCTCTTTCCGTTTCTGTCTCTCTAAAATCAATTTTAAAAAGCATGTTTAAAAAAAAAAAAGAAAGGATGAAATCAAATAATAAGCCACAAGGGGAGGTGACTGGGATGTCATCTTAGGTTATCATACAGCCTGATACCATCTCCCACTACCAGTAGCTGCTGCTCATGCAAAGATGCCCTAAAAGCCAGTGCTTTTGTTTCATTGTTTCACATAAAGTCTGTTCTTCCTGGAAGTAATATTACACAAAATCCAAAGTCTACTATTGGAATTGCATATGTTATGATTAGGAACACTATTTACCTTGGGTATAGACACAGAGAATAAATACCCTTATCACACCACTGCATGAAGACTCTCAAACAATTTATACAAAGAAGATTTAATGCCAACTGTTAGAAAATGGAATCACCCAGCTTGGTCTTTAATGTCTTTAATTTTATTAGAAGTTTTTAATACATTGTCTTTGAACTTAATTGATTAGCATAATTTTATTGTAACTTATATGTCCTAAAATGATTAGGTCGTTTAAGGAAATGAAATAGTAAAAAATATCAGGCAACTAAGAAAATTATTATCTTTATACATGAAAATAAGGATTTTTTCCTTAGGAATAAAAATAGAGGGAAAAATCCTATTTCTTGCTCATTAAATATATTGGGAAAGTGTCCATTTTAAGGTTTATCTCATAATGATACGTATTCACTAATTATTTTAAGAAAAGTTCTATGGTTCAAAATCAACCTAAATAGCACTTAATTAATTCTTATGCAATCTTTATAAAAGAACCACCAACAGTGTGAAAACACTTTAGTTTAACAAAGTCTATGCTTGAGGTGGGCCCATTATGGCATGTTGAAACAGGATTCTACTCTTGGCCTTTCATTTAATATCAAATTGAGTGGGTTTTCTAGAAATGCTCCTCCTTTGAGAAAAACAGTATCAAGTTATCTTTGATAGTACACCCTGTTTTATGATATTAACTTAGTAAGAATTACTATGTCCCCTTGAATAAAACATGCAAGGATAGTTAAGGGGCACTTAACCCTTACCACCCTGAAAAAAAAAAAAGAAACCAACATAAAGCTTTGACTCAGCTAGCTATTTATATCGGGTACTATCTATCTACTCATAAGAGAGTTAAGTTATTCAGCTAGTGAGCCTGTGTTTGGGGTCAAATTTGTGGTTTACAAATTTAATGTCTGAGATGCTGCAGCAGAATAAAATTTATACATCAATGACTTCAACTGAGTGTAGTCCTCATAAAACTTTATTTTATTGGAGTTGTAGAGTACTTAGTTTGGGAAGAAAGGATTAATTTATGGGGGAAAATTAGAGAAGAGGGTGGTTATGAAGTTTTAATTGCTATAATTTTCTTTATTTCTGGCCAATGTGAGTAGCTCAGTGCCAGAATTAGGGTTCAAATTTGATGGCATGTTAGTCAGAACATTGTAGAAATCAAACTTAGAAGCCAGGAATACAATTACTGAGAAATGCACATTGAAATTTATGGGGTACATTGATTTTAACATCATCAAAGGCTAAAACAATGCCAAAACAACCAGGAGTTTTTATCGGAATCAAGAGACTGTTAGCAAAGGGCAGTATCTTTGGATAAACTTTGATAAGTAACAACGGATGTGTATTCACTACGCTGTTATGTCACCGTGGAAAAATGTCCAAATGTTGGTCAAGATCAAATAAACAAAGATTTCCAGAGAACCTAACTACGTAATCATTCTGGTCATCTCGCAATTCTTCCTTCTTGTCTTGTTTATAAAGACATCTACGAATAGGCAGCCGTCTCTCCTGGGGCTCATCCAAAACCAATCGCCAGCTGTCAAATTAGCTTTACTAGCTATTAAAGTAAGCGAAAAAGTTTTGCCACTTGATAGGGGATTTTGCCTGGGGCTCTAGGTTTTGCAGATCTTTAACAGCGGCTCTCAGACTAGCAACATCCTAAAGGAATCTTGGAGACTTACCTTCATCTCTCTGAAGAAGTAGCTGATACCAGCCGCGCCTGGGATTTCCCAAATAGCCCTGATTTGGGGAGTTCTCTCAGAGACCCCGACCCCAGGCAGCAGGTCAGCCAAGTGCTTAAAACTCTCTGACCCCTCTGACCCTGAGAGCCGTCAGTTAGGTCCCCAAAGCCGGGGCCCCTCTCCTCTCCCATCAGCAACAGAGGGGGATGCAGGCAGGTGGCAGGAGAAGGTCTATCCAGTGGGGTGCTGGGGACAGGGCAGTGCTCAGAACGGAAAACTGCCTGGAGTCACCCGCGCTCGGCTTCCCGGGGCGCAAACTCGGAGCCGGGAGCGGGGCGGCGGGCTGGGGC
>NW_005354291.1:10336280-10337639 GCF_000412655.1 Myotis brandtii
TGGGTCCTGCCGGCTCTCGCCCTGTCTCTCCTTGGCCGCCAGGCCACCTGCCGCCCCGCACCCCCGATGGGGTCCCCGAGGTCTGGATTGGGTGGGAAGGGAAGCGCGGGGCGTCCTGGAAGGAGAGGCAGAGGGAGAGGAGGAGGGAGCGTGCTCGGGCGGGGAGGGTGCGGACACTCGCTGGGGACGTGGGGCCGAGGCAAAGTAGGAGTTCCAGGGTAACTGCTTAACACCTTTCTAGCCATTGCTGTTGACTTTCAGGAGCCTTTGTACCCAGCGATGGTGACCCTACCCCGTGGAGGGACAGGACTCACCTCCAGCGCATTTCCCTCACCCTTTCCCCTGCTGGGCCCCAAGTCCTGGACGTCTTGTTCTTGACCTCAGTACTCAGCATCCTGATGCTTGCCTTCCACCTGGGTTTGGTGTGGTTGGGTTGGATGGGTTTGGTTTGGTTTTGAGGGGACAATTCTGCCTGACTACTTTGCCATCGGCAGAGTAGGTCGTGATTAAAGCACCATTTGGCAGTTAGATGTTAATTTGAAATCCTTTTTTTCTTGCTAAAGTGTTTTTGCCTCTACCTTTGACCGCAGCACTCCTGTCTTCAGAAGGCTAATTACTGAACCGTGGTAACTGTAAATTACCTCTACTTATTCACTTACTTAGACTCTGCCATGTTTCCAAAAATAGTCCTAAAGTGGCTTACAAAAATACAAACAATAGAAAACTAATATGAGAGGATAGATGAAAAAATGTGGGTAAGAAGAATACTACAAATATGCACCATTTACTCTGGGTTCAGAGGCTCCACACCATTCTCTTCAAGACATCTTTCAGCGGCTTCTTTTTTTTGCTCCTGTTTTCTGTTTCCATTTCTTTCCCCACCCCATAACCTTTCCAGCATGGATTAACACTGTGTTCTTCCAAAGATTCCGGCATATTTGAGTGTCTGGAAGGCAACCATCATGTGGATCTGCTTACCAGGGAGTTCCAAGAGTTACCTGGGAAGGGACTCATCCCAAGGAGAGAGGGGTTTACGTCCATAGTGTTAGCCAGAGACAATAGGCCAACATCTGAGAAGAGTGATGTTGAAACCTTGGGAAAAGGCAAGAAATAAAAGAGTCTTGGAAGCCTTAAAAGAACGGAGGCATTGAGAATATGAGCTATCAACAACCACAGGGCCCACTGGACAGACATTAGGACAGCAGCATCAGTTGCTGCAATCTAAGAGCTACAACCTTAGAACTGAGTGTCTGCAGGTACCAGGGACTCGGTTACTATTGCTGGCTCCAGCCATGAAGAGGAGAATATATATATAGAGAGAGAAACAAATGGTGGAAATGAAAGCCAAGAAGAATGCTC
>NW_005354291.1:10337676-10344926 GCF_000412655.1 Myotis brandtii
AGGGAGTTAAGTTACTCCAGAGTGATCAAAGATCAACTTCTTGTTTTGTGACCCTACTTTTGTTCTTAGCATAGAGGAGCCTGGAACACATGGCTCGATCTGCTTCCTGGGGCTCATTATGCAAATCCCAAATTCACATCTAGAATCTACCCTCATTTACTGTTCTAGTTTCACCTTCCATCACTTTTACGGCCTTCACGCATTGCCCTCCAGGACATGACAACTACTTTGAGACTTCTCAAAGGAGAGTCCTCTCTTTCATTCGCATCACTGCGTCTTTTCAGATGGTGCACTCGGTCAGGATTGCCTTTTCTCCCCTCTGTTCTGTGAAGTATTTTCCAATCCTCCTCTCACCCTTCGTGGTGGTGCCTGTGGAAGGGTCTGTGCAGGCCTCACATCGCGCCCTAACACTTCTGTGTGCTCCTTGCCCGCCCGTAGCCTGTTTGGGTCAGGAACAGCTTCTGGTGCCTTGTTTTAAACCTATTGCCAAGACTAGGGACCAACATGCAAGAGAGGCTTAATAACAGTTGTAGGAAGAGTGAATGCATTTCCTGATCCTCCTGGAAGAGGAGGATTATGGGGGGAAATCTTGGCCCCCAGATATGATTGAATATTTCTTTCTGCATTTGTATGAGGCAAAAATATGACAGAAGATGATACATAAATATACAAAAGAGAAAGTTATAATGGTTTTTATTCTTTCTTTAGGTAAAAGCAGGTCGTTGAGTGTGAAGGGATTGTCTTTTGTTGGCCTATGACTGGAATTGCATCTAAAATACCCTGAGTGCTCAAGAAGTATTAAAATTATATAATCATTTTAAGAACTGGTCAACAAACAGAATATTATTAGCATAATTTATACTCAAGAGACCCGCTCTGCTTTGGTTTAAATTACCTCAGTAAATGAAAACAAAAGAAAATGTTTTCTAAATGTGCTTCATAAGCTGCCTGGCTTCCCTAGGTCAAAACCAACTCCCCACTCAGTTGCATAGTGGTCTCAGTTTCCCAATTTGAAGTTAATTTCTATATAACTGCCTGTCTTAAATCTGTAAGGAAAGCATAGATCCATTGAAAGCTTGGGGTACAATGAGGGGGAAAGGGGGACAGATGTAATAATTTCAACAATAAAGAATTATTTTTTTTAAAAAAAAGCTTGGGGTATATGGCAGAGAAAAGAAATCTGTGGTAAAGGTTTTCAATTTTCTTTTTTTTTTATAACAAACATTGCTGCTTGTTAAGGAAATTTTTTTTAAGTATGAATAAGAAAGTAAACTAAAAAAAGAAAAATCACCTTAAATTCCACCATCCAATAATAACCATGAGTATATTCTGAAAACATCCTTCGAGAACCTAGGTCCATCAAAGCCTTGAAAGAACAGCCTATTGGACAATAATTTGTAATGAAACAGGTGAATTAATTTTGTAAAATTCCACTTGAAACAGAGTGGCGTTACCATTCCAGTTACAATATTTTTGTGGATTTTTTTTCTCTCCACATGTATCCAAAAAAGAAACAGAGTAGGCAAAACTAGATATTCAGTGAGTTTTTATTTAAATTCCAAACATTCACCCAAATTACTCATTCTTAAAATGAATCATTTTCTCACACTTTCGATCAGGAACTTTGAATGTAATGTTTATTTTGGATCTTCACCCATTCTGATCCACAGCTTTGGACCAGCCAGTGTGACTGCCCCCGTGCTGAGCTTCTTCACCTTGGTTTATTTATGTTTCCACAGTCATCAACTGCAGCGGGGGGTCGGGAGGGGGGGCCCAACAGACAGTAACAAGTCAATGCACAGTTGCTTGGTATGAATGAACTAAGATTGTCTGAAATAAGTTACTTCTTATGTAAATAGGGGAGTATCATAATTTTCTGTCTACTTGTACCTAAGGTGCAACAATAATACTAAATATTTATAAAGTTCCTGTCTTCTAGGGAGCTCAAAGAGAAATATTTATATAAGTGATCTCAGCACGTCTCCAACATTAAAATAGGAAAGCTGCGGCATTTCCTCACTTTCTCCTCTTTTAACTGTGCTTCTTGTGTGGATAGGTGACTGGTTCAAGTTAATGCTATGAGTCAGTGGCAGAAAAGCCAAAAATAGAAGTTTGGTTGCTTTCCTTTTTTTTTTTTTTTTAACTGCATATTTTCTCTAGCTCTCACCTCATCTCCAATGAAAAAATATAAATTTTAAAGCCACCAGGTCATCACCATGAAACATTCTTTCAGTAGGGCTGATTTTTTCACATGAACAAGATGCTATGATCCACTAGTAACCCAATGTTATATTCCTCATTTTAATAATGGATGATACTAATGATGATGATGTTGTGGATAAAGAAGGTGAAGCTATCTATTGTACATTGATGTTTATTAGCCAGAGAGTGAGATGGGCTTAACTGAGTTCTTGAAATTATTCTGAAATTGAATGCCAGTTGGCATTGAAAATCACTCTTAGTCTCTTTCATATGAAAATAACAGCAAGCAAACCACTTTCTCTGTGCAAAAGCTATACTTTAGTATTATCTGTAAGGTATGTTCTGAAATAAAGCTGTTTGAACTTAAATTAAGTATGGGAAAGAAAAAATAATACTTTTTAAAATCACTAATGATCATTCGTTAGAATTTTCTTTTTTAAGGAGCCATGACGTATATGGATAACATGGTAGGGAAGAAACTGATATATATTAGTAGTCGGCCTGTATTATTGAAAATCCATGTTTATAAAATTGCTTGGGTATTGATGAGAGCAATAGGCCCTGGCATTGTGCTCTGTATCAGAGTGATGTTTATGAAAAATAACCAGCTCCTCAGCATTTTGACAAATTTCACTTCTATGGGGATGAGGCAACTGAAGCAGTCAGTGACTCTGGGAAAAGAAGTGAGGAGTAATATAATAGTGCCGAGTTGGTCCCAGGAAATGGCAGCCTTGAAAGGAATCTTAGGGACCCTCTCTGTAGTCCATGCTTT
This sequence comes from Myotis brandtii, assembly GCF_000412655.1. Taxonomy (NCBI): domain Eukaryota; kingdom Metazoa; phylum Chordata; class Mammalia; order Chiroptera; family Vespertilionidae; genus Myotis; species Myotis brandtii. The sequence goes on from NW_005354291.1 coordinate 10,340,651, forward strand.
CATCTTACAGATGAGGAAAGCAAGTCCTGGAGAGCAGTGAATTGTTCAAAATTATAATTTTTAAATAGACAAAAGGAAGAAGGTTTGTTGCCTGGCGCAATTAACAACAATGTCTGGCTCCTTCCACTTCCTCCTCTTAACATTTATTCTTCTGGGTGTCTCTTGGTATTTGCTTAAAACAAGTTTTAACTTACATAAACATTTTGGGAGAAAGAGTAGAGCAGAAGAAGGCATTGTGAATACAGTGATATTCTCCCCAAGCGTAGGACTCCCTAGACATTACCATTCTGGATTTGGCATTTAACTACATGTGCTTCTATGAGTTTATACTTCTGCTAGCGGCCCAATGCACAAAATTCTGCTAGTGGCCCAATGCAAGAATAGGCCGTCCTTCCCCTGGCTCCTGGTACCAGCTTTACCTCTGGCACCCAGGACCTAGGCTTCCCTACTGCCCCCAGGACCTGGGCTTCCCTTACAGCCCCGGCTTTGTCCGGAAGGTCTTCAGAAGGACGTCCAGAAGGATGTCTGGTCTAATTAGCATATTATGCTTTTATTATTATAGATAGATATCAATTTAAAGAAAAGTCTACGTGCTTAGTTGAAATGAGCAACCAGCATCAGAACTGAATACAAATTTAGCTCCACACTGAGATGATCCAGTACTACCTGATTCTAATATTCCGGCTTTGTCCGGAAGGTCTTTGGAAGGACGTCCAGAAGGATGTCTGGTCTAATTAGCATATTATGCTTTTATTATTATAGATAGATATCAATTTAAAGAAAAGTCTACGTGCTTAGTTGAAATGAGCAACCAGCATCAGAACTGAATACAAATTTAGCTCCACACTGAGATGATCCAGTACTACCTGATTCTAATATTCCACAAGTGGTTTTGGAAAAATTTAAAGTAATTATGTACTTTAATTGTAAAAAACACACATAAAAAATAGAAATATAAAAATTTAATTATCCAAAACATAATTAAAGTCATTACAATTATTAGTAGGCATAATACATAATGAAAAGAGGTTCCCTTAAGTGGAAAACTGGAATAATTTGCAATTATTTTTCCATATGGAAACTGGCAAATATAATAACACATAGTCTGAGAATAAGTGTTAAACAGGGCATTGGAACTTTCTAATCAATACTAAGATAAGGAGGAAAAACATGTGTACTTATTTCTTATGCTGCAAGATTTTACTTCCTCTCATTTTTAAATCTACACTCTAGTCTCAACTCTTTGGAAATTTCCACATTTAAAAATCCAAATTAGAAATTAAAGATTGATTAAACTAGCCTTACATAAATGTAATTTGGTTCCTAAAAGGCATCTTTTACCTTACTCTAGATAATTAAACAAAAGACTAAATTTTAAACCAAATAATTAGATTGACTGCCACTGCTAAAATTAACCAGACAATTGCTGTCACCTCTCTTACAGTAGAGTTTGCCCAAACAGTCTGTCAAAACCCCAGGCTATTATAAAATTAGCCTTAGAAGTAAAACTATCAATAATAATAATACAGGAGCATGACAGGTGGGTAATTTCTTGGGATCCCTAAACTTGGGGGAGAATATCAGTGTGTGTCTTCTTCCTCCCGACTCCTTTTTCCAACATGTTTATTGAAGTCAGTATTTGATAAAAACCAGTTCCAACAGTGAGCTTGAGACACCAAAGGAATAAAGAATAACTGTTGAGCCCTAGCTGGTTTGGCTCAGTGGATAGAGCATCAGCCTGCGGACTGAGGGGTCCCGGGTTCGATTCCAGCCAAGGGCACATGCCTGGGTTGCGGGCTCGATCCCCAGTGGGGGGCATGCAGGAGGCAGCCGATTGATGATTCTCTCTCATCATTGATGTTTCTCTCTCTCCCCTCCTTTCTTCTCTGAAATCAATAAAATATATTATTAAAAAAAGAATAACTGTTGAGGATATGCAAGGAGACAGATATTGCTAGTCTTAGGAGTAAAACAACCATAATAGTAATAATAATGATAATAATCAGAATAATAATATACTTATTGAGTATGGAAGGTATACTACATGAATTGTATCACTTAATCTTTACAATAACTTTATGAGGTCAGTAGCATCTTCTCTCCATTTGGAGGAACAAGAAGAAAATTGCTTTTCAATTATATAAGAGCAAAAGCAGCAGGATCTTCTCTCAACTATGAAGGAAGAAATTTCTTGTAATATTAAATTATTAATACCCTAAACATATATTTTGGAAAATTTTTTACATCTCCTATCAAGCAACTCTGTTTGTAGTATTTTTATTGAATACAACTAAACAAACAAACAAAAACACAGAAAGCCAAATTGCTACAGAAGTTTGGACCTTTTCTTGATAGAAATTTCAAAAATTGTATGTGGTTACTGAGTTCCCATAGAGTGGCTATATACTAAAGTTGGTCCTATGGCAATGGGACATAAAAATTTAATGCTAAAAAGGTCATGATGGGGATTTCATGTGAAGAGGGGAAATGAGTTTGAGTGAAATTGAATAAAGTGAGTCATCTTTTAAAAAAATGTTTCTGTTATTCTCTCTCTCTCTCTCTCTTTCTCTCTCTCTCTCTCTCTCTATCTCTCTCACACACACACACACACACACACACACACACACACACACACACTAAAGTTAGTGAATTATTCTCGTTAAGGGGAATTGTAATTATTAATCCATTCTTCTTTCAGATGGGAGGGAAAGGAGAGCTAGACATGTTGAAAATTTAAACTTCATGCAACATAAAATGAGAGATGTCTTATAAGGAACAATGTAGAAAAAATAAGTAATTAGCTCCCTTTCTTAAGCGTATAATCAGTGCTCAGCATTCCCAGCAGCATAAAGTTATGGAGAAAATTGCCAGGATCACATTTATTCAGACTGCAGATTTATTATGTGACTCCTAGTGACATTACAGAGTGAAAGCATTTAGGTAATTCACCCTGTGACTACAGTGTTAACCAGTTAGTGGATATAAAATATTTTGAAAACCTAATTTTAAACAGAAAAATGTTCTTTAAAAAAATAGGCAAATAATGTTTTATTGTTGCTACTTACATTGCAGGACTAATCTAACAAAATCTAAGGGAGTACTAGTAAAACATATCATGATTCGGGGTATAAACCAGAGAAATCAAAACATTATTTCTGTGACTCCAATACTGCTAAATAGCTTTTTTGACTAGCATAAAGAATGTATTGGTTTGAAAATATTTCAAAAATAATCCTCATGAGGTAAGTTTATCCATATAGGAGGCCTAAATATTCCAGAGAAGGGGACTGGCCTAACCTAGGGATCACTTTGCCTCCAATAAAGAGGAGTCAGGTAATCAGAACCATCTGCTGCTCTGTTCTTCCTTCCTCTTTAACGGTGATGCCTTAATTCACTCTTGCAGAAATTCCTGGATCAACATATTTGCCAAGGAAATAATAAGCAATACTGAGTAAAGAACATTAATTTTCATTCCCTAATTCACTGTGAGAGTAAACACCATTTGATAAAATGCATGTTATTTGAGGGCAGCAAAGTTAGGCAAAATGACAAGTCACTTGGTAATGATTTCTTAAAGTACTAGAGGCCTGGTGCATGAAAATTCGTGCACTCGGGGGGTCCCTCAGCCTGGCCTGCACCCTCTCGCAGTCCAGAACCCCTTGGGGAATGTCCAACTGACGGCTGGCAGTCAGACTTCCCTCTGGCAGCCCGGGAGCCCTCGGGGGATGTCCGACTAACGGCTTAGGCCTGCTCCCCACACGGGCTTATGCCGTTAGTTGGACATCCTTAGCACTGCCAGGAGAGGCTCCTGCCACCACCACTGCTCTGGCCAGCCAAGACATCCTTAGCGCTGCCAGGAGAGGCTCCTGCCACCACCGCTGCTCTGGCCAGCCATGAGCCTGCTTCTGGCTGAGCGGCACTTCCCCTGTAGAAGTGCACTGACCACTAGGGGCAGCTCCTATGTTGAGTGTCTGCCCCCTGGTGGTCAGTGCACATCATAGTGACCAGTCATTCCTGGTCATTCAGCCATTAGGGTCAATTTGCATATTACCTTTTTATTATATAGGATATTTATTGTCAATTCTGAACAACCTATGACCCCTCTAATATGAAGAACTTACTTAAAATGTGTTAGTCATCCTATATAATAAAAGCCTAATATGCTAAGTGTCTGGTCGTCTGGTCAGCCACTCAACCAATCAAAGTGTAATATGCTAATGATATGCTAAGGCCACTCAACTGCTCGCTATGATGTGCACTGACCACCAGGGGGCAG
>NW_005354291.1:10345022-10387235 GCF_000412655.1 Myotis brandtii
CTCAACTGCTCGCTATGATGTGCACTCATCACCAGGGGGCAGACGCTCCAACTGGTAGGTTAGCTTGCTGTTGGGGCCCGGCTGATCAGGACTGAGCGAGATGGGCCGGACATGCCCTGGAGCCCCCCCGCGTCCCTCCCCGGCCTTGATCGTGCCCCAGTGGGGTCCCTTGGCCTGGCCTGTGCCCTCTGGCAATCCGGGACCCCTCGGGGGGATCTCAGAGAGCTGGTTTCAACCCAATCCCGCAGGCCAGGCCGAGGGACCCAATGGTGCATGAATTCATGCACCGGGCCTCTAGTGAATGGTACATGAATTCATGCACCGGGCCTCTAGTTGGTAATAATACAGAAGCTTGAAAATACTGGTAGCTCTTCACCAAAGGCTGGATAAAGCAAACTTTTCCCTTATAGAATGTATGCTGTGAACATTTCTTTCTATGAAATATTTGAAGAGCATTTTTACATTTTAAACTGTTTAAAAACAATTTCAAGCTGTTTAAATTAGTGTGCATTCTGTATGTTCCTTTGGTGGCCAAGAATGAAAAAAGAGAGAACTAGGAAAAAGCAACAGATTGAACCCCACTGAGTCAGAAGAGTGGGTGATGTGTAAAAACGAGAGGGACAAGAGTGACAGCAGGCTGCCAGAATCCTGTCAACATCAAGCACATGGCCTCAGCCCACAGTATCTCACCCTCTCCCAGACAGCTGGGTTCAAGGAAACTCTCCATTGCTTATGGTCATTGCCTTAACTTGGCTAGTGTTTGGTGTTTCACAATAGAGCTTTGAAACCAAGAGAGCAGAAGCTTGGGATGTTCCAACAGAAAACAGAAACTTAAATAGATGAACCAAGACAGCTCTACACAACTAACATAGACGTTATGAGAGGGAAGACAAGCTAGTACCAAGAGATGATATAGTAGAGTTTATCTAAAGATCCAGCCTGAAAAGAAAAGTTAATGATTAAAATGAATTGTTAATGCATATGTGAGATATGATATCTGATATGTAAGGCATCCTCTGTGCAATTTTGGTTAGAAGAAAGATCAGCATCTTTGGGACAAATTTTAGGTTGGGGAACAGCAGAAGTTTAAAATTAGAAAATCTAAGAAACTTGCAATTTTTATAGAAAAAACAGTTTACAATTAAGAAAAATTACTCAACTATTTAAGAGAAATGTTTACAGTATACATTCTATAATGAATATTTTTTATTCAGCCTTTTGTGAGTAACTAACCGTATTTACAAGCTTCTATATTTTTACCAATAATTAAAAATTATTAGAGCAGTTGATTTTCATGAAAGCTTCTAAACAAGTAAACAGAAAACAATTTGACATGTATTCTGAAGCAAAACCTTTCTAAGAAACCATCATGTTTACACAGCCCTATAAATATTAATCCCTTTAAATATTTTTGCTTGAAAATTGTATTTACATTTAAATTGCTTTCCAGGATGTTATTTTATTCATTTATTCACAAGTCCTTTTGGTAACCTATTCTGTGTCCATGCTTCTAGACATTGGGGATATCTTGCTGAACAAAACTCATTAAAAAAAAATCTGTTCTATCATGGACCTTGAATTCTAGTGATTTAAGTAACTCAAGAAGTATTAGATAAAGAATCAAATTATAGGTACTCAAAACCTGACAATTTTTTCCCTTTTGAGTTGGACATAGGACACATTTTTCTTCAATATAAAACCATTTTTGAAATATTATTACTTTCTTATTTTGAGTTCTTTCAAAAGAAAGAACACAATAAAGGCCTACATCCGCCTAAATAAATAGTGTTGAAATGTTTTGCTCCATGTGGTAAGAATTATCGGAACATGGAGAGTAACTAAAACAAAGCAAAAATTTGGGGGAAGAGTATTTATATAAGAGAGAACTGCATCAAGATACTTTCAGCAGAGCCAAGACACAAAGTTTAAACCACCATAAAGAAATAATGTGTCCAAGCACTAAAGAAACAAATGGAAAAAAATAATAAAAGCATGTACGACATTATTGAGTAAAAAATAAAACAAATGGAGATGTCTCATTCTAAGCAGGACTAGAGTATAATGTTCACAGAGGTCTGAAATGCTGATGCATTTTGTTATGATGCCCTAAAGCATAGGTTTAAAATTATGGTGTTAATTTATTAGGAAGCAAATTCAATCATCCAAATGAATGTTGGGTATGACCTTTTGAATTAGCTTTGTTATATAAAATTTTCATCTCCTCCTGTTTTATATTTACTCAAATTGCTTCACACACAATTATTCCTCCTCTCTCTCTCTCTCTCTCTCTCTCTCTCTCTTTCTCTCTCTCTCCCTCCCTCCCTCTCTCTCTTTCTCTTTCTCTCCCCCTTCCTTCCTGCTTGCTTTCTACATGCAGATTATACCAATAGGTAACAAGATACGGGTTCAAATTGTTTTTTTAAAGTTGCGACATCGATTTTGGAGCAGTGAGTGACCAGGAGTTGAATCTCAACCCTGTCGTTTGCCAGCTATGCAAACTTAGGAAAGTTAGTTAACTTTGCGCCTCATTGTTTCATCACTTATAAAATGTGGATAAAATTAATAGTTATAGGATTGTTAGGATTACATGAACTCATACTTTCAAAGGTTAGTATGTGCTATATAAGTACATACTAAACAAGATAAATAAAAAAAACCTAAAGGTAAAACTGTACTTCACGCCTAGAAATAATTCCTCTAGAACATAACCATGTAAATTAATCAAGCCACCTGTTCCTGCACAACAAATATATTCTATTTCGGGAAATTGAAATTGATTCCTTTTGTCCATTTAGTTCACATTTGTAAATAAAAATTCCAAAATGTATCCATTGTTTACATTCCATTTGTCATTAATAAAAGGCAGGATTGTTTCTGAAATTAGATATCAGCAGAGAAGTGGAAGGAAAGAAAAGTGAAGAAGTGACTATAAGTGACATACAGGAAAGCAGACGAAAACATTTAAAAACCTTGTAATGAGAAGCATGCAGAGTCCTGCTGGCCTAGGCTGACTCCAATAAGAGAAGTAGTCTACTCCAGCATGTCGCTAACTGTAAACACAGAGGTGCAGAGTTCCAGGACAAATAACATCAAAGGCAAAGGGAAAGTGTGATGGGGTGAAGGACCCAACCTTCCTGGATGAGCTGGGTTTCACATCATTTTCCAGCAGACCAGCCAAACCAGCAGCTTTAACCCTAAGTGTAAACTTTCACCAACTCTGGCAGACACGCCTGCAAGTACAGTTACAGGCAGTTACTCTTGGGGATCAAGGAGCGCACTGAAATTAGAGACAGACCTTTCATTCCCTTGTCTCTTTGAGTGGTGACTTGAGTTTGGCTTGGATGAATAAAGCCCCTCTCAGACTTGCAGACTGCCCCGAAGGCTTTGACATTACTGGCAAAGCATTCTCTGCATCACGTTGCCCTCTGACCTAATGGGAAAATCTGAAAGAGTTCTGAGATAACTACCCATCTGTAAGAAAGTTAAAGCACAAGTCTGTGGGCCTAAGGAATCATTTTGAACTGGTCATTAATTTTGGAAATTTAAAAAGTGAATGTCTTGGGTTATTTTTATTGATCCTTAATTGTTAGATTTACTAAATCACTTTTCGATATCTACTCTCAATAAAATAAAATAAATGGATAAGTAAAATGTGTAGCAAGAAAAAAGGTCGAAGTGTTTTTATTTACAGTTACCAAGAAAAGGCTAGTATTTCCTGTGAGATCAAGAAAAATGAAGCTGCTTGGTGTGGTACAGAAAGGTAGTTCCGTTTGTCTATGATGACACCACAGGATCACTCTTGGGATACATAACTCTCCCTGCCAATGGCCAACCAGCAGCCTTGTCTTGAATGTACCCATTTCTGAACATGAAGTCTTTCTAATCAATTAATTTAAATTGTGAAAACTTCCTAGCACATATATATTTTAGGGCAAGTTTGTCAATTTTTGCAAGTCTTCTGCAGTAGAGAATTTGGAGAGAATTGCCATCTTAATATTGACCCTTCCAATTCATAAACATGAAATGCCTCTCCATCTATATGGATCTATAGATCTGTAAGTTTTCTGTGTATACATCTTGCACTTCTTTTGTAAAATTTGTTCCTAAGTATTTAATTCTTATTGATGAAATTGTGAGTGGAACTGTTTTTCTTTTTTTTCAGATTGTTGTAGTATACAGACACAACATTAATTTCTGTATATTAATCTTGTATCCAACCTGGCTGAACTTGTTTATTAGTTCTAATAAAATCCTTGGGGTTTTCTGAATACCTGATCATATCATCTGAATAAATACAATTGTACTCTTCCTTTCCAAACTAGATACCTTTTACTCCTTGCTATAACCTCTAATACAATGTTGAAAGAAGTAATGAGTGGGTACCCTTGCCTTGTTCCTGATTTTAGGATAGAAATATATAGTCTTTCATCATTAAGTACCATGTTAGATATAGGTATTTTATAGATGCCCTTTATCAAGTTTTGGAAGTCTCTTTCTATTTCTAATTTGTTGAGATTTTTTTTTTAATCATAAATAGCATTGACTTTGTCAAGCACTTTTTCTGTGTCTACTGAAATGATCACATGGTGTCTTGTCCAGCTCTATGGTTGTTTTTTAGGGAGAGGATTTACCTGCCTCCTCACTCTGACATGCCACCATACGAGGCCCTTATGGGATTGCAATTTTGATTATTGTATATCACTTATTCCTAGTTTGTGGTTATTATTCATTTCAAACTTGACTTATCGTTTTTGTGTTTATTTTTCTTTTACTATTTTACTACATTAGATTTTGATTTTCATAATCCTTTAGTGTGAAATACTAAGTGTTCAATTCTATAGTTTATAGCTTTTTTGATTCTCATAATGTCTTTTTCCTTGAATGCTTTATAATTTTCTAGTGTATGCTCATATATATTAAGCATATACTACATAAGAAAAAAAATTTTCCCACCTGAACTCAGGTCAATAAAGATGGCACTTAAGGTTTTCCTTTCTCAGTGGACAGATTTTTTTTCTAGTCCCACTTTTGCTAAGCGTGTAACTGTTTCAAGCAGCCTGCAGAGGGGCCCACATGGGGAAACACTGAGGCTTCCCACCTACAAGCAGCATCAACTTCCCAGCTCTGTGAGGGAGTCACCTTGGGAAGCAGATCTCAGTGATGCCACTTCTGAATTCCTGATCTACAAAAACTGAGAGACAATTGACGTTTCCTGTTGTTTTAATCCACTAAGTAATTTGTTATACAGAAATAGAAATCAAATACAGGTAGATTTAGCATATCTACATCTAAAAATATTTTCTAAAGGGAATGTTCACATTTTTTTAGCCCATCAGAGTCCCAGAAACAGAAGTACTGGCTGTGCAATAAACACAGATGCTCTCCTGCCTCAAAGTTTTTCACTTGCTAGTCCCTTCCCTGGTCATCTTATCTAAAATTTTCAAGTCTTTCTCTCATATTTCTTACCCTCTTTCCCAGCTTCCCCACCCCTCCTTAGCACTTATCACTATTAAACATACTAATAATTTTACTTATTTTATTTTATTTTTAAAATCTTTATCATTGAAAGTATTACATAGGTCCTCCTTTTTCCCTCATTACTAGTAACCTCCTCCAGCCTCCTCCACAGGCCCTCACTACCCCACTGTCTGTGTCCACGGGTTATGCATATATGCATGCAAGTTCATTGGTTGATCTCTTCCCACCCATCCTCCCCTGCCTTCCCTCTGAGGTTCAACAGTTTGTTCATGCTTTTATGTCTCTGGGTCTATTTTTGATCATCAGTTTATTTGGTTCATTAGATTCCACATATTAGTGAGATCACAGGATACTTATCTTTCTCAGCATAATACTCTCCATGTCCATCCATGCTGTTGCAAATGGTAAGAGTTCTTTCTTTTTTTTTTTTTTTTTCTCATAGTATTCCTTTGTGTAAATGTACCACAGTTTTTTTTTATCCACTCATCTGCTGATGGGCACTTAGGCTGTTTCCAAATCTTAGCTATTGTAAATTGTGCTGCTATTACCATAGGGGTTTTGAGCTTCTTGGGATATATTCCTAGAAGTGGGATCACTGGGTCAAATGGCAGTTCCATATTTAATTTTTTGAGGAAACTTCATACTGTTTTCCACACTGGCTGCTGCACTCTGCATTCCCACCAGCAGTGTACTAGGGTTCCCTTTTCTCCACATCCTCTCCAGCACTTTTCCTTTGTTGATTTGTTGATGATAGCCATTCTGACAGGTGTAAGGTAATATCTCATTGTCGTTTTGATTTGCATTTCTCAGATGATTAGTGACTTTGAGCATTTTTTCATATGTCTCTTGACTTTCTGTATGTCCACTTTGAAGAAGTATCTATTTAGGTCCTTTGCCTATTTTTAAATTGGATTGTTTTTCTTCCTTTTGTTAGGTTATATGAGTTTCCTATATATTTTGTAGATAAACCCCTTATTGGATGTATCATTGGCAAATATGTTCTCCCATGTAGTGGGCTCTCTTGTTATTTTGTTGATGGTTTCTTTTACAGTGCTGAAACTTTTTATTTTAATGTAGTCCCATTTGTTTATTTTCTCCTTAGTTTCCATTGTCCTAGGAAATGTATCAGTAAACATATTGCTATGAGAGATGTCTGAGATTTTGGTGCCTATGGTTTTTTTCTGAGATTTTTATGGTTTCACGCCTTACATTTAAGTCTTTTATCCATTTTGAGTTTATTGTTGTGTATGGTATAAGTTGGTGGTTGCATGAAAATTTCTTAACACAATGCCTGGTACCCAGTAAGTACAGTTATAAATGTTAGCTATTAACGATGATGTGCATCATCACAATAATTATGAATAATTGTCATAAATACCACAGGGCCAAGAACTAAAACCAAGAAAAAGTTAAATGAAAGGAGCTAAATGCATAGTATGAGCAAGGGTTGATTTCTGTATATTGTTCAAAAACCCAAATCTTTAGTAAAGTTTGATGTAATACAAAGTATCTAAGTAAAACTTTGGAAAACAAGTAGATGAGGCGGTGTTCAGGTGTTCAGGAAAAGAAAACTAGAGAAAAGCCATGGCAATCAGTAGAGCAAAGAGGCAGCAACACAAATCAATAAGTAATTAAGTTTGCCCAGGAATCATTGAAATAACTGGAGAAAATACTGGATTTCCAAAACAACCTAGAATGGAGATTCAAGCTATTTTATTTGGATATTAATGTAAAACATGGCCCTAATATCCTGAAAAACCTGGGAAAATTTGAGTTGCATAGATATAGCTGTGGATGTTTATATCTATACTAGAGGCCCGGGTCATGAAATTCATGCACTGGTGGGGTGGGGTGGGGGGGGGACTCCTCAGCCCAGCCTGAACCCTCTCACAGTCTGGGACCCCTCAGGGGATGTCTGCCTCCTGGCTTAGGCCCACATCCCTCTTGCAGTCTGGGACCCCTTGCTCCTTAACACCAGCCTGTTCACTACTTCTTACCACTCAGCTCGCTGATCCTTAGTGCTGCCACAGAGGAGGGAGAGGCTCCTGCCACCGCCGCTTCGCTCCCCAGTTGTGAGCCCGGCTTCTGGCTGAGTGGTGCTCCCCCTGTGGGAGCGCACTGACCACCAGGGGGCAGTTCCTTCATTGAGCATCTGCCCCCTGGTGGTCAGTGCACATCATAACGACTGGTCGACCGGTCGTTCTGGTTGTTCTACCATTTGGTCACTGGACTTTTATTATATAGGATAGAAAAAATTGAGGGAGGCTATAAAACTGTTAAACAATATCTATTGGGATAGGGATAACTGGAAACCTTCAGTTGTCTACTTTCTATAATTTTACATTGTTTAAAATTAAGCATAGGCTATCTTTATGAACATGAAAATTAATAAAGATATTTTCATGATCATTATTTGTATGTATTGCTATAAAATTTTAACCTAGGGGTTATTTAGTTTATGTTGTTGTTTAGAAGGTATAAACTTTATCATTCTCACTCCCTCTGCTGGCTGACCAAGAGAGCAAGGAAGCAACATTAACTCTGGTGGGGAACAGAACAATAGCACACCACCTTTAGAGGCTATTGATTGCAGAATGAGGACCATATTGCTGGTCATTTCTTAGTCTGAAGGGAACCTGGTGACTCTTAGTGTAGGTAGTTTTTCCTGGAGAATTCTAAGCATAAAGACAATTCAGAACATGTCAACTGCTGTTCCCCTAAATCCCACCAATGGTTCTTAGGTATGGTGATTTTTATTTTTAAATTTGATAGGTAGGTTGATAGCTTCCATTTATCAAGTGAGAAAATCTCTTTCTTTCTTGTGTCTGTCTGGATTTTTGCAGGAAACAGAGTGTGTTGCATAAGCAAAGCCTCTGGTCACTTTGCACCAGCAGATGTTCTGCCTTCAAGAAAAGCCATCGCCTCCTGGATCTCCAGCATCTTAAACACATGCCCACAGGCTTGCCAGGAGACCGTGGGTTGATGATGACTCCAGTGTGCTCTCCTGGGGCCCATTTTCTCCCCCAAGCTGCCAGAGCTCTCCCTTCCTGCCCCAGGTCCCTGGACCTAAAATGGTGCTGGCTGCCTCACCTAAGGTATGCCCACGGCCCTGCTGATTAAGATTTGGCCTGTGCTCCCCGAGACACCTTACATGCTCTCATTTCTGCTGTCCTCTGCCTGAGATCCTCACTGTGCAATATGCTGCCTCACCCCCAGCATTGACTTCTTTCTAAGCCAATTAGAAAGCATTGTCCTCTCTCTGTGTCCAGCTCCCAAAGAGAAGTTTTCACAGCAGACAAATAGCCCGGTGGCAATCCATTCTGGTCTTCCCTTCCCTTTCTAGTGCAACCTCATGTTCTAAAATGAACCACTCAAGCCCTGTTGATGAGTCTAACTGCCAGACAGTTGAATTACTGCTGGGGATTTTCCCCCAAGGTGCCTCTTATCCCTCCTTGAAATCTTTCTTCGTTTCTACATTCACAACCCTGCTCACCCTTCTCAGTCTGTCCATTGGCATATCTCCTGTTGAAGAAACCAAAACTCTGAACTGATTTCAAGATCATTTATAGGGATGTTATGCTAATTGCCTTCTAACATTCTGTGACAGAGATGCTTTCATGGCCTGTTTGGCAATGTACATAGACACCCTTCAAAAAGATGTCAGCTGTGGTCAGAGGAGGGCTTATGAATTACCATGTTGTTAATGAAGCTTAATCTTTAGGGGCTCTCACTTGCTCCTATTCTAAGACTTGCTGTGTTCTCTGGGTAGCTAGGGAAGAAGAAGTGGCCCTGTCTATGAGCAGGAGGCAGGAAGTACTGCCTAGCTTGGTGGCCACCCTCTACAATCTGGGGGTGGTACTGGGACTGCAGTGGGACTAGCAGGCTGCCAGCAATACTTCCATATCATCCTAGGCCCCCAGATACAACTTCAGATTCTTGGAGCCTATCTATGACCACAAGGAGAAAGACCAAGGAGATATCTCCCTGATCGCGGGCCACTATGACCCAGGATTCAAGATTATTTTCTGTCCACAATTTCAATTACTACTGCCCAGTGGGAAGAAGGAACCAAAGTGGACCACCTGCTGTGCAGGAGCCATGAGAGTCCATACCCAGTGTTGTCGACAGGCTGGAGTTTCCCAGGATTTTCCTGATCACTGCCTGAGTAAGATTCCAATGTGGCATCACCAGTAATGCAGGATGAAATTGCAAGAAAGCTTTCTGATCCCTCAATTTCCATCTATCATGATGGAGGAAATATTTCATTATATTTCTAGTCTTTCTAGAGAAAAAAATTACAAGATTGTTTTATGTAGAGATAATCTAAGTGTGTGCAGCCCAAAAATGTAGAAAAAATTTGTTAAAGAGGTATTAGGCAGATCATCATTGTCATCGTCATCATCATCATCATCATCATGACATTATTTTTATAGATTTTGTGATGTTTCTGCTATTTAACCTGCCCAGTGCAATTTTTTCTTACATTGTGATGGTTATTATGAGAAGAAATGGGCAAAGTCTGTTCCTCTGGTAGTTTCAGTGTGGAATTGAAGTCACTACCCACTAACGAGAATCTTAATAAAAGAGAACTGCCTCTTCGCTGGTCAAATCGAGTGTGGCCTAGGGAATGGGTGAGAGAATGTCAGTGGAAACTAAGAAGTTCTGTATTCAATTATAGTGTTCTCATTGAGATCCTCTAGTTGTGTATTATAACTTAAGTGGAGACAACCACTTAGCTTTATCCCCTTAAAATATTGCTATTGGAAAGCTATTTGTAAAAAAAAGAAGGCTATTTATCCTCTTCCTGTTAACTACTTTCTTAACAGCCCCATTAGTTTAAAGAAATTACAAGGGCAAAGAAGCTAAGAGTGTGGAGAACTTAGTATAATCGATGACTCAAGTAAAAGTAGAGTCCCTATTCAACAGATAAAATTGTGCCACTGTAGTGTTTGCCTGTGTGTGTCTCTGTGTGTTGTTTCTCCTCAATAATTGTTTCAATAAAAAAAAGAATAATGCCTCCCAAATAGTATTGTCCTTATATAAAAGACAATTACACCATTAAATTAGATAATTTGGAAATAATCTTAAGCAGAGAAACAAAAATAAAAAGTATTGTGCCCTAGCCAGTTTTTCTCAGTGGTTACAGTGTGTGCCCATGGATGGAAGGATCCAAGGTTCAAGGCTCAATCCCTGTTGCATGTGGGAGGCAATTGATGTGTCTCTCTCACATTGACGTTTCTCTCTGTCTCTCGCCCTATCTTCCAGTATCTCTCTCTCAAAAAAAAAAGGAAAAATATCCTCCCATGAGGATTAACAATAACAACAACAAAAAGTATTGAAAGTAAGGAACTGAAATTTTTTTTGTTTACAGATAATGATTCATCCAACAAAAAGTCACTTTCTCTTTGCTCTGTCCCACAGAGCTCAAGGAGGATTTTTAAAAAGAAGAATACAAATGTCATATTGGAATCATTAAGTGGGATCTGTTGGCCTTTTAATTTGCTCTTAATATAATTTTTAAAACAAGAGTAAGTAGTACTGATGCCATTGTAATAACCTAGTTATTATTTTTTTTTAAAGGGTGACCAAATAATATAGCCATGTAACTTATACAGTTTTGCCAAAAGCTACATTTAATATTCTCCAAGTCTGTCCCCCATTGATTGATGGGGGGAGGGACTGGAGAAAGGCAGTTTAGATGCAGGTCCACTGGTCTAAGTGACATGGGAAAATGCTTCCCCTTAATCACACGTGGAAACAGGTATTGGACAGGATGGGCATGGCCAGCAAGCAAGCGAAATCTAAACATACAAACTTCTAGACAAAGGAGCCACACTCTCTTGGCTCCATGGCGTCTGGCTCCTGGGACTTCCGTTGCAGGGGCACCCTCCCCTGTGCCCCGCATGGCTCATGGACAACTGGGGCACCACAGATGGACTAACAGACTTTAATCTGGCCTGAATGCTGAGCCACACCTGGCTTCAACATGGCATGAAAGCCTGTTTCTGACTCTGCTGAACACCCAGCTGCCCCTCTTTCAGGACGGGCTTAGGGGAAATGGGACATCGCAACCCAGGGAATGTAACTCCATGCAAATAAAGCCTTCTTCTTTTTTTTGGTTAATCCTCACCTGAGGATATTTTTCCTTTGATTTTCAGAGAGAATGGAAGAGACAGGGAAAGACAGAAATATCGATGTGAGAGAAACACATTGATTGGTTCCCTCCTGCATGCACCCTGAGCAGGGCCGGGGCTGGGGAGGAGCCTGCAACCAAGGGATATGCCCTTGACCAGAATCGAACCCGGGACTCTTTGGTCCACAGGCCGAGGCTCTATTTGCCGAGCCACCTGGCTAGGGCATAAAGCCTTTTCCCACATTCCATCTTCCCGTGGGGGCTTCTGAAAATGCTTCTTTCAGTGGCATCCCAAGAACCTCACTCCCCCAAATGACAGGGGAGCTTCGTCCTCTGGCAACATTACCACTTTGGAAATTGTAAGTAGCTTTGGGAATTAGGAAAGGGTGGACCTTTAAGCACTTTTCTTTCTTTAGTCAGAAATGACTGGCACAACCTCACCCTCGTTCTCTGAGGCACGTAACTATCAACTCTTAGAAAAGCAAGTCAGCAAAAGCCATGGATCTCAAAGACCCTCCCATACATGTGTCCTCCAGCCATGTTTAGTGTAAACCAAACATTGTATAGTGGCAAGATAACACCTGCTTTGTTTTGATAAAATCCATATTACTTTGTCATTGTGTAATATATTTGGGATTAAAGTTTGCTCCTTATTAGAACTATTTAGGAAGAAAAGAAGTCTAGAAGACCCCAAATCAAAGAATGCTATTTGCTGCGAGTGATCAAATTCCTCTCTGATACCCTTCTTCCCCTCCATCTGAGAGGGTTAGCTTGACACGTAAGCACAAGGCAGGGGTCCAATGGAAAATAAAGGCAGGTGGAACATAGGCAGAGGTAGACACGGCAGTTTGAGCAGCCTATTCACAGGAACCAACCAAGCAGGAATAACAAAATGGTTTGGGACTCAAAGTGGGAGGCATGTGAAACTAGGGAGGGTCTGCAACAATAAGGTGAACTGACGCATAGGAACACGGAAAGTTCAGGTCCATTGCTGGGCAAGAACAATTGAGGGAATCAATCAGGTGATGACGTGGATGGATAGAGAGCACTTTTGTAGCAAATATATATCCCTAGACTACAAGGCTTCAAGGGGCAGCCCATCATTGGCCCCTCCTCCCTGTGCAGGGAGTCTGAATCTGCTTGTAATAAATTTTCCACACTTTTGCTTAAATCTTCTGGTCCGTGGAGCTCATTCTTCAGCGTCTCGAGACACAACCCCAGGAAAACACCTCGGCTCACCGTTCTGGTTATCATATCTACACTTTAAAAATTACAGAAAGATTAATAGATTTTTGTAATGCAATCAATGCTGAATTGTTATCTAAGAGGCTAAGTAAGTGCTTAGGATACAAGCAAAGTTGAGAAACCAGAAATGCCTAAGAAAAGTTCAATTGTGATGGATTTACACGGCATTTCAAAATAAGAACACATAGGACAAAAATAACTTAATTTCAGTTTTTATGTGAGTTTTATGACCTTTTGAAAAAATAAATTTAAAAAATTACACATGGAGTTGTCATCACAATCTTTTTCCTATTTGAAGCTTCAACAGTCTCAATTCAAGCCCTGGATACAAAAATTCTAAACACTGAGGGTTAAAGCATCAAAGACGAAAGCTAGTACACTCACAACTATTTACATTGCAAAAGCTTTGCCTTTCTGCAAGAACATGCACTTTCCCAAACACTAACCTCTCTTTACAAGGTTATGCTTATTAGCTGGGATTTGTAGCTCAATAGCAACACTGTTCATCCTTGGTTCAATTCAGATTGTAATTTCTTTTTAAACTACCTGACCCTTATAATCATACGGTGAGTAGGTTTGATCATTCATCTTCCCCAGGCCAAGTACTTGGTCTGAACACAGAGTCACTTGTATTTCTGAAACCTCTCAGCATCATGATGATTGGAGTAAAAACTGTTGGGGAAAGTTTGAAGGAAACCTTTCATACAACGATTTTATTGTCTTGTTCTTTTTCTGGAACTAAAATTTCGGTGGCAAAAATAAAAGTCTTCCTAAATACAAGGATGAAGTTTTAAGAGATGATCTTTGTTTCTAATTAAGTATGGAAGCTATCAGCTATTTTATTGTCCCCCATGTTAGAAATTGCTGAATAAGACTTTGCTTTTGCTCAGGGCCCAGTAGTTATTTAGCACTCAGCAGATGCTTGTTGAATGAATGAATGAATGAATGAATGACTCCACCCAACCTCACGTCTCTAGCCTGAAGCTGTATCATGCCTCATGGTATTAAAATGTTGCATTGGTGTCTGACTTCATGACTGAAGCACCACAGTCCACAGCACCAATGTTGCCCAAATTGGATTACAGGTTGAAGGAAAATAAGTCCTGAGCTAATTGCCTAGACTTGACTTCTGCCCATTCCTGAACCATCACTGAGGCAAAAGGGATGTGATTAGGCTGCTGGTTTCCGTAAAGCAGTGGGGACCAGCTCTGGAGTCAGGATGGAGTCAACTCCACCCAAGGCACATGGCTGCTACCCAAAGAGGAGAGAGAATATTCCAAAGGAAAGTGTGTGACCATTTAGAACTGACATATAATTTCTACTTTCAATCTGACTCATTGAAGGGGGTCAAATAGATGGTGACAGAGATGATTTGACTTTGGGTGGTGAGCACATAATGTGATATACAGATCATGTATCATATAAATGATCGCTTGAAACCTATATAATTTTATCAACCAATGTCATCCCAATTAATTTAATAATAATAAAAAGAACCCAGCTTGAAAGCAGCCAGAGAAAAATGATGGAAAATAGGAAACCAACAATTCAAATAACTGTATTTCTCATTAGGAACTATGGAGGCCATGTTAAAGTAGAACAAAATGTGTACAGTGCTGAAAGAAAAGAACTTTCCATCCAGAATTCTAAATCTAGTGAAAATATACTTCAGAGATAAAGGTGAAATAAAGACATTCTCATATAAAAAAATCAAGACTGATGAACATAACTTTTGTGTTAGAAATAATTCTCGATCTCTTAAGATTTAAAGAAAATCTCCTTTAAATTGGTTTAAATAAAACAAAAGGCATTAAGTTACATTTGGCAATATGCTCGTTTTTAAGGAAGTAACCCTAAGATAGGGTCTCACCTTTGTGTTTCAGATTCTATTTAGACATTGAGCAGCTGACTGTTCTTGAGTGTTTCTTAAACAGTTAATAATGCTATTATTTCCAGAGAGGTATTAAATAAAAAGTGGTGACCTTATGCAGAGTATGGTTAACATCTCCTGCATATTTTCTAAGAAATAGTTTGTTAATTAAATGTCATAAAAATATTCTTCTTACAGTTTCCTTATAGATCTTTTATGCATGCTTGAGTAAAACATGCATTCTCTCATTTGGGGGTGCATGTATTTTATGTATCAATTAAATCAATTTAGTTTATTGTGTTCTAAATATTTTGCTACTTGAGATAAAAACGGAGAGGTATATGAACTACAATCTAGTAGGTTTCTCCATTTTTCCCTGTAGTTCTATTAATTTTGAATTTTTTGCTGGAATTGTTATCCCTTTTAATTTTGGATTTTTTTTGTTTGGAATTGTTATCCCTGCCTCATTAGTTGAAACTTTTATTATTTTTAGACACGTTTTATTCCTATTAAGGCTTTTTACCTTAGTATTTATAAGGACTAGTATTTTTTTTTAATCCTCACCCAAGGATATTTTTCTATTGATTTTTAGAAAGAGTGGAAGAGACAGGGAAAGACAGAGAGAAATATCGATATAAGAAACACATCAATTGGTTGCCTCCTGCATGAGCCCTGACCAGGCCCAGGCTGGGGAGGAACCTGCAACCCAACCAACAGGTGGTTAAACAAACTGTCAGGCATCCATGACATAGCCTTAAAAAATGGACTATGATGTACTTGATATACACAACAACATGGATGAATTTCCAGAGAATTATGCTGAATAATAATAATAATAATAATAAAAGCTAAAAGGTTACATACCATACGATTCCAGTTATATAATATTAAGGAAATAATCCTAATATATAAAGAGCCAAGGTCAGTCACGACCTAAACGTCCAGATGGATGACTGAACACCAGGCTAGGGTCCCAGCCGGTGCTGCGCAAGTCAGTCCTGGGTCCCAGCGGCCCGTGGTGGGAGTCGAGCAGCGTGGGGGCGGGAGGGAGCTGTGGGAACAGAGTCATGTTGCGATTGGACTGGCCTCTTCGTCCCTCCCCCCACCAGAGCCATGCTGCGATCTGGGAATCTTGATCCCTGCCCCACTGGCCTGCAGGCCCCGGGAACCAGAGCCATGCTGCAATGGGACTGGCCTCTTGGTCCCTCCCCCACTGGCCTGCAGGCCCGGGGAACCAGAGCCATGCTGCAATCTGGGAATCTTGATCCCTCCCCCAATGGCCCGCAGGCCCAGGGAACCAGAGCCATGCTGCGATGGAACTGGACCCTACCCAAGGGGTCCCGGATTGTGAGAGCATGCAGGCTGGGCTGAGAGACCCTCCCCGCCCCAGTGCATGAATTTTTGTGCACCGGGCCTCTAGTGAAATTATAAAAATGGAGAACAAATTATCTTTGCCAAGGATGAATGAGGGGGTTAGGGAGGAAACACAGTGGCTGTGGCTATGTAAGGGCAACAGGAGAGGTCTTTATGCTGGAATGTTCTGCATCTTAACTGTATCAATGTCAATGTCTTGTTGTGATATTGCACTAGTTTTGCAAGATGTTGTCATTGGAGGAACTTTGGTGAGAGGTACATGAGCGGAATCTCTGTATTGTTTCTTACATTTGAAAATAAAAGTTTATCTCAGAATACAAGTTTAATTTAAAATATTAGCATTATACTTAGTTTATACTTTATAGAGAATGGGCTCTTTATTTTAAATGTTCATGCCATTTCAAAGGAAAGTCTTGGTCAGTTGCCTCCATTCCTGGCTTGATAAAGGTTTAATGCAACATACAAAACTCCTAAATTACTAAGAAAAATATTTGATCTTAGCTCAGGAAAAGATACAGAGAAAACAGGGTAGCCCTAATTTAGAATATCCTGTTGCATCAAAGATAAAATTAATATAAATGATATATGATGGTTGTCTTACTAAATTTTGGTATAGAGCCCACCACAAAATAATAACTAAATGTTAAAATTATGGTAGCCTTTAGGGCAATTAAAACACTGAATTTGGCACTGGAAAGAGGTTGGGTGTGGTCAGGCACATTGAAAACACCTTTAAATGAACTTAAAATGACCATAACACCTAGATGTGGAAGTAACGTACACATACTATTCTCCACTAAATTATAACTTGGCCCTTTGTTTCTGGAATCACTATTGATGGAAGGATCAGCTTTGACCTGAGACCTTCTCATGATCAGGCCTTTAGCTACGTGTTACTAAAAGCTTGTATCTCCCTGTTGGGTTTAAATGTCTATATCCTAGAGCTGTAAACGGGGCTCTCCTTATCCCAGTCTGACTTCGTATTTCAGATCTACCATGAAACAGCTGGTATAAAACTCAGAGGATGTTAGAAATCAAAACTAGTATCAGTAAATCTTTGTTGAGACTCAATGACTGCATTTCTAAGTTTTCCTCCAATGCTAACAGGTTTTGGACTTAGCAACGACTGTCAAACAGTACTTACAGTAAACACTTAAAAATTTGTACTTTGGGTTGCCAAAGTGGGAATTAAGGCCCTTTCAAGTTTATTTAAAGACTCAGTTCAGTTCTAGCAGACTCCCTCTAAAACAAGCAAGGGTGTTATGCCTGCAACAACTGCACAGGAAATCTGGTTTTGCCTTCCGCCACTTACATTTTCAGCAGAAATGCCATCATGGCACAAAACCTACAGGAATCCCACTCTGAGTAATTGAGTAACCAACCTCTTAAAAACTTGCCAGAAGCAACAGTGTCTATAAAAACGTATGTAGTGTGTCAGTTATTCGGATCTATTTCTGCCCTTCAAATTAGGATTATTTGGAGAAAAATAGGACATTATACAATCTTCATTTAACCAAATGATTGCCAAAACCAAGCATTAAGATGGACATACTGACATAGTATGTGAATTATAAGAAATGGGTTAAATGAGTCATTTAAGCGGGTGTTCTTTATTCCCTTTTGATTAAGAAAAAAAAGATTTGCTAAGGGATAGGGTAGGGTTAAATTAGACACATTTTAAAGAGCATTTTGCCAGGAGCATTCGTCATGCATTGGCTTTGAGTGCATCCAAAAGAAATATAGGTTCCAAATCCCCCTTGTTCTTTCCCTTCTTCCCAATGCTCTGTGCTTTATCGGGAGCAATAATTCTGCAAAAGTCCTATAAATGTCAGTCCTATTAGGATGCCCTACCTCTGAATCCAGATGCTGCCACCAAAAGAAGGAAGTCTCCTTTTTTGGAGGCATTACATACAGATTGCCTTTCAAATTAGCCACTCTTGAGAAAATTATCAATTTTTTGGTAGTCTGTTAATGGAGCAAAGAAAATGAAATTCAGTTACTTGGTAAGGAGGGAAGAGGATACACAGGAAGCCAGTCCCTAAGAGTGAATGGTCCAGTCTCAGGTGCCAGGCAGTCTGAGTGATGATCTTTCTGTGCCTCCTTCCTCTCCCACCCACCATTTTCTTTCTTGCTTACACACCACGTGTTTTTCACATGCTGAACACCAAAAGCTCCTGAGGGCAGAGAACATATTCTTTTGGTTCACTCTTATACTCTGTGCCAGGAATGTAGCAGTCTGGCACAAAATAAGTGCCCAATTAAGCCAGCAAATGTTTATTGAGCAACTATGGAAAGAGAAAACAGTTAGGTGGTTGGGCCTCCATGTTGGTATATATAGACTTTGTTCTGGTTGGAAAAATTGACATACCATTTAGAAGCAGTGATTCTAAATTTTTCCCATCAAAGAACCCCTAATGAAAGAAGAAAATTCTGGGAGGCCTTCTGCTTCACGTAGTTTATGGTCTTTCTGCATTTCAGTGTTTCATTACCTCAACCTCACTGCGTCCTTCTGAAGTGCGTGTCCTCTGTACTGCAGGGAAGCCAGGAACTACTCTTCCCAGGCTCCCCTTCACCTCTGGTTCTAAGTCAGATGGACCAATGAGAGGTATCCCCAGAGAAAGGGGGAGGCTGAAGTGAAGGGCAGGCTTCCCAATCTCTTGCAGGCCACCTGCTCTGGTGCTCTGACAGCCAAGCAGACTGGTGGCAGCCCCCCCTTGAGTCCCACTGGTGTTACTGCTACAAGCTGAGGAGGCATGAACGTCCAATGTTTGGAGATTCAGTGACTCGGGGCCATCCTTGCTGCTGCTACACTCACCTTCCTGACCTGCCCTTCTGATGCAGGTAGAAGCTCAGAAGTCCGTATACTGAAACGCTTTTCTTTTACATCAAGTGGCTATTTCCCTGACTGAATCCTGATTGGAGATGTTAAAGTAGTTTAAATCATCATGAAGAGAGAACTGAGTTTTCCAGTCTTATTAACTTAGTGAATGAGCTTCACTGTGACCATGGACTTTGGGGAACCCTGCTGATCCTGTGTGTTTGCATCCAGGCGGTCTCTTTACTACTACTTGTGCTACAGTGTTTTGGGACACAAAGTCCTAAATATATGGGGGAAATGGTCTTCTCTTCATTGACTTATGAACTGTAACTGGGCAATGTGAAGTAGAGATGTCATGCATTTTGTCAAAGAAGGGGCACCACATACATGTTTCAGTTCCTACTGGTGTAAATTTTACTAAGTGTATTTCCTTGCCCAGATGTCAGGCTACTCAGATCCTATGGTAAGCTTAGCGTCTGAGAAGTCTGAGATCCACAGGTCAGTTTTTTGTTTTTATTCATTGAATCATGAAAATATACAACTTTAAATTTTGTTTAAGATGCTATTACTTACCACTAATGAGGAATTTTTATCACATTTAAATGAACTAAAAATTGTTACTTAACTCGTAACTTACCCAAACAACTCTCTTCATTCCACTCTGAAATTTTATTTTTATTGCAGCAACCTGATGTGTAAAAAAGTCAATTTTGCCTTCCCAAAAAAAAAAAAAAAAAAAAGGCTGAATAAATTACTCTTGTGAATTGCTCTTTATTATTAAATGGTGGACAATGACTTTTTTTTTTACACAGGTTTTATCTTTTATTAGAACATTCTTTTTTCTACTTAAAGAAACAAAAATTATACCAACTATAAAAGCTATTCTGCACTTTTCTTGCTAAACTACAGACTAATTTTGTGGAACAAGAAGTCTTCAAAAGTCATTTCTTTCTTCATTATAAATTTGTCTTAAAAGACTGGTGTTCAAAACACTTTATTGTGTAGAAAATTTTGCCATTTTTAACAAAAGCAGTGAAGACCCCATAGGACTCAGTGGCAACCTTTCCACGGAGCAGTGTTCTCAGTCAACGATGCAGATGCTGCCATGGGAACCGGGCATGCTCAGTGGCCTGACTCCAGATGCTGTGCCCAAGGTTTGCTGTCCTAGATTGAGTTCCATCTGTATCCATATCTACATATTTTTGGAGTGATCCCATGCCCACTAAAAAAACAACCTGCATTATGTTGAAATGACACCAATTATTCTTTTACCATCGATCACTGTGCAAAACCAAAACATTTTCATAATATTTAATAACCAATACAATGGCCAAATAATTCATGCCACACTGTCATTCAGCTTAAGAACAGAAGCTGGTTAACCTCAGTGTGCGTCATCCAGCATGTCTTTGGAGGACACTGAAGTGAACAATATGTGTCATTTGATAAGGAAACTTACTCAGTTTGAGACTCAGTTTGCCTCAAACAATTCTGATATGTTGACAGTCATTAAAACAACTCTAATTTTATTCTCTATAGTGTAAGCTTTGCCACCTTTCAAAGAGATTTTAAAACCTAAAGGAACACTTCAAGAATTTTAAAATTTTGGTGACTGCAATGGTTTTTTGTTTTTTTTCTAATCAAGACTATTCTTTCTGTTCCAAATATTTTGTGCAAATGTCCCCCTTCAAAATTAATGATTCTTAAAAGAATGCAAGTCACTGAAGTTCCTGGTTTTAGTCACTGATTTGTGTCCCAGTTAAAATCACTTATAAATTATTACACTTTAAATAATGGTGCTCACATCATGCCAAAAAATTAAGTGCTTTTGCTGTTCTTGGGAACTTACCATAAAAATAAATAAAGGTAAATGCATTTGTCTTTATGATAATAACATTTATCAAGTACAACTGTGGCAAAAGAACACAAAAAAAAACACACACAAAAACCACACAACTGAAGTGATCTGTGAAAGCCATTGGGACTTCCATAGCCATAAGATACTGGTGTGTGACATGAAACAGCAGGCTTTTCTGCATTTACAAAGAGCCTAGTGGGCTCGCACTGACTTCAGAACAGATAGAAAGTATGAGTTCTCCCTGCATCACCCATCACCCACACACCTATTTAGTTGTTTGTTTATTGTTCCCATTTGAAGCTCATAGCAGCCATATAAAACACTGCCCTTGCTATATAAGAACAATATGAAATACAAACTATAAAATAAGATAATCCTCTTTACAGTATTCAGATTAGTGCATTAAAACAACGTTGACTCAAAAAAGGCAAGTGAGTTAATTGGCATTTTTTTCCAGTGAAGATGGTACAAAATGGTACTCAAGATAAACACTATATTTTAAGTGCTGGGTGCCGAAAAACATTAATTGTGGAACAGTTACCTCCCCAATAATTTTGACCTCAGGATACAAATGTGACCATTGTTCTACAGGATGTAAGGCAAGATCATTAATTTCCATTATAATAGCTGTGGAAATGCACAGCAGAGTAACAGGTTGGGATCTTTAGAATTCCAGCACAATAGGTATTGATTTGTCATACTCTCCTTCCAAATCACATCACACATTTAAAGTGACTACACATTCTTCAGTAAATGTCAGATTTAAACAGAGCCTATGTAAAAACAATCTACCCTTACTATTTCACCAGGCAATCTACAGCAAATGCTTAATATATACACATCAGGTATTTGAAACATAGTAGGAAATTTTTCACTGACTTCATTCAGAGTAATCAAGGGTCTTGAGAGAAGACAACAGTAAAAGTTGAATAGATAATCTGTGCTGGTATAAACCAGAAAAAAAAAAAGCCAACAGAAACAGGTCAATTTGTTTTAAGTTATTGAGACTATTTCCTCTGCTGGCCCTAATTCAAATTAAATTTGTGATTTTTAATTGAAGTAACACAAGTCTGGGTGCATGTTACATTGTGACAAGAGAGACAGATGCCCACAGAACACACACACACACACACACCTTTAAATTTATTAATTCCAAAAATGAAGTCAACAGGATAAATAAATTATACATGAAAGACACATACAATGTGGGCAAAAACTAAGTTATTAGACCAAAAATCATGGAAGTTATGCCAGCACTGATATTTAGAAAAACTTTCAGTATTAGGAAATATCATATTTGATCCAAAGGAAAATTCCCCCCAAATAAAAAGTTTGGGAGCCATCCTTTATGCAACACCTTTAAAATAATAGTAAAAAAAACATGATTGCAGGAGCTTTCCTACATAATTTAGATAACACAGTGCAATACTGTGCTCCTTCATAATTTTAGCCTTTCACTCCCCATATGACACCAATAATTACAATTCCGATGACAAGGAGAGAAATGATGATGCAGATGGTTTTTCTGGATTTGCGCTGCAGATGCAAAAACAAAAACACGTTTACAAATGTAGAGAAGCATCACCATAGCAACTGAAAATCATTTGGTTCATTTCTAGAATAAAATCAATAGCAATTTATTGCCCCCAAAATTCTTGGCTGTATTTTTTTTGCTTCTTAAAAATCTCTTCAATTCAATGGAACTATTTTTTCAAAAATATTTTTCTCAAGTGACTGGGACAAATCAAGGGATATTTTTTCTGGGGTAGAAGACACAAGAAAACAAAAACTACTGATTTAAAGCATTAGATTGAGGTTATCTATCTATGAAAACAAAGAACAGCTTAAAAGCTTATAAATTTTAAACTTTCGGCAAAAAGTTGTTCTTAAAAAAAATTGTACTTCAAATTGCCAGTTATAAAAATAGTCACAGGGATGTAAAGTATAGCACAAGAAATCTATACTAATAAAAGGGCAATATGCTAATTAGATTGGGTCGACTGGACATCTTCCACATGTCTGACTTCCTCTGGACAAAGCCACGGTGGCGGGGGCCAAAGCAGAGGCAGTTAGGGGCGATCAGGCCAGCGGGGGAGCAAGCAGTTAGGGGACGATCAGGCTGGCAGGAGAAGACAATCAGGCTGGCAGGAGAAGGCAGGTGGGGGTGATCAGGCTGGCAGGAGAAGGCAGGTGGGGGCAATCATGGTCTCTGATTGCGAGAGAGATGTCCCACAGGGATCGGGCCTAAACTGGCAATCAGACATCTCCCAAGGGGTCCCCAGTTGGAGAGGGTGCAGGCTGGGCTGAGGGAACCCCTCCTCCATGCACAAATTTCATGCACCCAGCTTCTAATCTATACTAATAAAAGGGTAATATGCTAATTAGACCAGACACCTTCGGGACATCCATCTGGACGTCCTTCTGGACAAAGCCATGGTGGCGGGGGCAGAGGCAGAGGCCGTTAGAGGCAATCAGGTTGGCTGGGGAGGGCAGTCGGACATCCCCTGAGGGGTCCCGGATTGGAGAGGGTGCAGGCCGGGCTTAGGGGGACCACCACCCCCCCTCCAATGCACTCGGGCCTCTAGTAACAAAATAAACTGATGAACAAAATAGATGCAGAGATACGGAAGCATGGAACACCATAAGGTATATAAATATCTAATCACTATGTTGTACATTTGAAACTAATATAATATTGTATATCAACTGTAATTGAAAAATACATTTTTTTAAAAAGTTGTTCTTCAAAATGAATTCTCTGAAAATGTCAGCAAGAATAAGTGTTGAGCAATTTTTCCCAAAGTTATTTTATTAGTTTCCAAAATCACTCTCATTCTTTCATATTCATGAAAACTGCATTCAAACTCTCAACATACAAATAAAAAACAAAGAGGCAAAAAAATTAAGATACAGTTATTTAAAATATAAAGATTAAAGATTTATTCCATTCTTCATTCCTGGCCCAGTTGTAGATTTCTATATTTCTTAATGGCTTGTGTATCTCACAGCAACATGCAGGAATCCTTTTTCTTGCAGAGTAGAAAAATTTGTAAATATACTTTGTGTCAACCAGAAGTACCATTAAATTTATAAAAAGTATGTTTCTGACTCTGAAGTTACCCTGAAAATGGTGAATACTTTCAGTATTCCACATATTCATCTAATTTTTCAACTGAATACCCCTTATATATAAAACATAATTCCTCTAAAGTTTCAATATCTTGCTTACATATTTCCCCCAGACTCCACTTGCTTACCCCAGACACGTGTAATGCACCTTTATGAACAGTCACAGGTATTCATTCCACTACAGTACAGCTGTTACCTGGGGAACCCTCCCTAGGGTCAGGTAGTGAGGTCCTTGGGGTGCTGCAGTGGTAAGAGCATTTATCACCTTCTTCTATGCTCATGGTCCACCCAACCTATTTAGAAGCACCCTATTTTGCAAAGGCAGGAGTTTACTATCAAGGCTTCCAAGTAGGACTATTGGAAAGCGGCTCTTTTCCTGGGACCTGTGTTGTGTGGCTCTTTTCTCATCCCTGTGGGGCCTCCCAAGTTAAGCATAAGGACAGCTCCAGTTTTGGAGGTGCAGCCTGGAAAGATGTGTTTCTTTTCCCCAGGGAGGCTGCAGGCTTTTCCTTGCATAAGAGGAAAAGTAAAACTTGTATATATCTACATTCCCCCAAAGTCCAAAAGCCAAATGAAATAATATGTAAGCCCAATCACTGAAGAATCCTGCTACACACTATGTTTGAGCAGTTATAACTGTTGGCATTTACAGATTACCATGTGTGTCTAACTATTTATGAGTAATATAGTCTATGACACAATGACGTTAATTCTTCAGCTGTGCATATCTGAATCACATGCAAATAGACGGGTAAATATGCATTACTCCATCAGTGAATGTAATTGGCTGTAACTCAGCGTCTCTATACAGCCTCATTGTTCTCTACATATCACTGAATATGCAGTGATCTGTCCAGTGAAAAAATGGCATTGACATTAAAGGGAACTTTTATAGTTAGTGAGAAGAGTAAAAAGCAACTGGAAACATCTAAGATGGTACAAATCTTAGATATTTTATAAGAAGGTAACAAGGTCTGAGAAAATAATTATGGACAACAACAAAAATGAAGTTTTGAAAGGGAAGTCAAATCTTAAGTGGGACTTAGTAGTTTCCAAGAAACCTGGCTTTTTTTCCTTTAGAATATCAAAGGTCTACATATTCAACAATATATTGATAGTTCATGGTCCTGATATGCATATAGTACTTGAAACATACTTTATATTTGATACATACATATGGACTCTTTATATTAACCTGATTTACTTAAGAAATCAATTTACTCCTAGTGAAGGGCCTGCTGAATGCTGACAGAATACCCAATAGTCAAGGACACTGAATACAGTGAAACCTCGGTTCTCGAACTTAACCCATTCTGGAAGGCTGTTTGAGAAGCAATTGGTTAAAAAATGGAATCATTTTTTTCCCCATTAGAAATAATGTAAATTGATCCCCAAATGATTATTTTAATCTTTCTTATATACAGTATATGTCTAATGTACTGTTTAATCTATAAACACTTCTTTTCTTAAACTTATTGAACCCCCACCTCCTCGCCTTAAAGGAGTCACTTTCAGCACTCAGTCCAGGGGTGTCTTCCAGGTCAGCATGCAGCATCTTTGCTTGTTCATATATAACTGCCTCCGAAATGCTATCACCAGCTAACTGCTTTTCCTTTATCCAAATCAACAACAGTTTTTCTACCTCTTCCATTGCCTGTGATTAGTGTTTCTTTACACCCTTAGCAACATTAGCATTCGTGAAGGCCTCTTTACTAGTATGTTTTAAAACTGATTTCACCAGCAACAAAAGCATTCTCTCCTTTGGTTGTGGCATGATAGATGCTTTTGGTCTTGCTGAGGTATCAGTGTGAAAGGGTTGTCAGGTTGAAAACGGAAGTTTGGTAACTTCAACAATTGAGACATTTTTTCTGTGAACAACTTGGTTGGGAACCGAATTGTTCGCGATGGGAGATGTTAGTGAGGATGTCTGATTTCCACAGGACCTGAAGAGATCTCTGTAGGACAGAAATCCTTGCCCCTTAGTCCACAGTGTCATTGACAAGAAGGGAAGAGAAGGTGGAAGGGAACAGTGAGAAACAGGCTGTCCAAGAGGTTCTGGGTTGGAATGTCACGGTGACATCAGAGCCTGTCAGAAAAGCCTGGCGTTCCCTCCCTATTGTTCCCCTCAGGACGCTAAACATCCAAGTTCCTATCCCTGCAGCCATGATTCTGGTTCGACCCTGAAACATTCAGGCTAACTGCAGTTTACACTGACTGGCATATTTCTGATCTGTCTTCCATGGGATTTTTAACTTAAACAACTCTAGCCACTTTACACCTGATCACTCACACTCACGCTCACATAGTTAAAAGTCCGAGTTATAAGACAATTTACTCGAGTTAATATTACCTGATAATCTGATGCCCTCGACAGCTGCTGGTTTGCTTGCTGAACATGTACCTCTGCATTCTCGACGTTGGCTTCTATGCTATCTGTAAAACAACACACAACTGTGAACACATGTTGATGCTACAGTGAGAGCTGCCCAAATCACTAGATTTCACTCAAGGTAAGATCAAACACGTTCCTTATCCAAAGGTTAATATTACTATCTGATCCAAGGCAATATAATTGCTCATCTGGATCCCTGAAATAGCCCTTTAAGTGGTCTCTTTGCTTTTGGTGTTGCCCCTTTACAGTCTGTTCTCAACCTAGAAGCCAGAGTGAGCCTTAAAACCCATGTCATATTATAACACTCCTCTGCTCAAATCTTCTCTGGCTTCCCACCTGTTAATAATAGAAGTCCTTACAGCGGCTCAGGATCCTACATGATGGCATCCCTGTGACGTCTGACATCATCTCCACGCTCCTCCTGCTCACATCACTCACCCAAGAAGTCAGACGTGCTTCTGCCCGAAGGCCTTTGCACCTGCTGCTCCCTTTGCCTGGAACACTTTCTCTCACTTGCTCCCTTACCTAAGAAGTCTTCACCGAAATGTCACCTGTGAGTAAGGCATTACCTGACTATGTAAAGCAGCAACATTCTCTGCCTCCAGCACTCCTGTCCCCTACCCTGGCCTTATTTCCCCACAGCACTTTTCACCATTGACTTCCCTTTCCTTTTTTATTGTCTCTCTTCTTCAATTAGATTATAAGATTTATGAAGACAGGGTCCTTTATCTATTATTTAATTTCAGCTGAATCCCCAATGCCTGCATTTGTGCCTGGATATAGTAGGCACTCAATAAATATTTGTGGGGTGCATAAGTGGTTTTCGAAATTTTACCCTGTGATTTACTAGGGTGAGAGAAGAGACTAAGAATGGACGAATAATAGTTCTATTGAACTACATAGGCTCAAGTATTTCAATGGAATCAAATTCAGAAAGCATATTAAATGTATCTTTATATATATATTCATATTTCAAAATGATCAGGATCCTGATCAGTGCTGACAATGACACCTTAAATGAATCACTATTACATTTAAAACTTAAAGGGAGCCTTAGTCACTGGTTTATTTTTAAGAAATTTTAAAAAAGAATTCTAAGTAATACTACTAAATATATCTACCAAAACCTCTCAGGATGAATGATCAGGCAAATAGCTACCTATTCCCTCTAATCTAAAAGGCAAGATAGCATGCACAATTATAAATAGCACAAATTTTCCCAGAAGTCCTTACTGTGATGAGAATTAGATTGGGATAAGACCAGAGATCCTGGAAATGAGCTAGAATGACATCTTATGGTGCCTTCCATGATCTCAGCAGGAGGCCCGATTAAATTGGAGGATTCTAAAATAAATGAGTCTGGTCATTTCAACCACTAGGAGCCAAAAATGAGATCTGTTTGGATTTTTTTTAAAACATATTTTTATTGATTACAGAGAGGAAAGGAGAGGCAGAGAGAGATAGAACCATCAATGATGACAGAATCATTGATCGGCTGCCTCCTGCATGCCCCCTACTGGGGATAAGGCCATAACCTGGGCATGTGCCCTTGCCCGGATCGAACCCAGGACCCTTCAGTCCGCAGGCCAACGCTCTATCCACTGAGCAAAACCAGCTAGGGCGAGATCTGTTTTAGATAATGCCAAGGGTGATGCTTTGTCTGCTGTATACTATGCTTTTGATTTCAGAGGAAACAAAGAAGAGAGGGAACAGTTACTCTTGTTTGAGAAGTAACCACAGGTAAACTTCAGGTAGTTTGCTCACACCTCATAAAATAAAATCTAATCAGCAGGGCTTACCTATCACATCTCCTTGCTCATGAATCATCATTCCCAAATCTTTAAATATTTCATTAATATCCATAATATCAGCCTAAGAGAAAAAGGCACATATTATTAAAATCAGAAATTCAGTCCCTAATACACAGAAGGGGAAAATTCAAAACAAAACAAAAACCAAACCGCCATACATAAGAGACTTAATGCATAAATTTCGGAAACAACAGAAAATTATTCTACTATAAGCAATCCCAGGTAAACAGAGCTTGAATAACAGTAACCAATCCCTACAATAAGTTTGTAACATTAAAAATATTAAGCACAGCAGGATGAAAATGAAGGATCTGTATTAGGAAAGGGCTGTGATTACCAAGTTTATGTTATATAATCTGATGCTTTGTTATCACAAGCATTAGTCTTGCTATTTCCTCACAAGGGCATAAAATATTCTTATGATATATTTCTAGTAAAAATCTATACATCAATTTGACAACTTAAAAGAATAAAACATTAGGTGTATGCAAATTTATGAATTGTGATGGGTTGAAAAGTTATAAATTTACTTTTCTTCAATATATAATAACTATTATTTTACCTGATTAAAGAGTAAAGTTTTGAAACTTTATTCAGGAGGGATGGGGCAATTTTCATATTCATCCCTGTCTTATATATACCATCTATAATATGGCGATGGTAATGTCACAGTTAACACTTCACAGAGATTTACGAGAACTAATGAGACAGTGAACATGCAGAGCTTGTCACCATAGTACTTGGCACATGGAAGCCCTCAATAAACTGCAGCTACTGTTAGCTATTACGAGCTCACCCTCTAGGGAACATGCAAGTGCCATAAGAACTAAGGCTTTAGATCTTTTGAATGTCATAAACATACTAAAGAGAAATAAAATACTTTTAAAGCCCTTGTAAAAGTCATTACACATGCAGATGAAATCATGTGCCATAGAAGGCATCAGACTCGCTGAACAGACATTTACCTCCACACCGATATTTTCTCAATGCTAAAGTGACCTGAGATGACTTAAAAGAATTAAAAAAAAATGTTAAAGTGGAAGAGAGTATGTCCTCTCACCCAGGCACAAATTCTAAAGAGATGTTTTTTAAAGTCATTATTCTAATTTATATCAGAAATGCCACCAAATAGATATATTTATTTAGTTTCCTTTCTCGACCCCTCCCCCAGCATTAGCTACGCATCTTGAGGACAAAGTCACTAAGAACTGAACAGCAGTCCGACTCTACAATGTAAAGCTTACTTCAAGTTGCCTAATAGAAGACTCTCTCTCATGGATAAGGCGGAGGTCATCCTCTGTAATTTCGTCATCTTGCACTTGCACTTGAGATTGAGTTTGGCTAATAAAAAGAAAAGAATATGGGAAAAAGACTGTATTAAACCAATGGGACTTCTTTCCTACTAAAAAATACTAAATGGAATATTTTTTAAAGTCAGAGAATTGCTCAAATTCTAAGAATATAACAGAAATATTCATCAAATTTTACTCTTATTCCATATGATGGATACTATTTTTTTTAGAGTTATGATTTAATTATTGGAAGCTGTATTTGGCAGCTGGATATTTCTTTTTTGGTTGACTTAAACCTCACACAAGAGAATATATCAAATGATAATTAAGCAATAATATTTATTTGGACAAATAATTAGAAAGTGTTATTCCTGTATTGGAATATTTTTATATATTTATAGATTATACAATAAAAACTGATTCAACCTTTTTTTCAAATTTATTATTTGTTTTCAATTTATAAGTAATTTAGGGTAGTCATAATATAATATACTGAAAGCTTTAATTCTGTTCTAGGGACCATAATACATAAGATGTATTTGAATAAGTATCTTTTGATCTGTATAATGTTTTATACCTCTTACCTTTCCCACGATACAAGATTCTTATCTTTTGAGCTCTCCTCAGGAAAACCACCCTGAATAATTGAGCAATAGAGTGGATTGAGAAGGGGCAAAGAAAAAACATGCAACATTCACATTTTCCCTTACAATAACCTAGACTGTTTTACATGTGCATGTGAATACATGTGTAAAGAAAAAAAATTGTTCTAATATTTTAGGCCAACTACTTCAAGTAATAATAAAACTATACCCTAAAATGACAAGGATGGCACTCATTAAATATTTCTAAGAACATTTAATAAACATTATTTAATTAAAATGTAACATAATCTTGGAAACTCTACATTAAGAAATAAGAAAACAACTTGTGATAAGTGTTTAAGGGAACTTTAAATTAGACTAAGTCAAAATTCTACTCTAAATGATCTGTTCATTTATTTTCTCCAGGTGAATATTCTTCAGTATTTGTACAATATATTCACTCTGTCCATTTCCACCTTCATACAACCCCGGAGCAGAGTGCTCTCTACACGAGCACGAGCCCTCAGTAACAGCTTCAGGGTCAGTAAGTGTGGGAATATTATTTAGGATTTGACCCCTAATCTTTTCTGACAAAATATTTCTATATTTTTAATATAATCTATAATAGTTTGTTCCATGACATGGACAAAATAACCGCAGTAATACATAACTACATAACTATCATCCTTCTTAAAAACTGAGCAGAAACACTTCAACATTACTCAAATACTGATTTCTAAGCTTTATGACTTAAAAAATACGTCAATGTGGACTTCTGAGGGATCCCTAGACTATTATGCTCATTTTTACAATGCCTTTTAGATACTTACAGATACCCTGGAACTGGCTCTCACTCGGGCCACAAAGTCTTTCTCTTTCTCAGCAGCTTGCCTCTGGACCTTCTGAAAGTTTGTCAGTGATGTTGTGAACTCAGCCACTAAGCGGTCCTTCTGTATTTTCCTTTGACGCTAGAGGAAAGGGGAATAAAAACCTACTAGAATCAAGCTGTGAAGTTCTACAGAATTTGTAAAAGCAGTTTCACCACTAGCTGGCTCTTTATTTAATTCTGAAATTCTCGCTCACTCTCCAATTACAGGGTCTTACTCATGGATTCTTAATAACATTCTGACAATATGTTCAAAAGTTGTATAAATTTACCTTGAGGCAAAAAGTCCATAATGCTGAAGTCCTTACCTCGAATTTTCATCCTGAAGTCTGGGTCATGATTTTGAGGTTATTTTAAAGTACTTCTCTTTTTTTTTTCTTTTAAGGAAAATAAAGCCTTGTACTTTTACCTAACTAACAACATCCACTAAGTAAGCAAGGAAATACATATGTGCCCTTAGGACACCTCACATCTTGAATGTGCGCATGTTATGTGAGGTCGGTCCTGGAAGGCCAGGAAACAATTACTCAGGAGGCATTTTCTGAGTACTTATTTAATTATGGGTCAGGGCAACTGCATGGAAATAATTTTTGCTTTATTGAACCACAGGATATTACCTGGGCAATTAAATATAGTTTTGTGTTCTGTGAACTAAGCTCAAATAGAATATCCCCCCCTCCTAATTTCCTTTCTAGCGTAACAGTTCAAAGATCCCATAAGACATTGGATTCCTTTCACATTCAATGCATCAACAATGTGTTTTAAAAGCTTGGTACCTGTTCACTGGGGGTGGTGGGCAGAGATCCAAACTCTTTAATGTACTTATCTGTTTCTTTAGCAAGTTGGTTAGTATACTGCTGCTTCTGTTGCCTAAAGAAAGAAACACAGATTATAGAGAAAGGATAAATATATTTCATTAAGCTATGACTCTGCCACTTGAATTAATCCTGATGGATAGTTTTATAAAAATCACTTTTTACAGACTACCTCAGAATTTCTGTATGAAAGTAAAATTGTCAGAGGCTATTCTTTGATAAATATTGAGTAAATATGACATGGAAAGTTCTTGCCCTAACCGGTTTTGCTCAGTGGATAGAGTGTCAGCCTGTGGACTGAAGGGTCCCAGGTTCGATTCCGGTCAAGGGCATATACCTTGGTTGTGGGCATGTCACCAGTGTAACCAAACTTTGAGAAATAACTATCAGTAGTATTTAGAAAAGAAGATGACTCAAGCCAACTAGAGACACTGGGGGTGTGGGAGCCTTTTATCTGTATTCCAGAGTTGGGAGGTCATCAATTAGTAAAGAGGATTTGTTGCCCTAAACTTTGCCCAGTTC
The DNA here is from genome assembly GCF_000412655.1 of Myotis brandtii. Taxonomy (NCBI): domain Eukaryota; kingdom Metazoa; phylum Chordata; class Mammalia; order Chiroptera; family Vespertilionidae; genus Myotis; species Myotis brandtii. The sequence continues at coordinate 10,377,230 of NW_005354291.1, forward strand.
TCAGGTCTTAAGGTACATCTGGCCTCTCATATTTCTCTACCTGGGAATTTATGTCCTACAAATACTTAAAAAGAGAAAAAGGGAAAAGGTAGTAAGTAATATTACAAATTTACTATTACTTAAGTTTGCTGCTGAAAAAAATAGCGTTTTTCCACAGTGAACAGGCCACAATAACAGCAGTAAATTATATCAGTATCCACAACCAACTTGCTAGCTAGCTTATAAAGTTAAAAGATTTCTAACTAAAGAACATGACACTAAAAAAAGCTAGTATTCATGTGATGCTTTATAAATTACAACATCGGTACCTCTCATACATATTATATGACATTTCTCATTTTAAACACGTATTAGTCACCACTTAGGATCCTTTAAAATAACAAGATACTACAGAAGAATATGTTTACATACAGATATCTGCACTTGACCAATAAGAATTATACCTATTTGTAAATATTTCCTGAGTACCCTATTTTTAATATGCCTTTTTAAATCTTTAGAAAAAGTCATATAATTAAAATTCTAAAAAGAACACTTTAATGATATCTACAGATTCAGAATCTCTGCTTTTAATGTTAGCAAAATATTGTAACTATTAAGAATTATGTGTTTCTATTTCATTTTACTTCATTCTAATAAATGATGGTTTATTATTTAGATTAGGGCATTTTTACCACTCTGACATTTATACACAACAGAGAAGTACAATATAAATTAGAGATAACTGTAAATTCTTCAAATTGTAATTCATAAGAAATGGGAATTATTATTACCTATCTTTTAATTTCTTCCTCCTTTTTTCCTTCAGAGCCAATGTTGTTTGGCATGTAACTTATTACATATATGTTACTTGAAATTTGCAGCTGTGTCTGTGCTAAGATTTAAAACTCACGTTCAGAATGATGTTGGGCAAATCATCAAACCCCAAGTGGACATGTCTTCCTTATAAGCAAAATGAAAATAGTTCTTTTGATTTATTTCACCCCAATTTTATAAGGTTCAGATGAGAAAATGTATAAGAAAACACTGTAAAATCTATAACACCACAAAATACAACTGCTGTTCTTCTAACAGCATATTAATTCACTGAAATATGTATTATATAAACAGGTTATATTTTTTAACAGAGACTAATGCTTCCTGAAATTCAAGTATGTTGGTATAAGCTTTTGGGGAATAGCTCATATTGGATATGTATTCGATCTAAATCAAATAAAAATCTGGTCACTGTAGCACTGTAGGGATGGATAGCCATAAGAAGTATATCACACACACAGAGAAGCTTAGAGTACTAGTTTTTAAAAGCCATAAAAAACAACCTATTTAAAAAGTATAAGAAAACCCATGTTCACTGACAATAGGGTGGTGAAGACTTGGGGCGGTGGGCGGGCTAGAAGAGGTCAATGGGGGGACAAAGGGGACATATGTAATACTTTCAACAATAAAGATTTTTAAAATAAATAAAACTGGAAAATGAAAAAAATATATATAAGAAAAGTAACTAATAAAGTCCTGCTTTGATATGGTAAGCCATAACTTTAAAAAAACAACAAACAAACATCTGCCTACTCTGAATAGGGAAAAACTTACACAAAAGCTTGGTACAAATAGGGGAGCAGAAATACCTTATTAATTTCCCATTGTTTTCTCCAGTAAGCATAACACTACACACTATGAAAGGAATATAACAGTTATTTTTCCCATTCTTCCTTTTTCTTTTTGTTTCATTAAATACTTACAGCTGTTGCCTCAATTCAGGAGTATCTTGAGGTGTTCCAAGTTGATTCAGTGTCCTCTGTATTTCCACAGCTATTATGATGGAAAATAAATGTATAATTGTTACAGATGGTAGGGCAACAATTAATATAAGCAATTGAGAAGTTAGAAAAAACAAAGATAAATATAGAAAACGGTTTAAAAAGTGAAGTAAATAGTTTATTTGAATCTAATTAGTGATAATGAATTAATTTTCAAGAGGAAATTGTGTGGGGGCATTAACATAGCAAATTGCACTTACAATCCAAAAGTATTATATTCTTGCCTCTCCCATCAGAACATTTGGCACAATGGCACATGGACTTTCACTTAAAAATTGTGAGGAAGATAATTGCAACAATTACACAATTCATTGGAATATAAAGTAAATGAATTATGGTTAATAAACGAGGGAGGAATAACAGAATTAGAAAAAAATCATTTTTCAATTACTCTGTAATAAGTGATTCAAGCAGATCATCAAAGGATGAGAAAACCACAGGACATTCACAAGACCTGAAATTACTACCACATAGACGGCATTAATTATAAAAGAGCTAAGTTATCATAGGTAAATGTGTTGCTTAAAATGAATAATCACATTTAGCACCACCAATGGTACAAACTGGCACAAAGAGCCTCCTGACAATGTGATAAGAAAGTCACAATAGGACCTATGCGTTTGTCTTGCCAAAATATTTAACCTGCATCTCATCATGAGAAAGGAATCAGACTGATCTACATTGTGGGATAATCTACAAAAAAATTGGCCTGGACTTTTAAAATGTCAATACCACAAAAGGAAAAAAATTAAAAGCAGGCGAGCTTTCTAAATTAAAGAACGGAAGAGCCCAAAATAATAAAGCATGCAAAAGGTAATGTGATTTTTCACTAGATTCTAAATCAGAAAAAAATTGCTATAAAAAATTGTGGGGACAATTGAAGAATTTGAATTTGGAGTGAGGGATAGTAAACAAATGTTGAAAATTTCAACAATTGGTGAATCCAGGTGAAGGTATATAAAAATCTCACTATACTATACTTTTATTTTTCTATAGGTTTAAAAAAGTTAAAAATCAGGGATTTAAAATTCATGCTAAGCTCACAAACCAGAAGTCTATGATCAATGCAATTTAAAAAAAAAAAAAAGGCTCTTCACAATAGGGGAGGTTACATACCAATGCAATTTTAAAAAAAAAAGGCTCTTCACAATAGGGGAGGTTACATAGTTTGACGTGTATACATGAAATGCCAAGTAGAAATAAGTTGAAAATCCATCTTAAGAACTAGAGAAAAACAATCCAACCCACCCGTTCTTTTCATTTAAAATAAGTGGTTTACTTATATAGCTTAAATGCTTTTAAATAGTCATTATTTATTTATGGGATAAAGTGAATGATTGTATTCCAAAACACAGAATAACTTTTGTTCACTGAGGATGACGTAATGACCAACACTTTCAAATCAGACTTGGAAAGTATAAATACTGAAGAGGAATCATACAGCATATAGCAATTGTTAACCACCCAGCTAGTTTCAAAGGAATCTCTTTTGCTTTTATTTTGGCAGATTTTTCTGTTGCAGAGTAGAGAATTCTTGTTTGCTGTTTTTAACTTATGGCTGCTTGCAATTAGTTACATATTTTCTTTTTACCTCAACAGATGTTCTTGGAATATCTTTTAGAGGTTTAAAGCTGTTTTTTATTTTTGTTTTTTTCACGTATATTGGTCAGACTAATTGAAGTGTAGACCTCTATAGGATAAAGGCAGGCATTTACCTCATCTCTAGAGGGTTCTTGTCTTTTTAAAAAGTCGTATTAAGCCATGGGCAGGTTGGAGTGCCATACACCAAAAGGTTGTGGGTAAGATTCCCCATAGGGCACATACCTACATTGTGGGTTTGATCCCCAGTAAGGTGAGAAAAAATTAAAGAAAAAGAAAGCATGTGATTTTCTAACCATTGTGCTGTACACCTGAAACTAATACAGAATACTGAATGTAAATGATAATTGAAAAAAATAATATTAAAAAAAGGAAAGCTATCGCCCACCAAAAAAAGAAGTTCAGTGGGAGCCTAAATACCCCAAGTGGTTATTCCCCTAGTTTATTTTTTTCAGAGAGACCCAGCAGCCCGTTTTAATGCTTTCTGCCTACAGGTTTTAGGGAAAGGAAGAGAAAATTGAAAGCCCCTGGTGGCTCCGCACTCTAGCAAAACGGTGAACCAAGAACAACTCCGGTCCCTATGTCCTTGCTCAGAAATGCCACCAAAACCCTGACAAGCTGAGAGTGGTGATACCCCTCCCATTCCCATTTATTGGTCTGCCTGGAGGATGCAGAAGGTAAGTCATGATGGCTAGCAGAACCCTAGTCAGGTAGTGACTCCAATTGACAAGCTCTTCAAAATGGGACATTTACCACAGACCATCACAAATTCTGTTATCTTGCATAGACCTGCTGATACCACTTAATTTCACTTTGCTCTATCCTAAAAGAAACAGAAAACAGGAGGAGTATGCTTTCAGTTGGACAGAAGAGCAGTGAGCCTTAATAGTTTTATCTTGGTTTATATATGCTCACATCTCTGTAGTATAAGCGGTTTTCAAGGATATTGATCATCTCCTCCTTTAGGACACCACACTAGGCAACACAATGCTTATATCTGCTTTTAGGATCTGAAAAGCAAGAAGTAACATGTACTTAGGGGCCAGGGAAGGTTGTAAGTATGCCAACAGGTAGAAGCTAAATTCCATGAAAATATAGGGCCCTCAGTAAAGAATGAATCTTGGCCCCTTAATCTGTATGGATTGTTGACATACTCCTGCAAAGCAAATGACAAATTGCTTTTCTTTAGTCTCAATACAAATAGGGAACAGCGCTTGATGAGAATTATGCTGCTCTAACCCATTTTACTGAATGCCCCAAAAGGTGGCCAGCTCTGGCTTCAACTCCCCCAAAGTAACTGCAATCCAGCTAGTTCAAGTGCTAGTACAAGTAGCTCCACAACATGGCTTTAATGACCCCATTGATCCAATGGTAACTGAAATGCCTGTTTATTACCAGGATGCTGTATAAAACCAGTCCTAAGACCCAATAGGAAAAAAAATACCCATAGGAGTCCCTTAGAATCTTGAGGCTAAATCATACTCTCTTTGGCAAACCCATTGATCCTTTTGAGGAAGAGTTCTGATCTTGCTACTGAGCCCTGGATTAAAAGCAAACAATGGTATAGTAGGTAACCAAGCAACCTGAGCTGCCCACTGTGCATTAGGTGTTACGTAGTCTCATTGGTATATCTCTTACTTCATTTTGTTCTACGTATGCCAGTCAGCTTGTCCCTCACCCCACTTCCTATAGCATTTGTTCAATGGGAAAATAACTAGGAATAGAGGAATAAAAGCCACATATAGGCTCATCAACGTGGACTTCCCCTTTCTCACACTAACATGATTACCAGCAATGCTACATACCACTTTGTAGCAACAGCAAGCAAATGTAAATACGTGATATGACATCATTCTTAGAGGTATCAGGCAGCCACCCAGTGGCAAGATGATTATACCCCTTCCACCTTAGTGGAGGCAGAATTTTATATTAACTGAAACAGTAGCACTGTAGATCACCCCAAGATTCTACCAGCTTCCCAGTCCATGTATCAGTCACAATCATGGTATTCCACACACCAGTGCTTCTGAGCAAGACACTTAATTACAGAGGAAAAAAAAAATGAACAGATCTTCCAAGGACACAGGGATTCATTGCCCTGCCAGTATCCCTTTATCTAGAACTCCTTTATCTAGAACGTTTAATGTCCTAATGAAGGCTCAATGATGGTGTCGCCCGGGAGAGTGTATTTTCAAAAGCTGTCCCACAGGATCGTTATGCTCTCAAAGGATAACCACTCCAGGGTGCTGTTCCACCCACAGCCAGAAAGAAAACTTAGATTTGGGAACTAAGGGGTGAAAGTTGAAGACAAATATTTCACATGTATACCAAATTACCCCACGGCAAATTTTCTTCCATCTCTGGAGGTGACAGAGACAATATCCAAGTCAGAAATACAACTATGTCTTCACCTGAGTAGAAGAATGCATCTGTCCATTTGGTGACGGGATAGTATAATGTCATTGACTGAGGTTGTTGCTAATGGGAGGTAAGGGTATACCAACTCATACCAACGTGAGAGGAGAAGGAACTTCAATCTTAGAGAGCAGCTGGAGGGAACTAGTGAATACTGCCATCTTTAACCATAGCAGTTAGTATCACACAACATGTGAGCCGGAGCAACGGGGACCCTGGTTTGAAAGTCTGGATCACTCTAAACAGTCAAAGTGTTGAATGAAGGCAGAGAAACATGGAATGGCTACTCAGGGGAAAGTACTAATACAAACTGCACCTGTTTCCAGCTGTAGAGCAGCAACTACAGTCAAATAAAGAAGTTTCTAGGTGGATGACAAACTGGATAGTGATGTGGAAAAATGGATAATCACTCCTAATTTCTCCATAGCAAGTCTAATGGGTTTCACTTTATTATCTAGCCTGGGTATTGTGAATTTATGGGATAGTCATATTCAATTTTAATTGCTGTATGTCCAACTTTAAAGATAACTCTTGAAACATGAAACTTAAGTAACATATTCTTTACATAACCATAAACAGTTTCTTGAAAAAAAATTTACATAATCCATGGAGGTAGGATCAGATCAAGATGCACCTCTGCACGGTACAATGAACAAATTATTTTTACATTGTTCACTTCTAAAGAGGTGACTTTAGAGAATATCTTACATTTTTCATAAAATCAAGAGAACACTATTTCCCATACATCCAAACATCCAGAAAAGGTGCATTGCTATTTCCTCAAAACAAAAACAGTCCCTCTCTGGGAATCTGCAGAGCTTCAGGACTGAAGACGCATTCTGTTCCAAGAGGGTCTGCTGCCATCTAGTGGAATACTTAAAAAATGCTTCATAGGAAAGTATTTTTTGTGTCATAAAACTGAGGCAGCAGTTGGTGTTGAAGGCTATGTAATGTGACCTGGCTATAGTGAGAGCTCAATAAATGAGAGCTAACAGTATAAACTGGTTTGTTTTTCTCCTGAAGTCAGAAATGAGTAAGAATGTTCTTATTAACATAACTAACTAATGTGAGCCATGCTTCAAGAGGGTACTATAACTTTACTCCCTGTTACAACAATTGTAGAGATAATGGTAGATATCAATTGACACAAGATAGTTATACCCCATATTTAGGAGGCAGGAGTCCGCTACCTTACAAGTATCTAGCAGTTACATACAAGTGACGTGATAGAAATTGAACTAGAAAAAAAAAGTAAATATTAAAAGAAACAAACTCTGTTTTACACTCAACTCTTTTCTCACCTATCAAACCCTCTACCTGTTTTAAACAGTGGTTTGCAGTATTATAAGAGACTAGTGGCCCGGTGCACGAATTTGTGTACATTGAAAGGAAATTAATTAGAAGAAATATTTTAATATCACTATTCACCCTTTCTCTATAATAGAAGTGTCAACCAAATTCACGATTGACAATGACAGATCAAAACACATGCGTGCGATTGGCGTGAGAGCTTCATGTGTATCACGCATGCGCAAGTCAACTTAGCCTTTTATAGATATAGAATAAACTTGCTTAATTAGACCTGCTTTCTGATAACCAAATTCATGATTGACCATGACAGATCAAAACACATGCGTGCGATTGGCGTCAGCGAGAGCTTTATGTGTATCACGCATGTGCAAGTCAACTTAGCCTTTTATAGATATAGAATAAACTTGCTTAATTAGACCTGCTTTCTGATGTAGCTAAACTTTTTCCAGCCCAGTGAAGCACCCCAACTTCTCTTTCAGGTAGTTGTCAGCAACACAGCAATAAATATCAACACGAAGCAAATTATTATTATAGATCACGCAGGGAGAACAAAGAGTAAAATATTTAACTGTAGCAGTGTTTGACTATATTCTGCGCAGTGACAAAACCTGAAGTCATTTTCAAGGTCCACCATTTCTTACTTTTTTTCAGTTGGGTCAAGTTTCTAAACTTTCTAAATCTCCATTTTCTGGCTAATGAAAAGAAAATAGGATTCCACTGACTCTCCTATCTACCTACTCCAGAACTTCTGTAAGGATCAAAGGAGATGAGGCAAGGGAAAACACTTCACAGACATTTGGTTACAATTTAAAATGTTTCTACCTGGCTATAAAGCAAGTCGTGTTCCTGGGCTGAAGAAACTCCAAGGAGGCTAGTTGCTAGGGAGAGGAAGCTGGGCATTGCTACGTGACGTCATTACCCAGATGGGCAGTTAGCATATTAGCCTTTTATGTATATAGATTCTATATATATATTAAAACGGGTCATGTTAACTACAATTAGAGAATCATTAGGTTAGGTTTGTTACAAGGTACAAGGTGCATACGAAAATGTATCACAAGTAAATACCTGTATCAGTAGCTAAAAAAAAAAGATCAATACAAAACGGTCCTAAGAAAAAAAATCAAGTCAACTTGGTCTATTTCATAGTCCAAGAAAAAGGTGCATTATAATTCTAAAAGGCAACCACAAGTGGAGAAAACCCCCTAGAGAATCTGAAAGAATTACAGGCTTTTTTCCAAATAGGCTCTCTATCTCATGCTCCATCTCGTGACCCGAACAGGGAGCTTATCTTCTTTGAGGGTAAAAGAACTGACGCAAATTGTGGAGAGAAGGGGCGGCGAGGAAGATGCAGATCTTCCAAAGGATGAATCTCGAGTGGCCACGGGCCTCCAGGGGCCAAGCCCCCCGGTCTGCTGTGCCGCCTGCCCAGCACACGAAGGCAGATGCTGCCCCCACGAAGCAATTTCACATTTAGAACACATTCAATTTCAAATTCCTCGTTGTGTCCTTCCCAGATACTTCAAAGGTAGAAGCCAGAGAGGTTATAACAAAGTAGAAATTTAGGGCATTTTAAACTTATTGTAGGTTAATAAAGAGTTAAATCTGAAGGCATGGTTCTTAAAAATAAAGTACAAAAACAAGTCATCTGACTGCATGGGAACAATAGTTGGATTTCTGAGATGGCCAGGACATGGCAAGTTCTATCTTAGCAGAGATATTCAGTCCTCATGTTTGATCTCATGCACCTGCTCAGTTCACCTGCTCTGAGAGGGTCTGGAATCAGAAGTAACAAAGACCCAGGCAGCAAGGGGCCCCTTGAGAAGGTGACCTGTGTGAGCAGTGAGCACGGGCCAGGATTTGGCGAAGCAGCTCCTAACCTGTGTCTGAAAGGAAACTCTTTGCCAGGATCCCCTCGTTGTCTCTCGAGTCATTGGTGCCTCCTTCCTACGTGTTTGTTTTTTTTTCTTGAGAAAAAAAACCAAGCCAACCTATATAAACTTAGGAGTCATGGAACAGGCCTTTGCCCTCAGCAAAACCAGGTTTTCAACAATGTGAGAGTCGTACCCACATATTCTGTTTCCTCCTCCAAGTTGTCTGGTATGTGCCACCTGAAGACCTCTGAGTTTTTAAAAGTTTTATTTTAAAAACCAGACGGCTTATGTTTGTAAGACAGTTTATCACGTTTTCTGAAAATAGCTGTTCTCAGTTTGCTTCAGTGGTTCTCAACCTTCCTAATGCCGTGACCCTGTAATACAGTTCCTCATGTTGTGGTGACCCCCAACCATAAAATTATTTTCGTTGCTATCACAAAAACAATATGTAATTATATATGTGTTTTCCGATGGTCTTAGGTGACCCCTGTGAAAGGGTCGTTCGACCCCCAAAGGGGTCGCGACCCACAGGTTGAGAACCGCTGGTTTATGTAGAGTCCGGGCTTATTGGTTGTTTTTGTTTATGGCAGAACATATAAAATCTATTTCGTAGTTTTAAAATGGAAAATAATCCTTAAAAAAAAAAAAGGATCTCAATAAAGGGGTGGGGTAAGGTGAAGCCTCATTCTAGTTCTCCAACCTTCCTGACCCCCCCTAACCCCCCCCCCTTGGCCCACCTCCCTGGTGAGCTTGGTCCAATAACTCCTTCAGCTCCAAAAGCAGCCAAAGGTAGGCCACGTCACGAAGTTCACCTCCAATTTACATGGCGGCAGCAGCGATTCCCAAACCGCTACCTCAGTCCTAATTTCTGATCAGGGCTATTTACCAAAATAGGGCTACTCAGATGTTGCTAAAACACTGAAAATGGGTTTCTGCTTCCAATAGGAACATGGTTGAAGTTTGTGTCTGAATCTTCCTTCCTGAAGCCAT
>NW_005354291.1:10387271-10394595 GCF_000412655.1 Myotis brandtii
GGTTTTGGGGGTAAGAGGGGGGGACCCATCAAAGTTATATTTGCAGAGAAATTAAGACAACAACAAAATTTTCAAAAATATGTACACGTGGCCAAAAGCAACAGAAAAGAGCAGATCCTGTGTGGGAAGCCACGTGGGTGGGGTAGGAAATAGGGGAGTTTGAGAGCGGAGTGGGGGAGGCAGAGCGAAGATATCACCAGCAAATGCCCACTTCCAGAGGAACATAATCACACCGAGTGGGACCAGGAGCAGGGCTGAGAGGACCAGGGTCCTCTGCTGGGGGAGGTGGAAAGGGGAAGGAGGCAGACTCCTCAGGAAGACGTGGCTGTGTATCTTGGGGCCAAAGGAGGGGAAAGCTCTCCTACACCAAACTGGGTTCTGAGAAGCAGGGCAAAGAAATAGGCCTCATGCAGGGCAGAGAGAGACTGGGCACTGCCCCTCCCCCCACAGCCAGAACATCAAACTCATTCTCCTGAACAACAACAAAAAGAACAGATATAACCACACACAAGAAATATATCAAAAAACTATAGGAAAGCATAGCAAATTCCCTACAAAGAAAACGCAGCAGGAAAAAAATGTTGCCACAAAGCAGATTAAGGTAAAAATTATAACCTAAAATAGTACCACTATTTTTTTTTAACTCAATGAGGCATCCACAATTCTAAAGATCACAAAAGAACTCATGGAGATGGCCAGATAAGAGGCACTGGTGAAGTGGAAACCAGAGGAACGAGGAGAGACTTACAGAGCACTACTTGTAGGAACTTTGGGTTCTCCCAAGTTAATTGATAGGCAAACTAAATTAAAAGCAAACTGCTTTTTAAAATCCCAGTCTGGAGTAAGTATGAAAGGCAATTACTCTTTAATGAAAAATATTGCTCAGTAATTGGTGAAAAACAACAAAAAATAATCAAAGAGATGAAAATAAGAACTGGCGAAACCTCTTCCACCTACAAGTATTTGAGCAGCAATCCTAGCTGCCCCCTGGGGGAAGTGCTTCCAGTACTAGTACTTTCAAAATGCTGCATGTATCTACTTACATAGTGTGCTCTATTTACCCTGCTCATTCGTCTTTGTCTCTTTCCACTGTTCACATTCATATGTGTTTCCTTTTAAGAACTGAATTCACAAAAGGATAGCATGCCTTTCCTTTAAGATGTCTTTATACACCTTGCTTCTTCTTCACTGAGGTACTTGTACATTGCGGGCATGACATCTGACAGCTGCCCATCTTATTCAACTGTCTTCCTTCCTTCCAGGGTCACACTGGCACCACAGCATTCTCTTTCTAAAATTTTCTGTCCCGGCCTTTGTCAACCAACAAGCCCTAGCAGCCTCTGCATGCAAGGCTCTTGAGGAATACAATTATGTATAAAGACATGACTCCCTGCCATAGAAGAGATTATGGACCAGATAACAAAAAATGTTGGCACTTAGAAAAAATATATAAAGACTAAAAGATGGAAAAAAAATTTCACAAGACAGCATCTTATTACCAAATGAAGGGAGATTGCTGCCATAAGGCCAAAGGAAAGGAAAATAAAAATTTATCCAATGGCTACTACTTTTTGAAAATATATACATGTAATTTAAATACAATGGGTAACCTAATTTAGAGCATGCATTGCGATTTTATGGAGGGCTGATGCAAGCCAGGCACTGCTCCTATAGTATAGACCAGGGGTGGGCAAACTTTTTGACTCGAGGGCCACAATGGGTTCTTAAACTGGACCGGAGGGCCGGAACAAAAGCATGGATGGAGTGTTTGTGTGAACTAATATAAATTCAAAGTAAACATCATTACATAAAAGGGTACGGTCTTTTTTTTTTTAGTTTTATTCATTTCAAACGGGCCGGATCCGGCCCGCGGGCCGTAGTTTGCCCACGGCTGATATAGACAGAGCTGTGAAAAGACATTTTATTTCAGGGAGCTGACACTTTAGTAGGGAACAATTGTAGTGTTTAATTTACTAATAAAAGACATAATAAAAATAAAACAGGTTCATGAGGAAAAGAGTAATTGGAGCTGCCCCCTGAACATCCCCTACTGGGAATCGAGCCTGAAACCTGGGCATGTGCCCTGACCGGGAATTGATACCTTGGTGGATGGGAAGACACTCAACCACAATGGCCATGACCAGGAGTCATATCTTAAAGTTGGAATTCATAAAACAAAAAAGGGTTCACTCAGATTTGGTCATAGACAGCACTCATGTTTGGTCGTGTAGGAGAAAAGTCACCAGAGAGAGAAGTTGTTGCTCTTTGTTAAAATTCCCTTGAATAAGACATTAATTTACACACCTATCTCTGTTTAATGTCAACAGCTTAGGCATGAAGAAAATGACAATGAAATCTAAGCTATTTAAGTTTTTCTCCTCAAGGAGGAAAAAAGAAACCCAATAAACATTTTCAGATGTGTGATGTTAGAAGTAGATAGATCTATCTATCTACCAATCAACTAGCATTTTAGGAGGGAGATGGAGAGGAGGAGGGAGAAAGAGAGGAAGAACATTTTTCAACTCTCTTTCCTCTGTGAATTGCCTTCCCATCCAAAAATGTTCACCAACAGGAAAAAAAAATCCCCAATTCCTGGGTAAATACACACAGCTCCAGTAAATTTCATAAACTGCTCAGGACTGAAACTATTTTTTTCAAGAAAAGCTTGCCCTGGCACTAAAATAGAGAAGTTGACGTCAGCTTCCCTTTTGTGCAATCATGTGTTAAGATGCAAAAACAAGTGTCTCCTTCACCAGACTCTAATGAAAAAAATTGTATTCATGCTCATAGTAACAAAAGGGCTCACATTTGTATAGACTTCATATTTCATCTCATAGTCCTAAAGACCTAATGGGGACAAGAGCCAAGCACTGGTCCTAATTAACAAATAAGTTAAGTGTGCACACAGAATGAGCAGCTAATTAATTACAACACAAATATTTTTTCAACTCTAAACAAATCTGTGTTGGACTAACAGCTATAATCTATAAGAGCTAAGCATTTAAAAAGTGAAACCATAAAGACTCAACATAAATATTTTTCAGTCACCTTCTCTTAACCTTTATAACATGGGCTTAAGTTCAAACATTTTATCCCTCTCCAGAAAGTTCTGCCTTTCCAAATCTTCTGGAAAACACACACACACACACACACACACACACACACACACACACACACCATGTAATAAATCCTGCATATTTTAGCAGAACACTCTGAACACATAAATTCAGATGAGTATACTTTATTACCAATGGATCAACTCTGTTCATTTTCCAAAAGCTAACTGTTAACCACTCTGTATCTTCCTCTTTCAGATTACTCTTAAAAAACAAAAATAACAACTCAAATGCCAGAGTCTCATTAGCATTGATGGGAAGACTTACTACAACATGGTACACAGGGAAAACTTTTATCTCAAGGACTATGTTTCATGGTCAGCTGTTAATCATTTCTATGTGTTAATTTCCTCCAATTCATAACTTGGCTAATTCTGGCATGATTAACACCAAAATCCCTGTGACTACAACTGTCCCACCTCTTAATACTTAGAAATAATACCTAAGTCTAGCTGGTCTTGTGAATGACTGTATCTATTATGGGATTTTAAAAGTACTTATTATGGGTCCAGATATGGCAATTGCTCTCTTAATAACAAAGAGAATAATCCTGCATAAGTTATAAGAGTTTTCAGGATTCTTTAAAACTTTGGTTAAAAATATAGCCTGTTAAAGGTGGAAAACCATAACCCAGCCCAGACGGGGGAGGAGGGGAATATATATGTGTGTGTGTGTGTGTGTGTGTGTGTATGTGTAGCCGGTTTGGCTCAGTGGATATAGTGTCAGCCTACGGACGTAACAGTCCTGGGTTCGACTGTAGTCAAGGACACATGCCTGAGTTGCGGGCTCGATCCCCAGTAGGGGGCAAGCAGGAGGCAGCTGAGCAGAACCCAGCCCAGACGGGGGAGGAGGGGAATATATATATGTGTGTGTGTGTGTGTGTGTGTGTATGTGTAGCCGGTTTGGCTCAGTGGATATAGTGTCAGCCTACGGACGTAACAGTCCTGGGTTCGACTGTAGTCAAGGACACATGCCTGAGTTGCGGGCTCGATCCCCAGTAGGGGGCAAGCAGGAGGCAGCTGAGCAATGATTCTCATCATTGATGTTTCTCTCTCTCTCTCCCTTTCCCTTTCTCTTTGAAATCAATAAAAATACATCTTTTTTTAAAAAAAAGAATATCATGTCCTAGAAAGTGAAATAGCTAACTCAAAGTCACACTGCTATTTGGATCTGATTTCAGAAAATGTGCATGCACACACATATAGCTAGTCTAATTAGAAACTTTTCCTATCATCTCATTGATTCTCCTAACTAAGTGATATTCTAAAAAGTCTGATTCTAATGAGGAAATTGCAATATAAATCACAATGAGACACAAATATAGCTAAAATGTAAAAGACTGTAGATGCCAAATTTGGCAAGGATTTGGAGCAATACAAACTCTGATCACTGGTTGGTGGGAGTATAACTTGGCACAACTACTTTAGGTAACTGCTTAGCTGTATCTACTATAGCTGAACATACACATATCCAGCAACCCAATTCCTACATACATGAAACAAAAGAATGTACAAGAATGTTCATAACAGCAAAGAAACATAAACCAGAAACATTCCAAATGTCCATCAACAACAGAAAGAACTGATTGTGGTATGTTTGAATATGGAATACTATAGAGTACTGAAAACAAAAGACCTACACTACGTGCAACCACATGGATGAATTCCAAAAACACAATGGGAGAAAGAAGTCCAACACAAAACATATTACTTGATTCTATTAAATAAAGCTTAAAAACTTAGAAAATTAATCATGTTAGAAGTCAGGACACTAGTTATCTTTAGAGAGGGTATAAGTGTGAGAAGAGCTTCAGGGGCTAGTAATGTTCTATTTATTTACATGTGTGGTGTTTTAACAGGTGATTCATTGAGCTATACACTAATAATATACTACTCAATATGCTAGTATATATTTGACACCTATTTTTTTAAGTTAAAAACAACAACAATTATGTGATAGATTTCAATACATTTATTCGGTTTCTTTAAAAAACATGAGTTCTTTCTGTGTGTTCTGAATAAATTTTTCTATATTGTTTGTGTCTGTGCAAAGATAAACGACCCCTATGAAAATACCCTACTTGGATTTATTTATACAGCAGACTCAGCCATTTCAGCCCAAAGGCTTGCTTATTTTTTGTGCTATACATCACTAGTAGGAGTTTGTTTCCGATACTCCTAATAAAAATGTTACTTTTAAACATCTCATGCCAAAGCTTGAGAACTAAATGTAACCACTTCTTTGATTCATGATCATTTTCTAGACCTGGGATAACAAACAGTTTAATTTACATGCCAACTCCAGTCTACGTGGGATTGCTGCCTGGTGCACTGAGAAAGACTGGACGTTGTGTCAGGGCCGGCCACAGAGAACTCCATCTATGCCGTGCGCAAAGGATGAGCGTTGGGAGCACACATACTTGCTGAGTCTGTAACAGCCAACAGAACACTTTCTCTCACAGGATGAAAATGTCTTCTTAATCATTTTAAATGCTCCACAGAGAAATTCCCAATAAAGTTCCTAAGAAGTTATATTATTTTAATATAATTTATTTTTGTCTAAATATATTTTATATTTAAGTATTCATAATATTTAAGTATTTTGTTCGATATAAATTATATTACTGCAACATGGTTTAAATACTTCACTAGTAAAGCAAATTGATAAGACTACACATTATTTTTAACAAAAAGTCATTTAAGGGAAAAAAATGTTTAAATACATTTTGTTTCATCTATCCTATTCTTTGCAAAACAGAACTGCCAGAATAAAATACTAGGAAGAAAAAAAAAGAGCAAAAAACCCCCCACCAAACTCCCATCTTACTAAATGTTATCCTTGGGTTCCTCCAAGAATGAAAAATCTTTTTGATTCCTGTTTTTCTTTTTTTGGTATAAACTAAACCATACAACCCAATACTGGGCAAGTTTTCATTAATCAATATATAGCAAAGCTAATTTAAAAATAAGCTTTCCCACTGCTCAGGAAGACTACAGCTTTACTTGAAAGATGCACATATTCTAACTCTAAAGGTATCACCTTATTTACAGCATATTCTCCTTAGGTTACTTTTGTAAAACTAGGTAATTTGTGCAGACACAAATTCCCAAGATGCAAATGTACTGTGAAAAGAGCACCCAAATGCGGTGCAAAAGTACCATTTTATTCAGTCTCATCCAGTATTATTAGCATTACCAGATGGGGAAAAGTGAACTGAAATTTCACACTTCTGCCTTTCACTTCCATGTGATTTCTTCACAGCCCTGCTCAGTGACACACACCGGATAGTAGGTTAAACTTTTAAAAACTAACTCTATCTAAATCTAAACTTCCCTTCATTTAGATACTGAACCTCAGAATTAGAAAAAAATACAGTGATGACGGGTTTCACTAAATTCATGACCCCAAATCTCAAATGAATACTCAGCCTGCCATTAACCCTTCTCTGCTTCCAAGGTATGTCAATTCTCTCAGTTGTCAAAACTACAAGTAATCACTTTCTCTTCTTTCCATGGACTTCCACCAGCCTACCTTCCCATTCTCTATCCAATGCCTTTTGCCTCCTATTTTGTTTTAAAACAGCTTATTCAGACAGGAACTCCTCATCTTCACCCACCACATTCTCTGTTTACACCACACAACTCAGTACAGTGGACGAACCAGACACTAAAGATCCATTCCCCTTCCCCACTAGCCTTCAAGACATTTCTTTTACAATTATACTCGCCCTAGAATCTCCCTTTTGGACTGGAAAAATGCAACCTTTCGTTGATCCTCTTTCTCTTTCCATGGTAGAAGCTGCCAGTTGCCTACATATTGATTTTTCCCCTTCTCTCTCAAATGAAGCAATACCCAGTTTTAGTGAGCACATTGCAATCCAGCCTCCCTAGCAGCTAGGCATGGCCATGTGACTACATCTCATTTCTGGTCAGTATATAAGCAGAGCTGAGCAGGATTCTGAGAAGTCTTGGTCCTTCTTCCCCCTTTTTCCATCTACACTTGGAATATGGATGTCAGACCACTCTTTCCAAAGTCACCAGTTTGCAAGGTCCAATTCTCTGCTTTTATCTTGGTCTCTCAGCAGCATTAGATACAGATGATGCCTCACTCAGTCTTTTTTTTATATATATTTTATTGTTTTCTCTTTAGAGAGGAAGGGAGAGGAATAGAGAGTTAGAAACATCGATGAGAGAGAAACATCAATCAAC
>NW_005354291.1:10394720-10403792 GCF_000412655.1 Myotis brandtii
TCCCCTAATTTTTAAACCCTTTTTTTTTTTTTTTAATTTCTAGAAATCCACCAAATGCTAATTTTCTTGTTATCGCTCTGGTCACTCCTGATTCTTTATGCGGCTTTCCCCCTGCCTTCCTGCCCTCTACTTTTTTAATGCCCCAGTCCTCTTCTCTTAACTGTACTCACTCCTTTGCAATTATTTTAGAACTATGGTTTTATATTCTGATGACACTCTGATGTCCTAATTCATATATTTATTTTTTAAAAAATATATTTTATTGATTATTTACAGAGAGGAAGGGAGAGGGATAGAGAGCTAGAAACATGGATGAGAGAGAAACATTCATCAGCTGCCTCCTGCACAACCCCACTGGGGATGTGCCCGCAACCAGGGTACATGCCCTTGACTAGAATCGAACCTGGGACCTTTCAGTCCGCAGGTCGACGCTCTATCCACTGAGCCAAACCGGTCAGGGCTGATGTCCTAATTCATATATTTAAAATAGATGCTTCACTTAGATGTTTAAAAGACATCTCAAAAGTTACTTGACCAAAACAGAACTCTCTCCACTTCTGAACTGTAGTCCTTCCCATCTCAGTACATGCTCACCATTCCCTTGGTTGCTCAATGCAAAAACCACGAGTTATCCTGGATTCCTCTTTCTCTCTCAGTCCATCTGCATTCATCAGCAAGTCCCATTGGCTCTGTCTCCAGAGAACATCCGTCATTTCTCTCTGTCCCCACTGCTACCACCCTGGTGTAAGCCACATCTCTCTCATCAGACACCCGTGATGGCCAATGTGTCCCCCCTCTATTTTCTAAGAGAAGCCAAAGCAATCTTTTCAAAGTGCAGATCTGATTGTGCCTCTTCTCTGCCTCTCAGAATGAAATCTAAACTCCCCAGATAGCCTCCAAGGCCTACTAAGTGACCTGCTCAACCTCCTCTCCGATTTCATTTCCGGTCACTCTTGCCTCAAGTGCTGTGTTTCAGCCACACTGGAGTTTTATTTCGTATTTTCTGCACATACTAATCTCTTGGCTGCTTTTTATTTAGTACCAGCAGTGGCTTCCATTTAAATGCTCTTTCCCAGTGTCTTCTCACTTCCAGCCCCTTTTCCATCTAAGCTAAGGCAGCTTCTTATGTTTACACAAGACATAAGATTATACTTCAAATATCTAAAGGTGGTGGTTGTACCTTCTAATGGTTAAACACTCTCCATATAATAGGTCTTCACAAGAATAGTAGTGGATCTAATCACCACTTCCAAACTGTCCTAATAGCTATGCAGTAGCATACTCAGCTATCAACTATGCCATGTATATGCAACTCTGGTCCAATTTACCACTTCTCATCTGCCTGGATCAACTGGTCTCTTTCTCAGGAGCATGACCTGATTTAAGTTAACCCTTACCTCCTTTCATTTCAAGCTCACACACAATCTCCACCTGATCATCTTTCACACCACTAAATGCTTACTGCCTCTAAAATCCCAATACACTATTTCTCCTTCTTCCCAGAAGTCCTGGCATCATTTAGCTTGAGGATACCTTCCCTATTCTTTGGAGGAAGGCCTCCTGGACTCCTTTCTTACACAAAGGTCCTGATTTTCCATACATGTAAATTAAAATAAGTTCTCTTAATTTTCACACAGGTGGCCCGAGGCTACCAGCATGATTTCTAACCAGCAACAAGGAAGCCACAGAAAGGAGAGGCCCTTTGGAGCATCATCAGAATAGACAAGAAGCTGGAAGAATGAGGTGGAGACAATCCTGGTGCCCTGGCACAAACTGAAACAATCCCTGATGTACATTCCTATGGTCCCTGCTGTGGACAGACATGACACCTCTACACTAAAAGCTTCCTTTTCCTCTAATAATAGCCAAAGAAAACAAGAATTACTCCAAAGCAGAATAAGCATTTATTCTACCCAGCTGTGCACAGTGGCACTCTTTTAGAACCATCTGTAATCTAATTTACTCCCTTTGTCCCAAAACACACTGATATCTCACTTAAATCATTCATGTAGAGTAATAATTGTTGGGACGTTAATAATTAGATAAAGATACACAGTTTGGTCATCTGAAAACAGTCCTTATTTCTACAATGTGTCAGCATTCTGGTAAAAAGAGTAGCCTTAAAGAAGTAGGCTGAAGAATAAAACTATACTAACATTCTAAAAGTGTTGCCCAGGTAATGCCCAGAATGTCAAAACAGTGACCACAAGATGACTAGAATCATCCAGGTATGTGATTAGCTGTGATTTAGAAACAAAGAACAAAACAAAACAAAAATTCTATAGGCTCAAATCTGCTATACTGATTTTTTTTTTTTGGTCTTAAGTACATTCTGAGGAGTAATAATTTCTAATAAAATGCCACATTGGATCAGACTACTAATATTCTGTCTTTGACAGGTACAGCAAAGGAATCTGGAGAATCCAAATAGTTATCTTCTATATCAGAGGTTCTCAACCTGTGGGTCGCTACCCCTTTCGGGGTCGAACGACCCTTTCACAGGGGTCGCCTAAGACCATCGGAAAACACATATATAATTACATATTGTTTTTGTGATTAATCACTATGCTTTAATTATGTTCAATTTGTAACAATGAAAATACATCCTGCATATCAGATATTTACATTACGATTCATAACAGTAGCAAAATGACAGTTATGAAGTAGCAACAAAAATAATTTTATGGTTGGGGGTCACCACAACATGAGGAACTGTATTAAAGGGTCGCGGCATTAGAAGGTTGAGAACCACTGTTCTATATCTTCCTGAGTAGATAATAATGTTCCCTCCTTAGTTCTTCCCTGCTCCTGAATAACATACCACATAGTTACCCTTTACAAAATTAACCTAAGCCATATTCAGTCAGATTTTTTTAATAAACATATGTTCCTTAAAAACTTGAGTCATAGTCTGTTTGGCTCAGTGACTAGAGCATCAGCCTGCGGACTGAAAGGACCAGGGTTCGATTCCGGTCAAGGGCACATGGCAGGGTTGCTGGCTCGATCCCCAGTGGGGGGCTTGCAAGAGGCAGCTGATCAATGATTCTCATCATTGATGTTTCTATCTCTCCCTCTCCTTCTCCCTTCCTCTCTGAAATGAATTTTTAAAAAAATTAAAATAACCCAAAAACTTGATAGTGCTGCCTAGTTCCAAACCTGTGAGACTTAGTCAAGTCTCATTAATCTCACCTAGAATCAGAGAGTTATAAAGCAAACATAAGTATCTACTTTTTTACATCTTTATTCATTAATAAAATTATATTATGTGCCTGAAGCTCGAAAGAAAAATGCAGTTCAGTGTTATCTCTTCCATATATAATTATTTCTTTTTTTTAAAATATATTTTTATTGATTTCAGAGAGGAAGGGAGAGGGAGAGAGAAATAGAAACATCAATGATGAGAGAGAACCACTGACTGGCTGCCTCCTGCACGCTCCCTATGGGGATCGAGCCAGAAACCCAGACATGTGCCCTGACTCAATCTGCAGGTCAACACTCTATACACAGAGCCAAGCTGGCTAGGGCTATAATTATTTCTTATGTTCATTCTAAAGAATTCTAGCCTTCTAAAATCTCTTCTTAAAGGAACTCCTCCATCTCTCAAGCACTAGTAGTTGTCCTTTTATTCATCTCCACCAAGTTCAGCTAAGAATTGAAAACAAACAGTGAAGTCAATTTAAAACTCAACTTACAACATTGTGTGATCTTCTGGATGTTGGAAGAGATACGCTGGGCCAGCTGAGTGGGGTCACCAATGGTTCCTGGCACGTAAGACATGGTTGATCTGCTTAGTCACTAATTTCATCAGATGTTGGTGGGCTATACAGATTTTTAAGCAGTCACCTAAATAACAACACACAAAAAAAGTCGCATGGTTGTATTTTTAAAGTTATTGACTTATGGTTTCCAAACAGTCACTTTGGGAGATTGCAAATCTCCCAAACAACAAACTTGATTAACAAACTTGATTAACCTAACAGGGTTGAAATCTCTCCCCTATGTCTATCCAAAAAACTAAACTTTATAAGACACTATCAAGTTAAACATATTAAACAAAATAAGGTTCAAATTGTACATTCCCTTTGAACTTCTCTGATTTCTCTAAGGAAGAGTTTTAAGTCCTTTTTTCTGTGTATAATTTTATTTGTTTATATATTTTGTCTTTAAACTGTGAGCAACTTTAAGGCAGGGCCCACATGCTATTTATCTTTCTCTAACATTTAAAACAATTCCGGGCACAGAACAGATATTTAAATATTTATTAAACAGAATACAGACTTCAGGCTACCCCCAGGAATTTCATTACTCTAATGTAACATACAGCTCAGGAACATATGATTAATGGTCTCTAATTTTAGAGATCAAAAAGGAGGAAGGTCAAATTTGAAAGAGTAAAGTCAACAAGCAAGGAAGAAAGCAATGCCCTGTAAAATGCTCACCACACAAACATCTTCCTGATAGAGCAAGAACAACTCTCCTCTTCCAGGGCCAGCATTAGGACAGAAAGCGAAGCTGGGCTACTGCTATAGTAAGGAAGTAAGATGAAATTCTTTTCTTTTTCTAGCCACACCACACCACTGGGAGTTTGAAAAGAAAGAATGAAAAGGGGTATCCTATGTACAGGACTGTGAACAACAAAGAATTTCAACTACTCCTACACCATCTTTTCACTGAGTGTGCATTGAATATTGCAGAGTTGTAGGCGGTCCATTTGTAAGCCAGCCGTCTACCACGAGTTTGCTAGAGGCCCCGCATTAAAAGAAGCACTCGGGCCTGGCTCAGTGGTTGAGTGTCGGCCAATGAACTAGGAGGTCACGGTTTGATTCTCAGTCAGGGCACATGCCCAGGTTGCAGGCTTGATCCCCAGTAGGAGGTATGTTTCTCTCTCATTGATGTGTCTCTCTATCCCTCTCCCTTCCTCTCTCTAAAATCAATTTAAAAAATAATAATAATAATAAAAAAAAACCTTGAGAGTATTTGCTTAGGAATTTTTCAATATTCAGTATTTTTGGAAGTGTCAATGAAGTACTGATGGAGTGGTCATATAATCTGGCCACTCAGTGTAAATGTTAGGTACTCCGTAAAAAATCAATAAAATATATATTTAAAAAAAAAAATTTAAAGAAGCACTTGGGAGCTGCAAGCAAATACAATAAAGGTAAAGTATTTGTTTAAGTCAAGTTTATCTTTTAGGTGAAAGGATAAAGTTAATCATGTAAAACAACAAAAGCAATACAAATCAGTGAAGAAAAGGTCAATACTGATAGGGACTGTGGAAAGGAAATATCACTCTTGCCCCTATCTAGAAAGAATTCATGAAACAGAAGCGTAAGACTTGGGTCCCTGGTATGACGGGTATGGAAAACAAAGGCAAAGCACTAAAACCTGGAGCGGGTAGACCCCGAACATGTGGACAGAGCAAACACACTGCGTCAATCACCAGAGGAAGGAGAGGTTCCGGGTCAACTCTGAGTCAGAAGATCCACGGCTGGGACAAGTGAGAGACAACACCGACAGAAAAAGAGGAATGACCGAACATTTACTGCACATCTGTGAAATGGAAAGCATTTCACAATGACTATCTAATCCAATTTTCAAAATCTCCCCTTTAAAGTAGGTAATGGCAAACACACCTTGTTTTAACGATGAGCAAACTGTGGTTTATAAAGATTAAGTCACTGGAAAGGTAACCCAACCCATCCACCAGGTGGAGGTGGGATTCAATCTCAGGGTTCTGGTTCCAAAGCTACTCATGCTGGGCTCCCACACAAAACTAATGTCACAGAAGAGGGCGGGCCCTACAGGCCGGTTTAGTTTGAATGTGTTGTGATAAGAAACCGCAGGAGAATTCTGGTAGCGGAGAAGAGTATTTCTGTTCTAAGGGTCAGTGCTGGCAGGAAGTACAATAGCTGAGCTGTTGAGATGGGTACAACAATACTGGTTTCATGCCTCAAACACTGACATGTGCCTGGCCACCCTGGAATTCCTGGGAGCTTTTTGATGCTCTCTATTCTTCTTCATTGATCCACAGGTCCAATTGATCTATTCTGGGCCCTCTGGACCTCACCAAGTCCTAGAAATAGACCCAAAACCAATTTGATAAAAGGGTAAATTAAAACCTCAGTGCAGACAGCAGAGCCACTGCAGCAGAGTGGCAGGAATAAAGTTCCAGGCAGCTTTGGACTTGGGCCTGCAGTGACCTGAAGCTCTGGGCCCAGTCAGAACAAGACTGGATCTGGGGAGTCAATGAGACTAAGCATCTACCAACCAGCAATTGGATCTCAAAATTATGCATCTTTTTTTTTTTTCAAGAAGAGCTTTATTGAGATATAATTCACGTATCATATAATTTACCCATTTAAAGTGTACAATCCAGCTCTAGCTGGTTTGGCTCAGTGGATAGAGCATAGGCCTGCAGACTGAAAGGTCCCAGGTTCGATTCCAGTCAAGGGCACAAGCCCAGGTTTTGGGCTCGATCCCCAGTAGGGGGCGCGCAGGAGCCAGCCAATCAATGATTCTCTCTCATTGATGTTTCTGTCTCTCTCCTTCTCCCTTCCTCTCTGAAATAATTAAAAATATATTTAAAAAAATTAAAAATTGCACTATTTAGTCCATTTGTAATTTTAAAAAACAATACTACTAAAGTGTGCAATCCAATAGTGTTTTTAAACATTCACCAAGTTGTGCAACCATCACCACATCACATTTCATTACCCTAAAGTCCATACCCATAAGTGGCCACTCCCCCTTGCTCTCCAACCTCCCCAGCTGTAGGCAACCACTAATCCACTTTATATCTTCATAGGTATGCCTATTCTGCATATTTCATATGAATGGAGTCATACAATATGTGTTCTTTTGTGACTGGCTTCTTCTCTCAGTATGTTTTCAAGGTCCATCCATATTGATGTATGAATCAATACTTCATTACTTTTAGAGCCAAATAATATTCTACTACATGGTTAGAGGAAATCTTCTCCTGGCTCAATGACATCTTTCTTTTTCCTTTCCCTCTATCAACTAGAGCTCTAGAAAAACTGGCTCACAGCCAACACAAACACACTGGATGAGGAAATGTTCCTTTTTCTTACTTATGTACTCTCTTCTACCCTCTTGAGTGTATGTGTGTGAGGGGAGGGGTTCCTCCATCCACATACACAAACACACCTATATACAAATGAGTCTCCCCTCCATGTTTCCACGTCATACTCTTAACTCCGATTAGTGTCTACATGGTCTTTGCAGCTACAGGAACTCAACAATTTCCTTTCAGCTGCCAGTGGAACTGGCAACAAGAGATCTCTGTCTTGGTCGAGACACTAAGCATTGGGGCATGGACATAGCAGTAGAAATAGTCAGTTTCACTTTCTTAATCCTGAGCACAAGCATAAAGCATTGGATTTCCCTCCACACCGTGTCCCCAAATGTAAGAATATATTTGTCAAAATATAGCATTTGACAGAAAAGGCAATGTTTTGTTGTTTTTTTTTCCTTCACGTCTGATTTTAAAGAAAGTAACAACCTAAAAAGCAAGAAGGGGAGGCATCTTGAAACATTCAATGTATCTTTAAAGGTCTTTATATAAACCAATTAATGAGAGGCAGGCAGTCTATTTTGCAGACTGCTCTGTTCTCCGTACCTGGCTATATAACAGGTGCTTAATAAATATTTGTAGAAAGAGTGAATACATGTACCTATTTCCTAAGAACACACAACCAGTTTGAGGGTAAATGTCACTATTTCTAAGACACGGAATTCCAGGGCCTTCTTTCAGAGCCTGAATGGCCCAGGCTTACTGCTGCCTTTAGGCCCCGGCTTGGCGCCACTTCCTGTCTAAAGACGCTTCTTCCCGTGATCTCCATGTGACTGGCTCCTTTTTCGCAACCTTCCGTCACATGCTAGAGAAGCCTTCAGTGACCACTGGATCTGAAGTGAGAGGGGAGGGGTTCCTCCATTGATCTCTCTAACTTACTGCATCATAGTGCTACTCATCATATAAAGTGACCTACTTAGTGTATTGTTTAATACCTACCCCTACCTCTGGAATATAAATATGAGAGATTAACCACATTGTTTAGCTCAGCTCTTCCATCTGTTAAATTATTAGATTATCTGATTTCAGTTCACAATGCCAAGAATTATTTTTCACCCTTTCATGCACTAAGCTTCCAAATTTTAAATGGAATCACGGCAAACTTTACTCAGACTTACTGCAGATGTTTTATATATTTTGCAACCACCAGCACCTAGCTACAGTCTGGTACCCCAAACAAAACTTTTGGTTTGACTTTTTTATTGGGAGCAGGAGAAGTAAAATGTTGAAGAAAAATGATGTAGACCTTAATCAGTTAATATGGTATCATATTAACTTCTACAGAAACTTTAAAACTACAGCATAATTCTTAACTAGTCACAAGTTTGAGACAAACTTCTCAAAGTGGCCTGTAAAGCAGAGCTGGCCCACATCACAAGACAGTTTAACTCTGTTATCAGTTTATGCCCCTGAGGCTCAGGCCACCTCCAACATTACTAAACAGAGCAGCATTTCAAAACCATTTCCTTTTCTCCCAGATCCCGTACAGGTTTTAAATTTTACATAGTTCTAATCAGAATACATTGATGGAAATTAAACAAAATTAATGTATGCATACAAGAGCCAGGCAAATGCAAGAAACGTAAGAGAGAAAAATATATTAGTAGCATTTGACCAGAAAAGCAATGTTGTTTCTTTGTGTCTGAATTTAAATAAAGTAACAACCTAGAAAACAAGAGAAGGGAGGCATCTTGAGATATTTTATGTATTTTTAAACGTTTTTATAGAAACCAATTCATGACATGTATTGAGAACATCAAGGAAAGTTAGATCTAATCAAGCCAAATAGAAAATCGACCACAATGAGCCTCTGAATAAAGGTATCTGGTCCCTTTACTGTAGCCCTATAGTCTCAGTTCTTCCAGATCCGGAAGGAGAACTTTAAAATGTGTTTTCTAAATCAGTGGGTTAAAAAGAGGAAGAGGTCAGTTCGTGTCTTGATGGGGGCAGAAGCCGGGTTCCAGAGCTGGCGGGGGCTG
>NW_005354291.1:10403906-10406032 GCF_000412655.1 Myotis brandtii
TCCCCAGCCCTCCGCCCCCCGAGCGCCTGCCGCAAAGCGCAGAACGGCCACCTGACGACGCGTATAAACAAGGAGGCGCGGCAGCTGCAGGGACATCGGACCTCGGGTGTCCGGCCAGGGACCCCCTTCCCATGCTCGTCTTACCGCAACCTCCTCGGCTTCCTGCTCCTGCACCTCCTCCCCCTCCGACAACAGGCTCCCACGGGCGCCGCGCCCCCAGCTACAATTCTCAGCCGCTGGGTGTTGGCGACGGGACACCCACTACGCATGCCCACAACACAGCCCAGGAAGGGGGCGGGGATTGCCTTTCTCCCATTGGGCCGCGGTGCTGAGTGACAGCGGTCGTCTCCCGCCCCTTCTGATTCCAAACGAAGGAATGGGCATATCTGAAAAATTGCAAGGGAAGTATTTGGGGGGCGGAGCGGGTAGGGGGTTGGGGGTCTGACTTACAGATGGTGAACGCCCTAGCTGGCGTGCAAAAATCAAGAGAAAGAAATGGAGGGCAGCTGTCTTTATCTGGTGATGCCAGCCTCCCTTAGAGTCAGGATTTCATCCCGCCCCATCAGCTCATTCTGGTCTTGTTTCTAACCCTTGACTCTGCAGGAGACCGATTTCACAGTTCCAGTAAAAACTGCGAACGCAAATCAACAATCCTGGCAGGAACAATGAAAGAATAAGTCAGGAGTCACCTCCATGTGCTCATCTAGTGGGCAAGTCTTCATAGCACACCAGGCATTCTAAGCATCCTGGAAGGGCAGGGCATATTTTGCACAGGGCTTGAAAAAAAGCAGGAAGTCTTCTAATAACAACTATTCAAAAATAACGTCATTGTTAGATAAAAAGCATCACTTTCTTCAAGTGAAATAGTACCTCACCAAATTAGCTTGGCCTTTGCTTGTATCAGGGCAACATTATTTTCTGAAAGGATCCCCAGGACATCAAAAGTCCAAATGCACTAAAGTGGAAAAAAGGCAACCCCAGAATATTTTGCATTGGTACCACCTGAGCAAATTCTAGTTTGTTTGGTGCTATATATACATATACTTAAGTACAAAAATAAGGGCAGCCACGGATAAGAAACAAGGATCTCTTGGTTTAGCTTTCATTTTTTACTTTTAACAAAAAAAATGGGAGCAAGAAATATTTTGTATTTCTCATCTTTATTGAAGAAAACTACAGTGCAAGTGTAATAAGAAGCAGCAACTTATTATACTCTGTCCCTGTAAAGAGGGAGCAATAGAGAGGTGGGCATTCCGCCAAGTAGAAACACACATTCCATCTAAAAGTGTAGTATGATTCAGCTATAGCTGATGTGGACTTTGAGGGATTTTGGCCTAATATAGTCAAATTATCTGCTTTGTTAAGATATAATGGAAATTCAGATTTTTATGTGAAATTTCTCCCTTTTTTCAATATTCTTAAATTTTGATTAAACATTCTGTGGTCAGATAAAATATGTTTCAACCTCTGTAATAGACAGTAGTGTCAACCATAGAGTTTTAAAGCTGGAGAGGCCCTTATAGATGATCTGGCTCTACTTCCTCATTTCACATATTAAAGAAACTGAAACTAAAAGAAAGTTCATCAAAATCACCCAAATGACTATGAGCAGCACAGGTCCAGGTGACTGAATTCAGAATCTTGAGTACTTCCTACCATATAATTCATTCAGAAGTATTCATTGAGAACCTGTCCTATGTTGGCTGCTGTTCTGAGCACTGCAGATAACTCAGAGGACTAGGGTATTTTCCCTCGAGGAGTTGAAGGAGTGAGATCCTCTCCAGGACACTGTAAGAGGTGCTATGATGAAGATGTGTACCCAGCACCATGGGATCCCAGAGATAAGGATGCCTCACTGTGGAGTCAGGGACCATTTCAAAGGGGAAAGTGTTAACAGAATCTTGACAGATGTGTTAAGAGTTCACCAGGAAGACAAAATGGGAAAGGCAAAAGGAAGAGCACATAAAAATGTATAAAACCATAGACAAGTGCAAACTCTTAAGTATCCTTCCTTCCTATCTAATAATAGACAAACATGGTAATTGACCGTACCTTTGCTATGCCTCCCATTGGCTAATCAACACGATATGCAAATTAACCACCAACAAAGAGGGCAGCTAATTTGC
>NW_005354291.1:10406799-10411275 GCF_000412655.1 Myotis brandtii
GGTGATGGGGCTGGTGCCTTCCCCTGATCAGCCTGGTCGCCTCCCACAAAGGGAGGCCAGACTGCGGCTTAGGCCCTATCCCCAAGGGGAGCAGGGAGCTGGCCTAAGCCGTCACTAGGACATCCCCTGAGGGCTCCCAGTATGTGAGAGGGGGCAGGCTGGGCTGAGGGACACCCCCCCACCACCACCCAGTGCACGAATTTCGTGCACCGGGCCCCTAGTCACTATATAATTTTATTTAGATAAAACCTAATGAGTGTGTTAGAAGGCCGTGCGACTGGAAAGGCAAGTGCCATTTATACAATGGAAAGCCTTTTTATCATGTTGAGTATCAAATAAGAGTTAAAGTATTAAAGAATTCTAAGCAAGGTGTGTGTGATGTGCTCATAATTCCATGCAATGAAGAAAACTCTGGAGAAGTGGAAGAAATTAAAGGGAAATAACATTGAGATGAGAGAGAGAGAGAAAGAGAGAGAGAGATTACAACTATCATTTAGGAGCAGGGGTGGGCAAACTTTTTGACTCAAGGGCCACAATGGGTTCTTAAACTGGACCGGAGGGCCGGAACAAAAGCATGGATGGAGTGTTTGTGTGAACTAATATAAATTCAAAGTAAACATCATTACATAAAAGGGTACGGTCTTTTTTTTTTTAGTTTTATTCATTTCAAACGGGCCGGATCCGGCCCGCGGGCCGTAGTTTGCCCACGGCTGATTTAGGAGGCTGTTGCAATAAGAATCTCCCCAATATCAGAGATACTTTTTTAAAATATGCTTTTATTGATTTTTGAGAGGAAGGGAGAAGGAGAGATAGAAACATCGGTGGTCCATTGGCTGCTGGGCATGTGACCTGACAGGGAATTAGACTGTGACGCTCAACCACTGAGCAACACCAGCCGAGCCCAACATCAGAGATATTGAAGGACTGACCAAGGCAAATGCATTGGAGAAGAAGAGGTTAGGAATGTTTTGAGAAATATTTTAGAAGACTTGGAAATCAAGTAGATATGGAGATTACTCCTACTCTTAGGATATGTGAAATTGAGCTGAACACAATGTAGCTGAGATCTAAGTTTGTTAATAAAGTCATTGCAGTTTGAGGATGGAGGTGGTGAAATAAGGGAATAAAGTGACAGTAAGTTTAGCATTGAACATGTTATCTTTTAATATTCTGGGAAAGTGATATCCAGTTTGAGATGTTCAGGGACCTACAGGTACTTGAAAATGTGAGGCGGAGTTCAGGACAGAGCTGTGGTTGGAGCTATGGGGAGAGATGAGCTCACTAACTCTAAGGATGGAATGTTATGAACTTTCTATGTTTAAGGAGGGCATAGAAAAAACAAACCTGACAAGAAGTAATCAGAGAAACAGGAAATAAACCAGGAAAAGGTAAACTAAAGAATGAAGGAAAACATCTCAAAAAGAGGTAATGATCTATGATATTACATATCACAGTGAGTTCAAGTAAATTAAGAACCGAAACTTGTACATTGGACTTGAGAATTAAGAAGTGGTTGGTGTTATGAACACAGACAATAGGGTAGTGAAGACCTGGGGGCGGAGGTAGGGGTTGGGAGGAGAGGGGAATAATATCTACACTAATAAAAGAGAAACATGGTAATTGGCGTACGACCGCTACCCTTTTCATGATCTATGATATCACATATCACAGTGAGTTCAAGTAAATTAAGAACCGAAACTTGTACATTGGACTTGAGAATTAAGAAGTGGTTGGTGTTATGGACACAGACAATAGGGTAGTGAAGACCTGGGGGCGGAGGTAGGGGTTGGGAGGAGAGGGGAACAATATATGTACATATATATGAAGAAGTGGTTGGTGAATTTAGGAAGAGGCAATCCAATCATTCAAGGAACTATCATGCAAAGAATTTACACCTACATAAGGTCTGGTGTATTCTCCAAACATCCTTTCATGTTACATTGTTTGAGGGGAAAGGGGGGGAAGAAGCCAGAGCTTCTGTGTGGATTAAATTGGTGTAGAACTGCATGCTGGTGCTGCTGTGGCCCACTCAGGGTGCATGATGGAGGCTTTGTAAAAACCCAAACTCATGGAAGAAATGCTGTGAGACCCAGGGGTATTGGAATGTCCCTGGTGGCTGGATCTCCTGGGAACAAATGGCCGAAGTCAGCTGGGATTGAGCAAATGGTGGGGGAGGGGGTGGGGGGGTGGTTATAAACTATATGAGAAAGAACAAAAATAGCCAATAATTATGCTTGAAAAGCAAATAAAAGTACACAAAAGCAAAATAAAACAAGATGTTTTATTGTTGCTGTTTTGACCTAGCAAATAAAAAACAAACCTGGATTTAATAAGGAGAGAATCTATTGTGAGGACTTGGACTTGGAATGAATGGACTTGACAAGATCAGAAAAATGTTTCACCTTGAGGCCAGTCTAGAGGGGTCACTGTTGAGGAGGGGCTGGCAGTTTGCTGGCCAGGCTGAGGCTGGACTGAAGTTCAGGCACCTGGGGGGAAGGGGAGAATCTTAACCAGTTTGGCTAGCAAGCATTTTGTTCTGATTGATCTGTACTGACAGAAGCTTAGTTAATCATTTATGAGGCAAAGAGTGGGAATTTGGCCTTGTCCAGCCTTGTCGTAGGTAAATGAGCAGGAGTGGGGATTTTCAGGGAGAGGGAATTCTGTGAGTCTTATCTAAGTCATATGAGCAAGGGTGGTTATATACAATAAACCCATTTCCCAGAGCACAAATGTATGAGGATTTCTTTACTATCACTGTTTTCATGATCACAAGGCTCATGTAAAATTCAGCATCATCAGACGCCTAAGAGACTGGCAATATCACAATAAGCCCATTTCCCAGAGCGCAAATATATGAGGATTTCTTTAACTATCACTGTTTTCATGATCACAAGGCTCATGTAGAATTCAGCATCATCAGACGCCTAAGAGACTGGCAATATGAGAAAGGATGTAATACATGGTGCTGCCAAGGGTAGGTGTATGGGGAAATGGACACTGCCTTATAGTGTGGCAGCTCTTCAAACTGACTCAGCCTTTCTGCAAACTTTCAAATGTAATGTAAGCTCATCAACCTCATCTTTAGAAATTGATACTGAGACAATGCTTGGACAAGTGTGCTGATATAATCTATAGTATGATATTACTTTAAATACCAAACATTTGGGAACAACATAAATATCTATCATTGAGATCCATTAAGGATATTTGCACACACATAACAATGTGGCATTAGCAAAGATAATGGAGAGTTAGAAGTGGTGTAGTGATTAAGGGTTGCTCTCTGGAGTCAGGCCGCTTGGGTTCAAACCCCAGCTTCAGCATTTATTGACATGTAATCTTGGGCAACTCCATCTCTCTGTGTCTCAGTTTTTTTCACATGGGAAATAGAAATGTATTTACATAATAGGCTTGTTAGAGGGATTACATGAGTTAATACAAGCTAGCATGTAGTGTAACATAAATATAATAGTGTAGTTAGTATTACTAGATTTATATTATTGGCAAAGGTGTCTTCCCTATATTAAATATGAAATCCAGTTACAAAATAAAATATGTGTTACTACCATTTTTAAATGGGACCAAAAGCAAAGGCAACAAAAGAAAAAGCAAACAAGTTGGACCACAAACTAAAAGGCTTCTGTACAGCAACGGAAACCATCCATAAAATGAGCCCAGCTGGTGTGGCTCAGTGGTTGAGCATCGACTCATGAATCAGGAGGCCCTGGTTGACTCAGGGTCAGGGTATATGCCTGGGATTGATCCCCAGTAGCGGGTGTATAGGAGGCCACCAGTCAATGATTCTCTCTCATCATTGATGTTTCTATCTCTTCCCCTCCCTCTCCCTTCCTCTCTGAAATCAATGAAAAAACATTTTAAAATGATGCTCAACATCACTAATTATAAGGAAAATGAAAATCAAAACCACTAAGAGATATCACCTAACATCTGTTAGAATGGCTAGTATCAAACAGACTAGACATAATTGTTGCTGAAGATATAGACAAAGGGAGTCCTTGTGCACTGTGAGTGGAAATGTAAATTGGTACAGCCGTTATGGCAAATAGTATGGCGGTTCCTCAAAAAATTAAAAATAGGACTAGGATCAGTGACGAAACTAAACAAAAATGTATTGTAGAATTCTGTTAGGTAGATTATTATGAAATTATTAATTCGATGATCAGTTGGGATCATATCTGTTTTAGTTGGAAAAACAGCAAATTACTTTTCACAAGACATCTTCCATCACATATATGCAGGGTCAGGTAAAAGTAGGTTTACAGTTCATATGGAAAAGAATACAATAATCTATACTAATAAAAGGGTAATATGCTAATTAGACCAGGAGACCTTCTGGACGTCCAACCAGACAAAGCCATAGTGGCAGGGCCTAGGCAGAGGTGGTTAGGGACGATCAGGCCAGGAGGGTAGGGCAGTTGGGGGCGAGCAGGCTGGTGGGGGCCAGTTGGGGGTGAG
>NW_005354291.1:10411482-10447544 GCF_000412655.1 Myotis brandtii
GTGGCTGGGGGCAAGCAGGCTGGTGGGGGGGGCAGTTGGGGGTGAGCAGGACATCCCCTGAGGGGTCCCAGATTGTAAAGGGTTCAGGCCGGGCTGAGGGACAACTCCCCCCCCCCCATGCACGAATTTCGTGCACCAGGCCACTAGTTAATAAATAATACAAGAATAAACTCTGTTTTTTTGTATTCACAACTGTAAACCTCCTTTTGCCCCACCTTGTATGTAAGACTGCAGGAGTTCAAAACGAGCCACCCCAAGATGTGCTTCTGTGGTATGTGGATTGTTTTGAGCTAAAGGCAATTCTAGTTTCAGGCTCAAGAGAAACATCTGCCCCTCCCTTTAACTACCTAAAAGAAGTTGACTTAGGGGCTTTGCCCATAATAAGAGATTATCAGCGATAACTTTTTTGTCCCACCTGTATGACAAGGGCAAGCTTTTATTCACGAAACACCTGCTCTTCTTATCATTCTGCAGTGAAGCCCCCAAGGTGCATTACCTCATCCCTGGCTCATGATGTCATATATACTGTACCTCAATCTTCCTATCTCTGAACCTCTAGGGCATGTGGGGTCTCTGACTAGCTCATGTGTGTGTGGGGTTCCCATACATATGTATGTATTAAATTTGTTTGTTTTCTCTTGCTAATCTACCTCATGTCTATTTGATTATTAGACCAGCCAGAAGAACCTTGAGGGTAGAGGAACGTTTGTTCCTCCCCCACAGGACCACAAAACATTGGGTGGGAGTTATTTGGAGTCAGTGAATGGCATCTTGGGGTCAGTTATTTTACCTGTTACTCCTGTAACACTGTAACCCCTGCAAATTGTATGCACAATGTTAAGTGAAGGTGAAAAGCCCCAGAAACAGCCAAACAATTATAAATCCTCATGTACACAGCCTTTCTTTTTCTTATATGATTAACAAATGGAGGCTCAGAGAGTTTGGAGATGTGTGCAGGGTCGCAGAAATCAGAAACTTGAATCCTATGTGTCCTTACTCTCTTCAGAGTCTCTTTGATGAGAGAACTTTCTACAAGAGATGCCATCAACCTGGCTCTCCCCAAGCTCTTGCGGCCCCCCCCCTCCCCCTGCCGCTGCACCTCCACTCCCTAGGGATGGTCCTCCCTCTTTCTAGAGTTCTTATCTCAGAGCACTGACTTGTCTACCTTGCTTACCCAAAGTAGGATATGAAGCTGTTCAGGCTAGGGACTGCAACTTTCATCACATTCTTTGCACCTAGCACTTTGCACCTAGCATGGGATGCCTGGCTAGAAGGTGCTTAGCAAGTGTGAAAGAAATGAATGGGTTTTTCTGACTCCAAGTTTAGAGCACTTCCCTTTTAATAGTGCTACTTCCCCTGGAGCAGTATTTTTCAAAAAGTGTTCTGTGGAATGTCACAATCATAAGAGGTGCTTGATTTAAAAAGCATATTTCCGATTTCACTCCAGTCCTAGAGATTAGAACTTCCAGGTGTAGGGCCTGGAAACCTTAAACAAGTCCCTCATGTGATTCTAACAAAGGCAAAAGTTCAGAAACCTTTCTTTGAGTTGTTTTTCTGGAGGTGACTTGGAAGGGAGCGAGTAGATAGCTAACTGGCACTCTTGCAAAGTGTTTGTTGGGAGGCCCTCCTCTCCCCTCCCCTCTTTGTGTGTGTGTGGGGGGGTGGGGGGGGCGGTCATTTTTAAACAGTCACTTCTAAGCATTTACCTGTTTAGCTTTTGTGTCTCCTTGTTTGGTCAGCCCAGTAGTGTTCAGAGTGACCACTAAGGGGCAGCAGAGTATGGAAAAATAAGAGAATCACAAAGCACAGTGGAGACATTACCTTTGAAATAGTTCAGTAATAAAGATGCTCCTGCCTGAAACCGGTTTGGCTCAGTGGTAGAGCGTCGGCCTGCGGACTGAAGGGTCGCAGGTTCGATTCCGGTCAAGGGCGTGTACCTGGGTTGCGGGCACATCCCCAGTAGGAGATGTGCAGGAGGCAGCTGATCGATGTTTCTCTCTCATCGATGTTTCTAACTCTCTATCTCTCTCCCTTCCTCTCTGTAAAAAATCAATAAAATATGTTTAAAAAAAAAGATGCTCCAATCCCCTTCCTACCTTTACCTACCATGTAAATGCCTCATTTCATCAATGTCCTCTACTCCCCTGCAGCCAGATTTACCATTGATAGTTCTTGCCTGAATCAGTATTAATT
This sequence comes from Myotis brandtii, assembly GCF_000412655.1. Taxonomy (NCBI): domain Eukaryota; kingdom Metazoa; phylum Chordata; class Mammalia; order Chiroptera; family Vespertilionidae; genus Myotis; species Myotis brandtii. The sequence continues at coordinate 10,413,676 of NW_005354291.1, forward strand.
GTGATGGCTTTAAAATTATGATGTTTTTGCCCTGGTGGGTGTGTCTCATGTACTGAAATGTTGTTAGTTTGATCCCCAGTCGGGGCACATGCCCAGGTTGTGTGCTCGATCCCCAGTAGGGGGCACGCAGGAAGCAGCCGATGGTTGTTTCTCTCTGGCATTGATGTTTCTCTCTCTCTCTCTTTCTCTCTCTCTCTCTCTTTCCCTCTCCCTTCCTTTCTTTCTAAAAAGCAATAAAAACCTTAAAAAATAAAATTATGGTGTTTTAGCTCTAGTACTCTCTCAATGTGTATCTGTTAGAAATTATTTTACTTTAAGAAAAAGCCCTCCTGCATGTACATATGTATGTATGTATTTTTGTATGTCTCTCTATTTTAGCTCATGGATTCCCATTTTCCCCCAATGGCTTATAAATTTTTACTTTCACTAATTATTTTGGTATTTAAGTTGTCCCATATTTAGCCAGTAGGAGTCCATTCATACTGCAACAGTGTCCTTGTGAAATGCTACAACTTCTTTTTACATTTCTTAGTTTCTGATATAAAAATATTGAAACAGAAATTTTAGGGGAATATAGGCAGGCTTAGGGAATTTTTAGAATTGGGGTCCCATGGAAAAACACAGGGCTACAGACTGGGAGAAGATACATTTCCCTAACACAAGGAAGCCTGGTGCAGTTACATTTCCATAAGACAAGGGAGCAGCAACAGATACATTTCCATAAGACAAGGGAACTGGAAATAGCCAAAAGGTCTATATTTACAAAATAAAGAAGGAGGAAGATAGCCCAGAGGGAATAGGAGGACAACAATGAGGGAGGGCCTCAGGAGTCACTATAGTAACCAATTTGAAAGGAAATATTGACCAATCAGAGGGATATCAGAGTACATGAACTGCAGCCTTTATAAACCATGGAAACAGGAAGTCGGTGGGACCCTTTCCCCCTCCCCCCATGGAAGTCTGTACTTGTTCTTCAATAAATCTCCTCCTTTGCTATACTACCCTCTTGTCTGTGGATTAATTCTTCGACTCCGATGGACAAAGAATCCGGGTTCCAGTCCAAAAATTCCTTTTCAGTATGTTTCAGTTTCTTCCTGTGTCTCCTTGTCCCATTGCTTGAATGAGTCATTTCTTTGAGAAGCCCTAGTTTCATGTACTGGTGAAAGCTATTAAACACCAACATGTGCGTCTCAGGAGTGCGCATTCGTCCTCAAGTATCTTTGCTTCTGGGGCCGGGGGGCGGGGTAGCGTTCAGACACTCTATAGCATTGAAGGCGACTCTTTTAGGGCCTAAGTATAGAGACCTGAGGAAGCATCACTCTCCCTTAGCACAGCAGCAGCATCACTTGGGCACCAGTGAGGTGGGAAGTGCTGAAGAGACAGCATCTTTTACATAGACACTCAGACTCTAAGTCAAGGTCCCAGCCATGGTGGCAGTGGTGAAATTCCTTCAGCCAGCTTGAAAGATGTGGTGGACTTGATTAGGACAGCTGAGGCAGAAGAATTCGGAGGGGTGGGGCGTGTCACATGGTAATTTTATTGGGTAGACTGTCTTGTGAGCACATGGATGCACCCATCCGAGGCCTCCCAAGAGTAACTGGAAGATACTTTGTATGGAAGAGACTTAGATTTATGCGGTCAGGCCAGTGAGGCCATAAATATAAACTGGGAAGTAAAAGTAAAAATGGATGAATTCAAAATTCACAGACTGGGGAAGCCTATCACCTAGAGAATACAGGTATATAGATAAAAGGTCCACATACACAACTGTATGTACATACGTTCTTCTAGGATACTACCCTTTCAACAGAGGCCAGACTATGAGATAAATGGTAATAAAAATAGTCCAGTTTCTAGCTCAAAGATTAAGATTTAGATGTATGGTTAAATAAAGTAAAAATTAATTATTGCCTTGACCGGTTTGGCTCAGTGGATAGAGCATCGGCCTGTGGACTGAGAGGACCCAGGCTCAATTCCGGTCAAGGGCATGTACCTTGGTTGCGGGCACATCCCCAGTAGGAGGTGTGCAGGAGGCAGCTGATCGATGTTTCTCTCTCATCAATGTTTCTAACTCTCTATCCCTCTCCCCTCCTCTCTGTAAGAAAAAAAAAAAAAAAACAAAAAAAAATATTTTTAAAAAATTAATTATTCAATATTGTTTGGGCTCTAGTTGCACCTTGGATGACTTAGCATAAATCCATTCCTTCCAGAGACATGACTAATCTACATACACCCCTCCAGATCATCCCAGGTTGCCTACTCCTCGGTGAAAGGTTTCAAACCATACTCTTTTGCATTTTAAGGATGGGAAGGTGAGTGACTAGGTGAGTCGCTGCTTATTTTAATCAATCTTACTGATTTTAGACATCTAAAACTGTCTATTAGCCCAGAAAATACTTACACACTGATTATATTAGTATCAATTTGATGAGATTAGTTCTCCAAATCATCTCCAGCTGTCTAAACTATGAATGGCGATAAAAGTAAAAAACAAAACAAAACACAAACTCTGGGAATATAAGCAATGAAAGAAATATATATTCAGCCAGTAAGTTTAGCAAGCTATTATAAGTAAATGTTTCCTCAGCCTTCACACTCTATACTATAGGGATTTTTGAGGTTACAATTTGAAGGAGATGCAATTTACTTCTTCTTGAAAAAAAAACAACACGAAGAATAGTTTAATTATTGTGAAGTGGTTGCTCAGGGGAGATAACTTAGTAAATAAAACTCAGCTATTGGTCCCCTAATTATTTCTCAACTCAGGTGGTTATAGGTGAGATTTCAAAAGGTAAACACAATAAAGGGATTTTCTAATGATTAGCAAATTACATTCTATAAAATATATGATAATATATAACATTGGACTAAGTATCCTGCCAGCCAATTATTTAGTACTAAATTTTACTATAAGTTTAATAGCATTCTGCAACGTTTCCACTCTAAATATATTAAAAATTTGGGCATAAATACTTTTTGGAAAGACTAAGAGGTTATAGTTAATATGCAAAAAAAAAAAAAAAAAAGGAAGAAAAGTTCCTAACGTTCATTTTAACTATTTTTTTCTTTGCCACAGTGTTTCAAGTTGTCATCTCCTTGTTTTAAATTGCTGAAACAGAAAATCTGAGAACTTTGAAATAACTCCAATGAGAAGGCATGGTGAACAACTTCTCCCAAGCTGAAGCAGTGGAACTCTGCTACGAGCATGTGAACGGCTCCTGTGTTAAGATGCCTTACTCGCCAGGACCTCGAGCCATTCTGTACGCCTTCCTTGGTTTGGGGGCTGTGCTGGCCGTGTTCGGGAACTTACTGGTCATTACCGCTATCCTGCACTTCAAACAGCTGCACACACCTACCAACTTTCTGATTGCATCCCTGGCCTGTGCGGACTTCCTGGTGGGAGTGACGGTGATGCCCTTCAGCACAGTGAGGTCTGTGGAGAGCTGCTGGTACTTTGGGGAGAGTTACTGTAAATTTCATACATGTTTCGATACTTCCTTCTGTTTTGCTTCTTTACTTCATGTATGCTGTATCTCCATTGATAGATACATCGCTGTTACGGATCCTCTGACCTATCCAACCAAGTTCACTGTCTCGGTGTCAGGAATATGCATTGTTCTCTCTTGGTTCTTTTCTGTCACCTATAGTTTTTCTGTTTTTTACACTGGGGCCAATGAAGAAGGAATTGAGGAACTAGTAGTTGCTCTAACCTGTATAGGAGGCTGTCAGGCTCCATTGAATCAAAATTGGGTTCTACTTTGTTTTTTTCTATTCTTTATACCCACTGTGGCCATGGTGATTATATACGGAAAGATATTTTTGGTAGCTAAACATCAGGCTAGGAAGATTGAAAGTACAGCCAGCCAAGCTCCGTCCTCCTCGGAGAGTTACAAGGAAAGAGTAGCAAAGAGGGAGAGAAAAGCTGCTAAAACGTTGGGTATTGCTATGGCAGCATTTCTTGTCTCTTGGCTGCCATACATCATTGATGCTGTGATTGATGCTTATTTGAATTTTATAACTCCTCCTTATGTGTATGAGATCTTAGTGTGGTGTGTTTATTATAATTCAGCTATGAACCCCTTGATATATGCTTTCTTTTACCCATGGTTTCAGAAGGCAATAAAACTTATTGTAAGTGGCAAAGTCTTCAGGAGTGATTCATCAACAATTAACTTATTTTCTGAGGAAGCAGATATAGATGAACAAGATTACTCCAGGGACTTCAAAATTAACATGGAATTAAGGTCAAGTGCAAAATTAAACACTTGACTCTAGAGCAGCAACTGTAATCATTTGCCAGGTAGCAGGATGTTACATTTAACAAAGCCCTTGTCATCTTCAGGCATTTTCACATTAAATTTTAAAAATTTAGTGATGGGTGAATAAAATGTGATGATTACTTCCCACTTAGTATCTGTCTATGGTTTTTTTTTAATTTTTATGGTAATTTTCAATGCCTTCTCAATTTCCTATTTGTTTTTTTCAAATAATTGAAGCTTTGCAGTTTCTCCCACACTTAATACCAATGTTCAGTTTTCTAAAATACATACAGGATTAAACAAGTCTCTGCCTAACTTGCAATTTAGATTCTTTGGGGACAAAAATCTTCTTTAAAGCATATTTTGTCTGAGAAACATGTATAAGATTATAAGTTCTTGAAACTTTTTAAAATCTAAAATGAGTTTATAAAACCTGAAATTTGGAACTTCCTAGTAACTGAAGATTGTCTGGAAAACACTGAGAGTCTGGTGTTTTCTGAACCCTGGCAACACTTCTCTTCATTTCAGAACATGTTCACGAAAATCATATACAGTGATTATATGATTTTATGCTACACCTTACTTTGGAAAAACATAATTTATTATGGTCAAATAAGCTTGTGGACAAAAGGATAGTTTCTGTCATTTTTAAAAAGTAATTTGAAATAAAATGATTTTATAAAAAAGCTAATTCAAATTCACATTATTTTTCACTTTAGAGTTCTCTCTTTGTGCCAGACACTGTATTTGGCATTGGAAGTATAAAACTGAGTGATCCAAACATAACCAAGGATTATTTCAAAAATAGCAAATACTTAAACTGGTCTTATACACTCCATGGATAGCTTGTTTTCTCATCTGAGAACATTTCTTAGTCACATACATTTTAATTTAAAAAATATGTTGAGCCCTAACCGGTTTGGCTCAGTGGATAGAACGTCGGCCTGCAGACTGAAGGGTCCCAGGTTCGATTCCTGTCAAGGGCATGTACCTTGGTTGCGGGCACATCCCCAGTGGGAGGTGTGCAGGAGGCAGCTAATCGATGTTTCTCTCTCATCGATGTTTCTAACTCTCTATCCCTCTCCCTTCCTCTCTGTAAAAAATCAATAAAATATATTTTAAAAATATGTTGATAAGTTGAGTGTTTTAGGATAGAGTAAAAATTTGAAAAATTAATAATAGGTTATTTGCCTTCTCAAGTCTTTGACACAGCTTTAAAATTTTTAGGTAGTTAATTTTCACAAACTATTTTGTAACAAACTTATTTTATGACATGAAAAGAAAAGGTGACTAAATAAGTAAAGTTACATAAACATTACATTACATATGTTTTATAAATGAACCACTTTGGAAATACTTTACATAAGATTAGGATTTTTTTTTTCATATTTGTCCATTAATACCTTCCAAATAGAGCTGACACTATTTAGGGGGGGAAAGGGGGGAAAAGATGAAGACACCTGTGTCAGGAATTGCTAAGAATAAAAAATACATTTTATATATTACTAGAGGCCCAGTGCACAAAATTCATGCATGGGAGGAGGGTGTCCCTCAGCCCAGCCTGCACCATCAATAATCCAGGACCCCTCGGGTGATGTCTGACTGCTGGTTTAGGCCCGATCCCACAGGACCACTGTCTCCTAACCGCTCGCCTGCCTGCCGGCCTGTTCCCCCTAACTGCTCTCCCCCTGCTAGCCTGATCACCCCTAACTGCCTCTGCCTTGGCCCTGCCACCATGGAAGGACGTCCAGTCTAATTAGCATATTACCCTTTTATTAATATAGATTATCCTCAAGAAAAATAATTATGTAGGTATTATGGACAGCACACTTTAAATTGCATTATTGAGGACTGAAAAATGTCATCATTGATGTTTTTATCCCTTTTTTCCTCTCCCTTCTTGTCTTAAATCAATAAAAATATTTTAAAAAACAGAATAAGTAGTCAAAGGTGAGACAGAATCTGAGCATGCAGAAAAGATGGTTCATTACAAAAGGCCATGGGACAGGAAAGCAACCAAAATGAAAATTAGAAAGAATTATGAGAGGAATAATGACAAAGCAACAAAATAAACTGTAACAATTTAATAAAAATTATATTTCACAGGAGGGAAATATGATTTTGGCCATGATTGAATAGCTTGTTTCAAACCACCCCTCCCACAGAGAACAATTATAAAACTCAATTGAACACATGGAACAACTATTCAAAACCTTGGAAAGCAACCAAGGGATAACTTGGGATAGACTGGACACAAGTATAGAGAGAAGAGGACACTGAGGTGAGCGGGCCTTCTCCAGCAGCTGGAAGGACAATACAAGGCAAAGGAGGGCATTGCCAGCGCCTGCACAGACTCTCAGAATAGCACCCACTCTGATGGCCATTGCCCACATCTCGACATAAGGCTTTTTTCAGTGTTTTAAAATATCAACGCAGAATATTGACCCAGAAAACAAGTGGTCACATTTTGAAGACCACTTCATCAAAAACAAATTTATTTTTAATCATAAAAGCTAAAATAGGGGAAGTTTAAGAATTAATTCAGAATTACTAAATAACTAAATAAGTGGGGGTTTTTTCTTTCTCAGAAATAAAGGAGATTTCCCAAAATGTATGGTAGGATAGTGAGAAGTATTCTTCAAATTATTCAGGAAAAGCATGAAGGAATGAGATATTAGTCATTATATTCATCCTTCCCTCTAATCTGGTAAGGAAGCCTAGTTCATCAAATACAGAGTGGAACAAGAAGGCTTACAGTTGTTCATATGGAAAATAGTACAATAACTAATAAATAATAATACAAGAATAAACTCTTTCATGTACTCACAACTGTAAACCTACTTTGCCCAACCTGTATGTTACTCTTTTTGGAGAAACATTAATTTTGTGTTCTTTCTCACCCCAATAATAGTATTCCATAAGCAGTTCACATATATTTCTAAAAAGTACTTGTTAAACACAAATGAATTATATAATAAATAAAATAGCTGATTCAGTGATGTAATCACTTGAAGATTTGCTAAGACTGTTAATTGGATTGATTGTGTGTTATCAACACAGGTTAACACTGACCCTGCTTTCTGTTTGGTTACCTCTACCCTCTAATCCTAAGAGAAAAGATACAAAACCTTTCTCTCCCCTTCCTCTCATTAACACACTTCTGAGTTAGGGCACTGGCAAGACCATAGAGGCCATTAATGCATCTTTCTCCCACTTACATCATAATAAGTTAGGACTGTCTCACACTTTCAGTCATTGGGGAGATGATTTATTTAATGGACTGTTATTTTAGAAAAGTTTCAAACCTGCAACCTGAAGGTCAAGTGCAGATCTGAGACTGAAACTTTAAATAATTCTAGATAACCAAAGTTTGCCTCCAAATCCTGCCCTTGGTGTTAGAATGATAACCCCTGAGAAACATGATTACTATGTAAATCTAATCTTTATTTGATGCAAAACCATTTATTCAAGATGGTATTATAAGCAACATAGGAAGAGTTACATATGTGCAAGAATTTTACAGGACTTAAAGAGAACCTCCAGTTTACATACCATCTCAGCACGGGGCTAAATGCTCTTTATTGACTAACCTCCAATGTGAAAATACAAAGTAACCGAGATTTCGCTAATAAGTTTGAATGCTGAAGCAAAAAAGTGAAAAAATGCAGGACAACCCTTTTCATAACATAGATCTGATATTCCTTTCTCTATGTGGCTGCTTTATTGGACATCTGCTCCCATGGGATCATGTCAGGTTTATTATCATTTATTACTATTTCACCGTCTCTAATGTTTGGAGTTGACCAAATGCTGCCCTGGTTTGTTTTGAGGGGCATAAAAGCCCTACCTACTGAAAATATCACCTTTGCTATTAAAAATACTAATGGGTCAGGACAGTGGTTCCTAGACATTTGGGTTTCAGAAATAATAAAATTGGTTAAAAATTTGGTGAACAAATAGATGAAAATAAAATTTTAAATTTATCAGCTAAGGACATTAAACTTTGAAGCACCACCAGTGGCAACAATTGCATGTCCTTTACCAAAATTTCATTAAAGGAAGTTTTAATAACTAATTATGGGAAAGGCATTATTTAGCAATAATGCCTAATAATGCTTGCTCCATAACATTCCATTACATAGGTGAAACCTAATTTAACTTATCCCATATTGATTGAAGCTTTTTCCAGTTAATAATTAAAAGTTATACAATGAATATCCTGGTCATGTTTGCTTCGTTGCCTGGTTCTTTTCTTAGGATTACTTGCTAGAAGTAGAAGTACAGAGTCAAGTGACATGTGTGATTTAAATTGTTATATAACTATTTTAAATTACCTCAGAAAGAAATTAAATTATATTTGTCCTCGATGTATATGAGCATGTTCAACTCTCATGAGAGCCCTCAATTTCCTGCACTCTAATTAGCATAAGGTATTATTGATCCTTTTAATATTTGCCAACGTTACATATAAAGCTCTATCATATTTTAAATTATTTGTACAACTTGCATTGTAATGTGTTTATTAGCTATTTGTATGTTTGTTCTGTAAAATTGTCTGCTCATTTGTTAGTGGAATGATTGCCTCTATCATACTATTTTATAAAAAGCTTTTAGAGTTTTAAATCTGTGAGCCCTTTCTTCATCATGTATACTGCCAATAGTTTTTCCCAAGTTTGTCTTTTTTACCTTAACCTAGCTTTGTTTTCATTTGAGTTTTATAAAATTTAAGTCGAGTACATGAATCAATACAAGTTTTCTGTAACAATTTCACCAATAAAAACTTATAGAAACTACACTTTCTCTAATTTTTTAACTTCTGGAAGAACTCAGCTTTGCTTTTGTGAAATATATGAAGCAATATGATTAACAATGTTTTTTTCAAAAAGTTATATGCCATCTTAACATTTCTTAGATAGTCCATTCTTTTTCCATAACTTACAATACACTGTTTAAAAAATCATGGACAATGCATAAACTTTGGGTAGTATTTACAGAAAAAAAAAATGACAGAAAGTTGCCCTCCATCATGACTGGAAGGTAAAACAACACAGCTCATGGGATGAGAAAATTTTTACATAAAATGACAATTATTATTGCAGAAATTGTACTATTTGCTCATGATTTCCATAATTGCAAAATACCCCCCAAAATATAAAATAAGTCTTGTCCTGAGTCAAAATGGCTAATGTGCATGGATGACTCAGAGACCTATAGGAGCTCCAAACACATGGGCCCCAGAAACAAGCTGATCAAAATGAAAGCAAAGTTAAGCAAACCCAGAGAAAGCCAGGGGAATACAAAATCCGGAAAGCTTTGAAAATGACAGAAAGGTAAGGTTGGTAGGCTAGGTAAGAAAGGTACAGGAGGCCTGAAAGAGGAAAATAATTAGCAACTGACAGAGTGCACAGATTTGAAGAAACCAGAAAATAGAAACTTTATATCCACCACTATTTAGTAAATATGTGTCTATCAAATGTTTAAAGATGATCACGTCATCAAAAAAGTAAAAGCAGCACATGCCTGAGTTGCAGGCTCAATCCCCAGTGTGGGGAGTGCAGGAGGCAGCAGATCAATGATTCTCTCTTGTCATTGATGTTTCTAACTCTCTCTCCTTCTCCCTTTCTCTCTGAAATCAATAAAAAAATATATTTTTAAAAAGTAAAAGCATAAAAGTTATGCTGTTAGAATTGAAGTTCTATTTCTCCTCCCCAATTTAATGAATTATTACCATACACTGTATTTCAGATCATAATTATTGGGAAATTTCTAATAGGTCGCCAGATCAATTTCAAATTTTTTAAATCATTAATTTGAAATTTAGGCTTATTTAGAAATTAAATTTATGGTTGAAGAACTTTCTTTTATTCTTACCCACTTATAAGTGTTATTGCTCTTCTAAATCAATAGTAAAAGAAATCATAGGTCAAAGGATTTAGGGTAGAGTTATAATTCTAAACCAGCAAAATATCTCATAAATATATGAAGTGCCATAAAACTCAAGAATGAATTAATGAGAGAATCCATATGGTAACCATGAGATCAAAAACACTAACTGGGGAACTCATACAACTTAACAAAAGGAAGATAAACAATCCAATCAAAAAATGGGCAAAGGACCTAAATAGACACCTTTTAAAAGAGGACATTCAGAAAGCCAAGAGACATATGAAAACATGCTCAAAGTCGCTAATCATCCGAGAGATACAAATCAAAACAACAATGAGGTACCATCTCACACCTGTCAGAATGGCTATCATCAACAAATCAACAAACGACAAGTGCTGGAGAGGATGTGGAGAAAAAGGAACACTCGTGCACTGCTGGTGGGAATGCAGACTGGTGCAGCCACTATGGAAGACAGTATGGAGTTTCCTCAAAAAACTGGAAATGGAACTCCCATTTGACCCTGTGATCCCACTTCTAGGAATATATCCCAAGAAACCAAAAACACCAATCAGAAAGGATATATGCACCCCTATGTTCATAGCAGCACAATTCACCATAGCTAAGATTTGGAAACAGCCTAAGTGCCCATCAGTAGATGAATGGATTAGAAAACTGTGGTACATCTACACGATGGAATACTATGCTGCTGTAAAAAAGAAGGAACTCTTACCATTTGCAACAGCATGGATGGAACTGGAGAGCATTATGCTAAGTGAAATAAGCCAGTCAATGAAGGAAAAATACCACATGATCTCACTCATTCATGGATAATAAAGACCATTACAAACTTTTGAACAATAATAGATACAGAGGCAGAGCTGCCTCAAACTGATTGTCAAACTGCAGCGGAAGGCCAGGGAGGGTTGGGGGGCAGGAGGGAGGGGGGTAAGAGATCAACCAATTTAAGCAATAAAAAATATATATATATATATAAAAATATATAATTTTGAAAGTAAAAAAAAAAAAAAACACTAACTGTGATACTTAGGCTTTTAGCTGCTTTTCTCTTTCTCTTATTTACTCTGGTTTGTAAGTCCATGATAATACTGCTACTTAATACTAATAGTTTTGATCTTTTTAGTCTGTTTACTAGGCCCAAGAAAAATATTTCTGTACAGAATCATCTTAACAAAGATAGATGTGAAAATAATAGAAATTCTATCAATATCCAATTTGATTTATAACATGCTGACACCATCTATGGAACAGAGGGCACTTACTAATTCCTCCATTCCATCCTCATGGTCACCTGTGTAGAACATGGTCCCATCAAATGCAAGGGATAGGGTCCAGGAGATGCAAATTCCTGACACAGACCTCATGCAAACATTAAGCATAATAGATTGAACTGCTACCCTTGGGAAAAGAATAAGAAAGAAAAAATACACCAAAAAACAGCCCATGAAAGCCAATTACAGTAAAATTTTGACAAGTTGGGAGTGAGTAGAAAACTAAGAAAAGGGGAGAGGAAATCAAAGAAAACAAGATCTTTTCAGGTGACAAAGGGAAGAGTCAATGTAATAAGGGAGAAAAGGGAGGGAGGGGAGTGTCTGCAGGCTGTGGTCATGGTGAACTCTGAAGCAGTTAACAAATAGGGATTTAACATTTATTAGTCAGATAAATAATTTTGGAGAAGTGACAGGGAAATATACCTCCTAATATATCTGAAAAACATTGATTTATACTGTGAATTTTGAAAGGTAACTTTTTTTCATTAATAGTCTTCATTGACTTTTAAAAACTCATTTCATTTGGAAAATGAAATGATATCTTCAATTTTCTCAACCTAAATGCTTATTTTGTTCAGAGAACAAATTCATAGTTGCTGAACTATCCTTGAAAAGCCCACCACTCACAATAAATGTTATGGCTTTCCTAAACCTGGGATAAAATAAAGCATAAATCAAGGGGTTCGTGGCTGAGTTATAATAAGCACACCAACAGCAAATCTCATAAATGTAGCGGGGTTATGAAGCCCAGAAAGACATCAATCAATGAGTCAATGCTGTACCGTAACCATGAAATTGTAAATGCTATCACCATGATACTCAGGGTCTTAGCTGCTTTTCTCTCTCTCTTGGCCACTCTGGATTTATAAGTGTCTGCTGATGGTGCATCTGTTTGGCCAGCAGTATTTTCCATCTTTTTAGCTTGTTATCTAGCCACAAGAAAAATATTACTATAGAGAATGATCATAACAAGGGTAGGTATAAAGAAGGAGAGAAAATCAATCAACACCCAGTTTTGGTTTACAGCTGTCTGACAACCTCTGATACAGTTGAGGGCACTAGATAGTTTCTTCAGCCCTTCGTCATTGGCACCGGTGGAGAACATGGCACTGCTGTATGCAGTGGGCAGGATCTAGGAGAGTCCGATGCAGATTCCTGACACAGACCCTGTGAACTTGAGAGGAGAGGCCAGAGGGTCAGTAACAGCGATGTCTCTGTCCATGGAGATGAAGCACAAATGGAAGAGAGAAGAGTAACAAAGGGCCACACAGCAGCACGTGTGGAAAGAACAGAAGCTTGGCCCGAAATACCAGCAGCTCTCCCGTCACCCCCACCAGAAAGTCAGCACAGGCCAGAGAGGCGATGGAAAATCGGTGGGAGAGTGCAGCTGCTTGAAATGAAGGATGGAAATCATCATGAGGAGGTTTCCAAGCATGACCAGCAGGGCCCCAAAGCCAAACAGTGTGTAGAGAACCAGGCGGTGTCCTGGCTAGTAGGGAGTTTTCACACAGGAGTCGGTCACGTTCAGGTAGCAGAGCTGCACAGCTGGGGAGGGGGCAAGTTGTCGTTCATTATGCTGCTGTAAACACCATGTCAACATCTGGAGAAGTTCCACCCCTTTGTCAATCACGTAAATAGAGCAGATTTACATTTCCTAAAGGGGGAGAAAAGGGTTTGTTTGTTTTTTTAACTGATTACCTTTGCTTATCGTTACCAAATATTATCTCCATGACCCTCACAAATCCATATTAAGTTTTAATCTCTGAGTCTATGTAATCACAATATATTCCATTTAAATACTCAACAAATGTTAGCCATTATTAATTATTACCATTATTCTTCTAATACTTTAGAATATAATTGGAAACAGGTTTCTAAATCCAGTAAGAATTTAACCTCAACTAAATCTGTTGCAAATTTGCTTTTGCCACAAGTTCTTGCCTTGCAGTTTATTAAATGTCTTCTATTCCCTGGTCCTGATATAGAGAATATTCCTTTTTGTCAAAGTTAGTGAGATGTGTGTGATTTGTTATTTATTAGTTGCCTTTTTCTATTCACTTCGCCCAAGACCATCTGAGGAGTAATGACAGTAACCCTCAGGGCACATGCCAGTTGTAGGCTTGAAGGATCATGCAGGAGGCAGCCGATCAATGATCTTCTCTCATCACTGATGTTTTTATCTCTCTAATCCTTCTCCCTTCCTCTCTGAAATCAGTGAAAATGTATTTTTTTTAAAGAATAGAGTAGTAAGTTGGTCTGGTCTGAAGAATTTGTTGAATATAACATCAAGTCATTTAATATTTAGTGCTCAGCAAGCCTTTTTATTCTCAGGTCTAACTCTTTATAATTGTTTTCTCAGCTACCGATTATTCCTGAGTTTGGTGTTATTTGGGAAATTAAACTTATGCACTCAACCATTGATCTTCCTCCCTGCTTGAAATTCCGATTTCTTTAGTGCTGGTTACGAGGTATGCTGTGCTTTCAGGTTAAGCCTACACTGTTCCAAACTAGAATTAAAAATGTGCAACTGGAAGTAAAGGAACTCAGTCATTATTAAGTTAAGAACATATGAGGGTATGTGGCTCAGCAGTACAGCCTTTAATGTTATGGACAGTGAAGTCATACGATCTTGGATTAAATACAAGAGAAGGGAATCATAGTGCCTATGGTAGTCAGAACAAGAGCCTCTCAAAAACATGTGTCCTAACCCCCAGAACCTTTGAATATGTGACCTTACACGGCCAAGGGTATTTTCCCGATGCAATCTTGAGATGAGGAGATTATCCTACACTATCAACATGGGCTCCGTGCATCACAAGCATCTTGGTGAGGGAAAGAGGGAGGGAGGAGAGTCAGAACGGCCGAGATGTGACCTTGGAGGTAGAAGTGAGAGTGATGCCACCTTCTCCTGGATGTCAGGAGAATGATCATCAGATTCACCAACACCCATGAGCTCAGAATGAAACAGTGTAGTGAAGTGCAACCCAATACAAACAGCATACTTCAAAACAGCATACGTTGAGTGAAAAGACTAAAAATAGTATATGAAATGTTGACACCAGTTTCCTCTAGAAAGTGGGGATTAGAGTTTATTTTTCCTCTTCTGTGCTTCTTGGTATCTTTCAAATTTTCTGTAATAGATGATACTGTTTTTATCATTGAAAGAACTTATTTTCAAAAGAACAATAAAAATGTAAGAAGACACATTGCCGGTGTTGCCTCAAGTGAATTAAGTTATCCAGCTCTGTAAACATTCACAATGACCAACAGGTCCTTCGGATTGCGCTTCTGGGAAAGAGGCAGGCTGGCTTCCCAGGAAGCTCCCCGCCACTGGTGGAGGGCAGAGGTGGTTCAAATTTCAGTCTGTTCTTTGTCAACTTTGTGACCTAGGACAGTATTCTTAACCTATCTGAGCCCTACCCTTTCATAGAACTTTTTTGAGTAAGTATTCAAGTTCTGTAAAGAGAGATTTTTTTTAAAAAATAGTACATATTAATTTTTATTCTGATCTTTCTGGTTTGTTTGTTTGTTTTTCCCCCTTAAGAAACTACCTATCTTTAAAGACTCGTTCAAATGCCACTTCCTCTTTTAAGTCTCTGTGATTGCAACAATTTATGGAGCCCTGCCTGAGCCAGCTACTCTGACAATTTATCCACATGATTATCTCACCTCATCTTCACAAAACTGCAGAATAGGTATTATTATCTCAGATGAGGAAACTGAAACTTATGGGAGGTAAATAACTAGCCCAAGATGACAGGGAAAGGAGGGGGTGCCATCTGAATTTGGTCAGGCCCCTCTGACTTCTTAGCCCTCACTTTTGAACATTGGTCCCTCCTGAAATAAGTGACTGCTCCCTCTTTAAGTTCTGTAGCTCTTTGTTGTAACTTTATTGGGAACTGATTTTTTTTTATTCTGGCTTGTTTGTTCTTATTTTAGTTGTCTTCATGCTTTTCAGACTGAAGTTTTTTTTAGTGGAATGATGACATTTCAGGAATTTTGTATCTAACAGAGTTTAGCATCACACTCGGCACAACTAATAAATATTAGTTGAGAGCTGAATGTAATGCTACAGTCCCCTGAAACTTGGCCCTAAGAGAGGTAGGTCAAGGTTACATACTTTGGATTTTCAAGAACATAGATAAGGCCCTCAGAACAATCCTGGCCTTGCTGTTCCGGACCCACATCCACAGTGACATGAAACCCCTAAGTTCTTCTAAGTCAGGAGAATTGAAAGTATATAAAAAATTTTAATTTAGTTTTATTGATTTCAGAGAGGAAGGGAGAGAGAAAGAGAGATAGATAGATAGATAGAGAAACATCAGTGATGAGAGAGAATCATTGATCAGCTGCCTCCTGAATCCCCTTACTAGGGCTCGAGCCCACAACACAGGCATGTGCCCTTGACCAGAATCGAACCCAGGATCCTTCAGTCCATCGGCCGATGCTCTATCCACTGAGCCGAACAGGCTAGGGCAAATATTTGTTTTTAAGAAAGCTTTCCCTGTGGTTCCAAACTATTCCAGGATGATTGGTGTTATATCTCATAATACACTTGCTGTGGTCAAAATGTGCAAACAGAAAAAGATCACTTTCAAGTCTGGCAGCTACTTCCAGGCTAAGTTAAGAGTGAGACAAAATGAGGACACCATGACACACTCACTGGAATTTTGTGTATATTAGTCAATTTTTTCAGCATAACAAACAAACTTCCAATGATTTACAATAAACATTTACTTTCTGCTCATGTTACATGAGGGCCGCGATGACAGCTGCCCTGCTCCCAGCTGTAGGTGAGCCGTAGGTCTGCCTTGCGTCTTCTCATTCTGGGACCCAGGCTGAAGGAGCAGCTGCTATGGAGACAACCTGTTCTCAGGGAAGTGGTAGAAATGTAAGACCTGGGCTGAACCCTACAATTACATTGAAAGCTCTAGTTTGAACATGGATTGCACATCGCATGACCAAGCACAAGATCAGTGGATCGGGGACATTTGCTCTCTCCAAGGGAGTAGGAAGCAGGGAAGACTAGAGTGGGAAAGGAACATAAAATAGAGATGAAGAGTGTGGAAGACAATACTCCGTGGCATCATGTGGTAGGTGCCAAGGGTCAGGACCACAAATAGCCAATCCCTTCTCTTTGATGATCAAAGTCTTTGAAATTCCAACTTTGCAGCTATTACAGTTCCAGAAAAAAAGCTATGCGAACTTAAAACTCAACATAGAAGAGGAAGCCTGATTCCCTCACGCACTTTGTGGGTCACTATTAATGTGACTTCTTGATTCTTGATGCCCCTGCAGAACTAAGTTTATGGAACAGAGCTATTCAGAAGCAATACAAAAGGGCTCTTGCTATGGAAATGGCCCTGCTCAAAACCCCTAGTCATATACATGACATGTGGGTCACATATTTATACTGATATACATATACACCCATAGGTGTTATATATTCATACATGCTGTAGCTGTGGTGAGCTGTAACCTGGTTTGACCAAATTGTAAGAAAACAATATAATTAAATTGGGAGATGTTTAGAGAAAAAATAATGGTCAGGTTCATACTTAACGAGAAGGCTCTATCTTAGAATTTGAAATCATACTGTTTTTGTGAAACAGGAAATTTTTAAAAACATACACATGACAAAACAATAATTCTAAGCAAGTACAAAAAACATCAAGAAATGATTCTGCTTATTGAACTACTTCCCAGTGGAGATGAACATGAGCATTTACCAGGCTGCAGGCTATCGCAGTTAATGGTGAGGTCTGATTGCCACTGACTTCTGTTCACATTTGATCACAAAGTCATCATGCTCAGGAGAAGGACATGCTATTCACATGTGGTTCGATTCTGAGGAAGCATGTGGCATAGGTACTTGTTTTTCCAAATAAAATCATATACTATCATAAAATCAAAAGAGAGTAGTTCTAACTTGTGTGATTTAAAAAAAAAGAAAAAAATACTAAAGTGGTGAGATGTGGTTCATTATCACTTTTATTTTTATTATTTTTGTGTGGAAAATATTCCACATATTTTCAAATTTCTATTTATAAAGGAAAAGGAGAAAAATATTTCTTTAAAAATATAAATACATTAAAAAAATAATCCAGTTACTCTATGGTCATGGAAATAGACAAACCTGGCGTACAAACCTGTTTAGTGATTGGATTCCAAGGAGACAGGGAGCCTAAAGGGAACATTTTGAAAAATGTTCCAAATACTTGACTATGATTATGAACAATAAGGTGAAGTTAGGACTCAAACAATGCTTCCCAAAGTTAGATTATTTGATATTTGAGCTTAAGAACTCCTTAGAAAACAAACAGTTACAAACACTTCATTTTTAAAATGAAAAAAAAAAAAATCAGTGATGGGGGAGAAAGTCAAAGATTGCTGAAGTGGTCACACCTGTCCCTACCACGTGGTAAGACTAGGAAATCCTGACCTTGGTGCTTTTTTTCCTCCACCTTCCTATCTTAGTTGTCTCAAGAAAGTAATGAATGAGGACTCAAATATTTTCACAGTTTTAATTTCTCCAATAGATAGTTAGGTGATCGCTCTCTCTCTCTCTCTCTCTCTCCCCCTCCCTCTCTCTCTCCCTCTCTCTCTCCTTCCTACATACTACTATAGGAACATTCAATGAAGGAAGAGAAGTTAATTTCTCCCGTCCACTTAAACCAGGCTGCCTGGAAGCATGCCCCAAAACTCATGACACCACACCACTCATTGCTACAGCATCACTATCTTTCCTCCAAGCCTCTACCTTTTGCCTGAGTTCAGGTCAAGGAGTCATTCTCGGTACAAATCAATAGTGGGTGTCCGAGGTGAGAAGATCTCCTGACTCAGGATGAGTTTCAGAGCCTTCCTGAACCACCGGTAGGAAAAGACATAGATGATGGGGTTGCAGGCCGAGTTGAAGTAAGCCAACCAGATGAAGATGTCGAAGACCAGTGGTGGTGTGATGAAGTTAAGGAGGCTGTCCACCAGCGTGTCAACGGTGAAGGGAAGCCAGCACAAGAGGTATATGCTCACAGCGATGCCCAGGGTCTTGGCAGCTTTTCTTTCACGTTTGGCAGCCCCAGCCAGGCTTTTGTTGAAGGCACTGATCTGCTGGGCCTGCCGGGCAGCAACCACGAAGATCTTTACATACAAGCTGATCATGATGAGGCAGGGGGAAAAAAACACAGGGAAGTTTAACCAGCCCCAAAACTTATTGAACAGCAGCTGGCAACTGCCCACGCAAGGCATCTCTTCCAGCCACTGACTGAGCCCTCGCTCCACTACATCTGTGTAGACAAAGAAGGCAGTGTAAGCTGCTGGCATCCCCCACCCTGCCAAGATGTACCTAAGGGCCACCCTGACTGTGAACTTGGAGGGATAGAGCAGAGGCTCACAGATGGCACAGTGGCGGTCAATGGAAATGAAACAGAGATGAAAGATGGAGACGAGGCAGAAGAGGGTGTCCAAGTAGGTATGCAGGCGGCAGAGGAAGTCTCCAAAGAACCAGCAGCTCTCCACGGAGCGGATGGTGCTGAGTGGCAGTACCAGCAGACCCAGAAGCATGTCAGCCAGGGCCAGAGAAAGCAGCAGGAAGTTGGTGGGAGTGTGAAGTACTTTGAAGTAGGACACAGTGAACACCACAAACAAATTTCCTAGGACTGTAATAATTATGCCTGCTGCACAGGCCAGGTAGATGGTCAACCGGATGCCCAGAGGATGGACAGTCCTGGGGCAAGACCCATTCACCTGGTAGCAGAACGTCAGGGGGTGTTCTCCAGCACCCTGGTTGAGGACAGTGCTCATTTATGGTTCCTACTCTTCCTCCTCTCTCTCTGGAAACAGGCCACCTGTCCACACACCAAAAGAATAAAATTATTTATCTGCTAAACAGTTAGAAGGTGAAATCTAGAGAGGAACTAAAGGGCAATTTGGAACCTAGTATAATTTCCCTGGGTACTGAATCAAATGCACCCTGAAAACCAAATGCAGCACAGGATTCAAGGTTTCATAAGACTTGAA
Organism: Myotis brandtii; assembly: GCF_000412655.1. Classification (NCBI taxonomy): domain Eukaryota; kingdom Metazoa; phylum Chordata; class Mammalia; order Chiroptera; family Vespertilionidae; genus Myotis; species Myotis brandtii. The sequence continues at coordinate 10,433,126 of NW_005354291.1, forward strand.
TCTGGCCCTGGTTTGTCTGACTGGGCACTTTTGAAGCTAATTTAGATGTTATCCTTAAGGAAAGAAAAGAAGGATGTAAGCTAAATGTTTTCTCAAAGAAAAAAATCTTGTTAACAAATCATTACTTGGGTAAAAAGTAACTTCTGGGTCCTCTTTTTGAGAATTAACAAAATAAATTAACAAAAAAATCAATAGCTTAAGCTTTTTATAATATGTCAACTCTTCCCAAGGGAAAAAAAAATCCAGCGTACAAGTAATTAAAGGAATGAAATTGCCCTGTTTCAGTTTTGCATCCTGCACAATTTCTAAAGTTAACACACAATATTTATACATCTTGGGAAACCTATCTGATATGAAAAAGTATTTTATCTATCTTAACACTAGTCTATAAAATGTTTAAGCAAGTTCTAATCAATTGAATTCGGAGTTTCCAAGCTACTTACAGAGGTAGGGATCAGAATCACTTATGGGAAAAAGTCCTTCTGGTAACAGGTAGACATAGGTATGTAGAACCCTCTTCCATCTGCAAAGATGACAGATGTGCAATTAGTTAATGATCTTATACTCCAAATAGAAACTACGTCTCCATATGGTATGTTATGCAAATTAGCACTGAATGAGTACCAAGGGACCTAGTTTACACTATTCACAAGTCTCAGTAGTTTGCTTCCTTCTCAGTAGAGCATCATTATTAATCCTGCCAATTAACTAGAGATGAAAGTTAAATACTGAATTTGTAAAGTCTTTAAACTTTTCAGTGAGTTTCATATATCCTTACTGCTTTAGGATTTTTTTATATACATTTCTCTCAACAAGAGAAATAATTGAGAATAACTAATCCTAAATCCTTTGGTTTGTGATCCCCACACTGAATTTATCTTGTCTTCTTTAAGCTCTATGTTATGTACTGGTTAAGGAAATCACAATAGATGGAGCAGTTCACCTGGACACAGAAGAGTTAGATTCTTGTTCTGCCATTTTTCTAGATCATCACGTATCCTCCCCCCTCCCCCCCCCCCCCCCGCTTCTCCCCATCAGTAATAGTACCTACAATTAGATTCATATGTCTGTATATCACAAAGGTATTATCTCTATTTCTTTTTTTTCTAAATATATTTTTATTGATTTCAGAGAGGAAGGGAGAGGGAAATAGAGATAGAAACATCAATGAGGAAAGAGAATCATTGATCATCTGCCTCCTGCATGCCCCCTACTGGGGATTGAGCCCACAAGCAATACATGTATCCTTGACCGGAATCGAACCAGGGACCCTTCAGTCTGCAAGCCGACGCTCTATCCACTGAGCCAAACCGACGAGGGCTCATCTCTATTTCTTGATACCAAACCTTCAGAAGGTTGAATGCCTCTTGGTGAAACCAGTTTACAATATAAGTCAAACTGATGTTGCAAAACTGACATAATTCTAAAGGTAACAATAGATTACATCCATCAGCAGGGCCTGTAGGATGAGGTGGGACAGGTCCAAACAAATGAAAAAGGTTGGCTTATACTTTCACCTTCTCCACAAAACCCTAGCCTAGCCAAACCAGTGGTGATTGCTTAAAACTGCCTTATATCAAGTCCATGTGCGTGGAAATAGATTTCTGACCCCAGAAGTTAATCAGACCAGAAAGCCTCTTGCTTTACTACATACCATGACACCCCTTATATTGCAAGTCATAATCCACATGCAGTCAGCCAGGGACTCTAAGACCCATGACTCTAAGTCTAATTGACCAAGAATCTGTAAAAAATAGGAACAAATATCTTACAACTGGAATAAGACCTATAGGGGGAAACTCTCAAAAAAGGTTTTTGGGCCCTAGCCAGTTTGGCTCAGTGGCTAGAGCACTGGCCGGCAGAATGAAGGGTCCTGGGTTCGATTCCAGTCAAGAACACATGCCCAGGTTGCGGGCTCGATCTCCAGTAGGAGGCATGCAGGAGGCAGCTGATCAATGATTCTCTCATGTGTTTTGGAGTAATGAGTAATTTCCCAATAGCAAGGGTAGATTTTAAAAAAAAACAGAAAGGTTTATGAATGCATTTAGGATGTATGTCTGTGAACATTAGAAACCGTAGGATTAGATGTCCTGCATAGAGGTGTGATGTTGTTGGCCACGTCAGAGAATAGAGAGGGGTTGATTAACCAAGTGTTCCGATATTACTATAAGGATTACTACAATAAAATATGCTTACCATTAAAATCTATGGTAATATTAACAAATATTTTCTTTGCAACCTACCAGTTTCTTAAGGTTATGTTATAAAAAGCAACCTACTTCCTGCAAACATAGGCAAACATTAATGAATAAATTGCTCCAGCCACATATGAACATCCTAAGTTTGTATGTTCCATTTAAAAATTTTCCAATTTGTCAATCCATAAGATAGTGAACAATATTTCTACATGACCAAACTTTTCTGCGAAGCGCTTGGACTATTGACACATTAGGAAAAGAAAGGGACAACCTAATTTCTAGTCTCAGGAAATTCACTACATGAGCATGAAAGCTTCTTTCTATATGTGGCAAGCGTTTCTGAGTTGGTGAATCATTTCCCACTATGTGCCTTTGCTGGCCCTGTGCTCAAGTTCCCCAGCACAACATTGTGCACATATGACCAAAGCCCATTAGAACAGGAGTTCAATTCAGTTCAATTTCTTCTTTAGATATAGGCTCTTTTCACCATCTTCCCTTCTAAGAAAAGAAGCCCCCACTGTCTAACATTCTTTGTTTTATAATTGTTTATTTTTCTGAATTTGAGTAACTCTTTCTCATTTTCCTCAAAGTTTCTATGTGTTAGTCATCCAGTGAATGTGCTCAGAGATTTTTATGGGAAGGGCACCATGTCAAGCACTGTGGGATTCCAACATGAATAATATAAGGTTGTAAAACTGGCATAATTCTAAAGGTAATAATATATTACATCCATCAGCAGGGCCTGTAGGATTAGGTGGGACAGGTCCAAACAAATGAAAAATCTTATAGGCTAGACTAGAGGCCCAGTGCACGAATTCATGATGGGTGGGGTCCGGCCAGCTCCATCCCTGATTGAGGTGGGGCAGGGCCGGCTGAGAGGAGGGGCCGTGGGTGGTTGGCCAGCCAGCCCCACCCCCTGGTCAAACTCCCAGTTGAACTCCTAGTCGAACTCCCGGTCAAGGGGACAATTTGTATATTAGCCTTTAATTATATCAGGTGAGCAACTACATACCTGTGCACACCCAACCCTAACACAAAGCAGGATTCAGAAGAGACAGGTTTGGGGCAGTGGGGTGGACATAGAAGGAAAATGCTGGGTGTGTTTAGTTTGAGATCTTGAGAGAACATGAAAAAAGATACTTTACTGATAGTAAAAAATGAGAAACTTGGGGAAAATGATAGTGATGAAGATGAATACATTTGAAGGAAATAGAGAGGTGGTAATTGAAGCTGTGAGATTAGCACAGGGTTTCTCAACCATGGCATTATTGAAGTTTTGAACCAGATAATTCTTTGCTGTGGGGGGCTGGTCTGTGCATTATAGGATGTTTAGCAGCATCCCTTACCTCTACCCCCTAGATGTCAGTACTACCTCCTCGCTGGTTGTAACAAACAAAAATGTCCCCAGGCATTGCCAAATATCCTCAAGGGCATAACTCTCCCTGATTGAGAACCACTAGATTAGAGAGACAGAGAGATAGTGTGAAGAATGAAAAGAATATTATAAAAAAAATTTGGTGAAATGAGTTTATGGGGTAGAAGAAGAAGAGATAGACATAAGGACACAGAGAAGAGACATTCATTGAGGCAATAAATATTATCCTAAAACTCTGGGACAGTGAAAGAACTTCAGTTTATGAATGACGCTCAGGCTTGGTGAATAATTAGTATGTGCATACCCACCCACCCCCAACAAGAAAAACAGACCACCTCTATACATGCATGCAGGCCACATGTGTATATAGATAAAACATATATATTGAAAAAAAGAAAGAATATGCTTCTAAACTTTTTTTAATCCATTCTTCTTATTTAATAAGACAGTTCAATTTAATCAAAGTATTGCCAACCTCACATCAACTCATTTTGGAAAGAGGTTTAAGTCAGAACCAATAAAATTGAAAGTAAATACAATTGTCTGTTTCCTTCTCCCTTTCTGTCAGTCACATGCTTCATAATTCAGGCTTCTAGTACTCGCAAACTCTCTTCCTACTCCCCTAAGATGTAATAACCTCAAGAAATGCTTAGATAAATTGTACATGGGTGTCAGTGAGTGTGAAGGCCAACTGTGTCTCCTCTTCTGATGTTTACAAGAGAAAAAGTAAAAGACCCTTATTATTTAATTTAAGCCAAAGGAATAATTCTAAATCTCTAATTTGGAAATTCAGGAATCAGCAAGAGAGTTTCTTCTTATTGGAGGTGCCTTCCTCAGAACCCAGAAATTAGACACTTTGGTAGCTCTGGTATACCAAGAGGCTAAATTTAGTGCTCCTACTTAGATGTGTTGTACCATCTGGAAGAATCTTCTTATCAACCCTGTCCACGCCCATACCTTTGGGTAGAAAGAGCATCCAAGATTCCCTACTAGGAAAGAATCCCAGAGAACAGAGAGCATTGCCTAAGCATGTTCAAGAAACAGGCTTAGGGTGGAGGAGTCAGGGCGGAAGATCGTTCCTGTGACAATCATCCTCAATGCCTTGCGAAACCAAGGATAAAACATGCCATATATAATGGGATTGAAAGTGGAATTAAAATAACCCAGCCAGAGGAAGATATTATACAAATCTTCAGGAGTTGTAAAATTGATGAAAGGGTCTGTAATCGTCAAGAGAAAAAAGGGCAGCCAGCACAACACAAACACTCCCATGACAATACTTAAAGTCTTGGTGGCCTTGCTTTCTTTTTTGGATGATGCTTTCATTTTGCTTTCTGACCCAACCTGTTTCATCATAGAACCCATGCCAATTTGCTTAGCGTGCTTCCTGGCCACCGTGAAAATGTGTATGTAAATCCCCACCATTACCGTCCCAGGAAGAAAAAAGGCTATAAAAGAGGCCATAACCCCCCAAAATTTGTTAAATATCAACACACACAAACCTGTGCAGTCAATGGCTGCAACAAAATCTTCTGCACCAATTATGTTTAATTCTGAGAATACCAGGCCAAAGGCAAAAAAGATTGGAATAGACCAACTGATGAGCAGAAAGAGCTCTATGACAGGAATGGTAATTTTGGTAAGATAACGCAAAGGGTCACAAACAGCATAGTAACGATCCACTGAGATGAAGCAGAGGTGGAAAATGGAGGTGGTGCAGAGCATGATGTCACAGCAGCTGTGGACTTTGCAAAAGAGATCTCCAAAGTACCAGCAGGATTCGATGGACCGGATCATACTGAAGGGCATGACCACGCAGCTCAGCAGGAAGTCAGTGGTGGCCATGGAGAGGATCAGGAAGTTGGTTGGGGTGTGGAGCTGCTTGAAGTGGGTGATGGCAACGATCACCACCAGGTTGCCCAGGATGGTCATCACTATAGCACCAATCATGACAAAGTACATGGCAGAGGCGCTCAGCACAGACCTCACATTTCTAGGGCATGAGTTGTTAATCAGAGCAAAGCAAAATTGCACTTCTGCGGGGTTCCAAAGGTCAGGTGAATTCATTGTCTTGGTCCCTTGGGTACTATGAGTCTTTTGCAAAAGTACTGTGTGCCTCTCCTTTCTGTGAAAGACAGGAAAAACAGTAAAAACCATTGGAAACTTTTCAGAGAGGCCCAGCTAGCTGCGTTTCCAATCCCTGGTTGAATTTCCTACTGTTCAGGAGCACTGCTTTGGATCCTGTCACTTAATACAAACAATATATTCAATTAAGGAAATATTTCTCTGTGCAATGTAAACAAGACAGAATTTAGAATTTAGAACAATATAAGGTAAACTAAAAATTTGCTAATGTCTACAAGAATATACATGAATAATCTCAAAATAAAGGGGAAAATATCTCAAATGATAAATTCTGTAAATCTTATCATTTATCTCCTTTCATTTAGCAGCAATTTCCTGAATTCAAATTCAGGCTGAGGTCATTTTGTCCACAGATTTCAAATTCTCATGTTGGAAACAAATTTGACATATATGCCTGCTCATTGTTTTGTGTGTGTGTGTGTGTTTTCTAAAAAATCTTAGTCATTTACTTAATTTTTAAACATCTTTATTTATTGAATTTATTGGGGTGACATTAGTTAATAAAATTAGATAGGTATCAGGGATACAATTTGATAATACATCATTCTGTGCTCATTGTTTAAGCTGTTGCTTTATATAATTTCAGCTGTTGCTCTTAAAATGTGGAATTAATGGGACTGACTCACTCAAAAGTGTGACATAGGTTTGATTTGTTTTTCCAGTGCCGGGACTGGATGTGTAACTGACTGGTGACAAGCATTAGTGAGATATAGGGCCAGGTTAGAGAAGTGGACTTTGGCCTGAGAATAGATTAAAACTCCCTGGTCCATTGGGAAAACAAATCCATAAGCACATCCTATCAGATTTACTTGGAAAAGATAATGAGAATAAAAGTACCTTTGAAAATAATATTTACAGTTGGGAAAACAAAACCATAAGCACATCCTACCAGATTTACTTGGAAAAGATATTAATGAGAATAAAAGTACCTTTGAAAATAATATTTACAGTATTTGCTACTGTAACTCAGCATGCTTTCTAATGTATATTAGTTGAAATCTTGACAGTATAGCACATTTCATTTGCTCTGAATGTAGTAATTTAATTTCTCAGACTAGCATTTTTGTTTAAAAATATTTTAATGGTAGCAATCAAACATTAGGCCACTAAGTTGAACTTGACAATTCAAAACATAGAGAAGTAAAATGTAAGAAGGACAAAGACTTATTAACTTTTTTAATAAACTGTAGCTATCAATTTTGAAATACACAGAACAAATTATTTCATTACTTATCACTTTGGTTTCTAAGCCCTATGATACTGAATATAATGGAATCTTAAAAATCTAATCACCGTCTTTACTTAATTAATTGATTAACTTTATTCTGCCTCTTATTGTCTTTAGGTTTGGAATTACATTTTTTATTTAATGTTCTTTTAAATGTTCTTTTAATGTTCTTTTTAAAAATTATATTTAAAGACAGCTAACAATTATATTTAAAAGGTTATGTATGTTCTTTGGGCATTACTTATGTATTTGTCACTGTATATACATAGAAGTAGCATTTCTAATACAAAATAGTACACTCTTTAATATTTCATGGTATAATTTTTGGAGCTTAAAGTTTCATTTTTGAGAACATAATTCCTAAAAGATCAACATTATTTAACTCCTATGTTTGTAAGGGAAATTTTATTTGTTTTATTTTATTTTTTGGAATATACAATGTGAAACAGCTGCTAAAAATTAATAGTATTATCTCATATTTCTGATGTATGATTATATATTAGGGAATATTTAAACCTCTAGATATTAGATTAAGACAAAAAGAAGACACACATTGATTTAAAAAGTTATCACATGGTTGAATTGTTAAGATAATGTCAAAAGTAATAATAATTTTAAGCCCCTAGCTAAGCTTTTGACCAAAAATTATAAAAAACAAATAAGAAAATACAAATATGACTGCTGGTCTACTGCTCTGTTAAAAAAAAAATATTGTCATGAAATTAAATGCAGTTGGAGTTTGGTTTGTTATTTAAAAACTGAACAGAATAGAGATTATCTTTCTTTGAAGATTCACTTCCTCAAAAGATACAGTAGTTTTTTAATAAAACAGAATGAAGTAAAACCCTCTTTGACATCTCACTTTTATCATGGAATGTAATATTATAACAAAGAACCAAATTAACAGCAACACTGCAAACAATTACCTAATGAAAGCATAGAAAAGTGTTAATGCTCTTTGCTAGGAGGTAAAAATAAGCATTTGTTAACAATCCTGGAAAGGAGCAAAGATTGCATTGTTTTTCAGTTCAAATTTAGGTCTTTAAGGGAAAAGTTACAGAGTAAGGAAACAGACACAAAGACTCTGAAATAAAGATTTTGAAAATCTGAAAGTTCCTCAGAATTCCAAGGAAAAATGTGAGAAAGGAACTATGTAATAATTTTTCCTTAAGTATTAAATACCTAACATTTTATTAAGGTCTATGTATTTCCCTTCAATAAGAAGGAATATATTCAACAAGCTCAATAATATGCTGTAAATAAAGTGGAAAATTAAGAGAGGACACAGCATACCTGCTTTATCAGGCATGATTTTTCTTCCCTTACTGGTTGCATAGCTCAAACACCCCACCTCTGAGTCTTTCTCTGGAAATGCTCTTATCTCACTTATACAACAGTTTGTTTAGGTAAGGGAGGTTACTTATGAATTAGATTTAAGAAAGATCTGTGGTAGGTCTTTCTCTCATTGCCTCTTTAGAATTTCAGTGATTTAAAAGAATGATCCAGACTTACATTCATAGATCAGTATTTTAAATATGATTCTTTTCACCATGTTAAAAAAAAAGATAAATCTATTTGATCTTTTCCCTCTCTTAATATATTCTGCTTTGGTTTAGCATAATTTGTTTGCTAATTAGGTATTTTGGAGCTAAAACCATTGAGAGGTGACTTATCTGTTGTGCCAAAGTTTCTTACCATGCAAATGAGCACTGTGCTCCGCTGCCCTCTTCCCTGCTGATTTCCCCCTAGAAAATGTACTTAGGCCCCAGATCTCATAGGTAGGCTCCTGGCAGGCTGTGCTGCCTTCAGTATTTATACACAGAATATGCCTCCTGCGGCTGTATTACCTGTGTCAACAGGACACAGGTGTGTCCTTTAACAACCTGAAGTGTGCTGCCAGCAAAGAGATCACAGCAAGTCACTAGAGAATTGGCTCTGGGAGGATGAATCTGCTATGTGCTATCATCCCTATGACTTCCAAGGGTAACGTGGACTAGCCTCACACAAGGCCAAAGTGGGAAAGAATGAAAATATGAAAGGGAGGGAGAGAGGAAGGAGAGTGGAAGGAAGGGAGGGAGGAAGCAAGGAAGAAATTTTAATTCAAATCCAACAAATGCTCACTTCACTTATTACCAAAGACTAGATGTTTTCAAACAGTGACTTCTTTAAACCCTACTGAAAATTTGACTCATCTATATCTTTTCATTTGACTGCATGCAATTAGGGATATTCATTCACATTGCAGTTCATTGTGTGCAATTTTCCAAATAAAGGTCTTAGTCCAAACAGAAAGCAGTAAGAGCCATGTTTCAAACCAACTGAATGAAAACTTCCATCAGGATGTGTAATGGAAAAATAGCATGCTGGCTCCAGAGGCCGATCCTGAAGCAAAGGAGTGAAGGGGAAAGGGTAAGATGGGGCCTGAGGCGGGGAACACGAGGCTTCAGAAGACAGTTTCTCTTGCATTAAAAGTTTGTTAGCTTCAGTTCATTTTAAAACCTTATTTCAGAAAGAGGCTACTTCAGGTTCCTGATAATGTTTGAAAGGCTCAAAATGCAATGTGAAATAGATGTTCCATTCTGTTTTGCAAATGTCAAAGTTATTATTGTCCAATTTGGTTTTAAGAAAAGTAAGGCTGGATATTTCAAAGGTTCCCCACAATGGCCATTGATGTTTTTAATGACTTTTGGAAAGATCAGTCCATTTAGTTAAAAATGCACATGAGGAGGGACTGATGTTTTTAAACGTAAATTTGGGTTTTATCCCTCACCCTGTTCTTTGGGTATAAATCTGCACTTGACCTTCTTGGAGTTGGTTGAGTCCAATCTCTCTCTCCTTCTACTACAAAAACTCCATTGTAGGAGCCTCCCTTGAATAAAATCTGCCTATGGTCTTTAATAAGTGTAGCAAATCATTTTTTTTTCTAACACACACCCCATGAAGTTTTTATAGTAAATTGTTCAAAAGTAAAGAAATAAATGAGATTTCTTAAAGCAGGAACTGAGAGAAAGATAAAAGTACTAGAAGGATCAGTAGCCATGAAATGTAAGTCACTGCTAAAGTTGGGCAAGTCAATTTTGTTTATATAATTTTATTTTTATTATTGACACTATTACAGATGTCCTCATTTCCCCCCTTTGTCCACTTCCATTCAGCCCCCGCCCTCCCCCTCTGGTCATCACCACACTGTTGTCTGTGTCTATAGGTTATGTATGTTCTTTGGCTAATCTCTTCACCTTCTTTCATCCAGTCCCTCCCTTACCCCCAACCTCTGACAGCTCTAAGTCTGTTCCACGTATCTATGCCTCTGTTTCTATTTTGTCGTCAGCTTATTTTGTTCATTAGATTCCATATATAAGTGAGATTATATGGTGCTAGAGGCCTGGTGCACAAAATTTGTGCACAGATAGGGTCCCTAGGCCTGACTGGCAATCAGGGTCGTTCGGGGTCAGGCCAGGGCCTTCCTTCCCCGGCTGCCGGCTGCTGGCCATATTTGTCTTTCTCTGGCTTATTTCATTTAGCATGTTGTCATCTGTGAAGGAAGAGGCCCGATTGGGTGATGTGCAAGGTCTTTTGAGACTCTGGGGAAGAAAGAGCCTGACAGTGATTCTCATGCCCTCATGTCTCTTCCTGGCACAGCCTAAAGTGTTCCCCTCAAGGCCAGCAGTTAGATTGGATTAGTAAACATTAAAATACTTAAATTGTGCATTTATTATTCACATTTGCTTTTCTTTTTTAAAAAAAGTATATTTTATTGATTTCAGAGAGGGAGAGAGAGATAGAAACATCAATGATAAGAGAGAACCATTGATTGGCTTCCCCCTGCACATCCTCTACTGGGGATCGAGCCCACGCCCCGGGCATGTGCCCCTGTCCGGAATTGAACCCAGGACCTTTCAGTCCTCAGGTCAATGTTCTATCCACTGAGCCACACCAGCTAGGGCCCACATTTACTTTACTACTGACAAGTACAGGAAATGAAACTGCCATGGTCCTGAAGAGGAGTAGTCCTTATGGGGTCATACTGTCCTTCAAGTCACAAGCTGAGCCTGGGTAATTTTCCATAGTTGGATCTAGGACAGAGGGTGTCAGGGTATGTGATAAGAAAGGCTTAGAAGAGAGATAGGGAAAAGCCAGATTAAGTTTTTTTATGCAAAGTTTGATCTAAAGCAGAACTTATTTTTTCTTTATCTTCTCCACCTGGCCATTAACTGTGGAAAATCCTCAAGGCTAGTCTTAGGCCCCCATTTCCTTTCCTACATTCTCTCCCTAAGTGGGTTCAAACGTGTCCTCTCTTTCAGATGTCATCTACATGCCAATACCTGCAGATCCATTTCTACCCCAGACTTCTCTGAGCTCTGACCATTAAATCCAATTATTTATTTATTATTATTACTAGGATGTGTCAAGTTCCCAACATGCCCCAGACAGAACTCAGGATCTTTCCTTCTCCCCCAAACTGGTTTCCTCCAGGATTTCCTATCTTCCACACCTCCAATTGCACAAGTTAGGATCTATAAATCATGCTTGGAATTCCTCTCTTTATCACCCTCTAAAGCCTACATGTTACTAAGTCTCACTGGTTTTGTCTGGTGGTATTTGATGACTTTGGCAGCCTCCCTCCACTTCATCAGCATCTCCCCAGTCTAAGCTACCCTCATCTCTCATCTGGGACTTGCAATATATAGTTTCCTACTTGTTCTCAAATTCACTCTTGTTCTTCTCTTATTCATTCTACACCAAAGGCATTTCACACCACTCATCTGGTACCACCGTGCCTCCCTGCACCACCCCTCATTCTCTGTGGCCTAAAGCTGAACTTAGATTCAGGAACAGTTTGCTCTTTTCCTCCTTTTCTCCCTCCCATAACTTAATTCCAGGTATGAGGAGATGTGGACATGATTGTTACATGTACTCATGTATGTCCTGATCTATCATATAAAGAAAGGTTCTGTTTGTCTCTTAATGTTTCACAGAAAAATTACTGAAAGTACTTTTACCTAGTGTTAGTGATCTGGCATAAATCATAGGCATTGTGGTGTGGATGGAATTTATTTGGTAGAACTCTAGGCAACTTTCAGAGAAAGTGGTTAAAACAAGTCCAAGCAGAGGCTTGTGATTGCTGGCCCACAGTGTAGACATACCATGCAGGTTAAGAAGCTAGAGACAGAGGAAACAGAAGTCATTTCAAATATAAGCCACAAAGTAAAAGCTCAGAAGTATAAAAGCTCAAATTGTATATGATGATTTGTAATCAACTTTCTCCTCTAAGCAGCTCCTTCTAGTGAGCTTCAGGGTGCCAGGATATAACTAAATAATTTATATAATGATTGTGAATAATTCTCCCAAGCCAAATGATAAGTAGACTTCTAGTTGATAGTAAAGACCAGTCTTATGTTTCACTTCTATGGATTCACAAGTCATAATGATCTTCCCTTTTCTGAATTCCTAGAGTGGAAACAGAGAGGACCCAAAACCATTAGCACTTGTTAAAAATTCTTATATTGGTCTTAATTGTTTCGTGTGTATACTCAAGGCCAACCTATTCTCAACTATGTTTTATATTTCTTTTGTACATTTTCCTTACCAGTCAGAGGTGAGTGTTAAGAATTAATAAATGATTGATTGATTGGCTGACCAGAGATACTGAATGTAGCTCTTATGCAGGTTACACAACACGTATCTAGATCACTGAAAGTTGATAGAATAATATTTGCAGTGACCTGGGGATGTAAGGTATGTACCTCAGGTAAAAATAATAACAGCCTCATTTTCAACTTTCTATATTTGCTTTTCTAATGGCTTTTAAGTCAATGTGCTTCAGGAACTAAAAATAATAACAGCCTATTTTCAACATTCTATTCGCTTTTCTAATGGCTTTTAAGTCAATGTGCTTCAGGAAAAAGATTAGCAGTTTCTGAATGGGAGCTAAATATTTTCCCTGACACTATGTACTTGAGAGCTCTCCGAAACCATGGATAAAAGAAACCGTGAATGAGCGGGTTGCAAGTGGAATTGAAGTACCCAAGCCACACTAAGAGATCAAGTATTATTATTGGAGTAGAATAGTCTAAATATGGGTCGATCAAAACAACAAGAAAACAAGGCAACCAGCAAGCTAGAAACACCCCCATCACTATACCCAGGGTCTTAGCTGCTTTCCTGTCCTTTTTCTTAGATAGATTTTTTTTCACTTCCTCCTTTATGTTTTCAGGCATGTTACTGATAACTCGGGCATGTCGCTTGGAAACGATAAAAATTTTGCCATAAATACCAACCATGATGGAGCCAGGAGTAAAGAAACATGTAGTGAACAATATTGTCCCCCAAAATTTGTTAAAAGTAAGTGCACAGAAATTGAAGCAAGCAACAAGAATCTCATAGCTCTGCATCCCCGATACGTTGGCCTCGGATAGAACTAAACCGAAAGAAAAAAGGGCGGGGGCCGACCAGCAAAATGCCCGCAGTCGCTTCATCATGGAGGTGGTCATGGTGGTTGTGTAGTGTAAAGGGTAACACACAGCATAAAATCGATCGATAGCAATGGAACAGAGGTGGAAAATGGAGGTCAGGCTTAGCATCATGTCAAAGCTTGCATGGAATTTACAAAAGCCCTCCCCGAAGTACCAGCAGCTCTCCACGGACCGCACCATGCTGTATGGCATGATGACGGAACCCAGCAGGAAGTCCGTGGTTGCCATGGAGAGGATCAGAAAATTCGTGGGGGAGTGAAGCTGTTTGAAATGCGATATGGAAATCATGATGACCAAGTTTCCAAAGATGGTGATAACCATGGCTCCAGTCATAATCGAATACATGATCATCCGGACTTGAAAAGGACGGTTGGTGGGAGGACAGGATTTATTTCCAAGTTTTGGACAACTGGATAAGTCTTCAGGAATATAAGTTAGATCCATGGTGCTTTATCTTTTCAAATTATTTTCTAGGAAGGTGAATCAGTGTTTCTTCTCTTCTTAAAATAAGTCCAGTAAATTTCAACTCCTAATAGTACAATAAAATTCAAAGTCACTTGTTAATTCATTCAGTTCAATTATACTTTACTTAAGTATTTCAAATTATAGCAATTGTGTTTGCTTTCTGAGTCATTTGCTGCATTAGAAAATGAAAAATCTCAACTCTGTTTATCTTCCCTGTTTTATTCTGTTTAATCTCTTTCCATATATTTATTCAACATGGGTTTATCTATTGACTGCTTGACTCCTGGTAATGTATTGGAAGTTTTTCAAGAGTTTATTTCACTTATATGAGGTATCTAATATAATCAAACTCATAAAAGCAGAGAATTGTGGTTACCAGAGGTTGGGGTGTGGGGAAAATAGGCAGTTTTGTTCAATGGTCATAAAATTTCATTTATGCTAGATGGGTAAGTTCTAGAGAGCTGCTATACAACATAGTGCCTATCTATATATAAAAAGCCTAATATGCAAATTTGCCCCATGGGAGTTCAACCGG
>NW_005354291.1:10449293-10470710 GCF_000412655.1 Myotis brandtii
ATTCAACCGGGAGACTGATCACATCCCTATGACATGGACTGACCACCAGGGGGTGGCACGGAACAAAGGAAGGCCCCAGCTGGCAGCCGGCAGCCAACAGCTGGGATCATTTTATTAAAACCTGCATTGTTGTTGCCCTAGCCAGTGGTAGGCAAACTGCGGCTCGTGAGCCACATGCGGCTCTTTGGTCCCTTGAGTGTGGCTCTTCCACAAAATACCGACTTCTGCACATGGGCCATGAAGTTTCAATCGCACTGTACGTGAGCACCCGCACGTGGTATTTTGTGGAAGAGCCACACTCAAGGGGCCAAAGAGCCGCAGTTTGCCGGCCACTGCCCTAGCCGGTTTGGTTCAGTGGATAGAGCGTCAGCCTGTGGACCAAAGGGTCCTGGGTTAGATTCAGGTCAAGGACACGTACCTCAGTTGCAGGCTTCTCCCAGGCCCTGGTCAAGGCACGTTCAGGAGGTAACCAGTCAATGTGTTTCTCTCACACCAATATTTCTCTCCGCCTTTTCCTCTCTCATCCACTCTCTCTAAAAATCAATGGAAAAATATCTTCAGGTAAGGATTAAAAAAAAACCACCTGCATTTTTGCAATAAAAACAATTGGTTCAATATGCTTAACATTTTGCTATAAATGAATGGACTAGTTCAACAAGCAATGTTCAAATTATCTTTTGGTATCAAAATGCTCCTGATGCTGCTATAAAATAACCTAGAATAGCAGTTAGAGGAGCAGAGCGGAGAGATTTGCTCTGGACATGTTTTGCTGATCCCTTAGGCTAGTGAGAAGAGAACTGAAGATGCCGATACCAGAAAGAGGTACAAAGGTAAAATAAAAAAAAAAGCTGCACTTGGGAGGTGGTGGCTCATGAGCCCCCTTGGTGTTTTAAGGACGTGTTAAGATGCATTTATAGGATTTTTTCAGTTCCTGATTCAATGCTTAGCACCTTACCTACCACATATGGGAGTTGGGGGTTTTCTTCCAGCTGAAACTCAGATACTCTCAAAAATGAAAGAAAATACTGTGGTGGAGATCACAGACTTACAATTAAATTTATACAGTATTTAGGTCCATGAACATATATGCAGTTAAAGTATATTATAAGCCAGGAAACTGCCACACCTCAATTGCCCATATGATCTTAATGATCACAGTCATGCCATTGAAACCACCTTACATGGCTGTTGCATACGAGTAACTGCTCAATCTGTTTTTCGGGATCGGGAGGATCCTATGAGGTGTTTCAACCTGAGATCAAATTTTCCACCATGCACACTTATATTTATAGAAAGGAAACTTCATATATTTTCAGAACTGGAAAAACCTCAAGTAGAATGTTTATAAAGATTTATCATGTGATGTTGTTTCCAGCCCAGTGACTAATATACATTCCACAGTATGGCTTTGAAATCAGGCAGACCTGTGTTTCATAATTGGTTCCACCACTTGGCAACCATATTAGTTTGAAAAAATGTCTCTAAGCCTCAGCTCTTTCCTTTATAAATTAAAGATAATATAGCCTACTTCTTGATTTAGAGATCAGAAAGAACATATGAAAGGCATCTCTCTGGTAAGCACTCAATGAAATCCACATTAACCAGGTTTTAAAACTATATTTTGATTTCCAAATGACTGATTTTCCAATAAACTTTGGCTTTATAACTTGCTTATAAGTTTGGAAGTTGTCTATGAAGATATTTAAAGCCATTCACACTATTTCTATCTTCCTCCCTGCTTTTTCTTCTAGGAATTCTGGCATTTCCTTTGATTTTGCCCTTTGTTGAGACTTCCATGTTATCTAGTACTGGAGGCCTGGTGCATGAAAATTCATGCCCTTGGGGGGGTCCCTCAGCTGGCCTGCGCCCTCCCGCAGTACGGGACCTCTTGGGGGATGTCCACTTTCCGGTTTAGACCCACTCCCCGGGGGATCGGGTCTAAGCTGGCAGTCAGACATCCCTCTGGCAGCCTGGGAGCCCTCGGGGGATGTCCGGCTGTGGCTTAGGCCCGAGCTCCCATGTGGGAGCACACTGACCACCAGGGGGCAGACACTCAGCGCAGGAGCTGCCCCCTGATGGTCAGTGCACATCATAGTGACTGGCCATTCCCGGTTGTTCCTCCATTAGGGTCAATTTGCATATTACCCTTTTATTATATAGGAAGTTGAATTGCCATTTTTGTATGTCAAAAATGTTCAAATATTAATAATTACTCATTAGGGTCTTTTCCTTTCCCCCCTCACATTTCAACTTCAAGCACTGACTAATACAAAGGTTGGCAAATCTCTACTCATAAAAAATTATGAGTCAGATTTTCAAGATTATATTTGGGAGCTAAAGCTCACTGAAGAGGCATTTCAAAGAGCTGAACACATTTAGTTCCATAGGAGGAAGAGTTGACCCAACAGCAAACTCTAGGTTCAGAATCTAATCTTTATAGCTTTGAAATATGAATGGCATATACGATGTAGTAGATAATAGTAAGTTACAATCCATGGTTCTAACAGAAGGAGGCAAATACATTCACATGTTATCTTTAAGTTACCAACTAACACAAGTGTCACCATTTCTATAAAACATATTCCTCTCTTCTAGAACTGAGCTCTACAGTAAAGTTGCCTTTGCTCACTCTATATGTATGTATGGACAGATATGTAAATTAATCCAAATGATAATTTTTCTTATTTTTATTTTTTGAAAAACCATCAGAAAGAAAGATCAGCAAAGGAAAATATGAGCAATTAGCATAATATACTGATTCAAGTGAAATGTAATAAGAAACAAAATTTTAAATTTTTCTATTTAAGCACAAATGTGGATAATTTCCATAAATAATGTGCTTTCTTTTTCTCCTTAAATTCTGATTGTCCCATACTCCTGGAATTTAAGGCTAAAATCTAAAGAAATTTAGCTGATTACATAATTGCTTAAGAGAACCAGCCCCTCTGACCACTCCTGAAGGCCTGCTCAGGATGTGCTGTGTAGGAGGAAGAGTTTCTTACGAAACCAGCACTCATTTGAAGACCTGGAACTACCACTAACAGTGATTATTGCATCATTTCTCTTGCCACAGGTCACAAGATAATGTCAAATTTTATATAATCTATTTAAAAATTGATCTTAGGCTATAGTAAATTCTTAAATACAAATTCTATTTTTAAAGCTCCAAAATCATTCTTAGCCTAAAAGCAAATTCCACCCAAAGAGAAAATTTTTATTAATTTTTTATTAAACTTGTTAAATTAAAAACAACAGGGTGGCATTACAATTTCATAAGTAATTTCAAAATTTAGACTAGTATCTTATTACAAATCTGTAAGTGGTATATGTAGTATAATAAAAAAGATAAGCAGCCAGACTGGTTTGGCTCAGTGGATAGAGCGTCTGCCTGTGGACTGAAGGGTCCCAGGTTCGATTCCTGTCAAGGGCATGTACCTTGGTTGTGGGCACATCCCCAGTGGGAGGTGTGCAGGAGGCAGCTGGTCGATGTTTCTCTCTCATCGATGTTTCTGACTCTCTATCCCTCTCCCTTCCTCTCTGTAAAAAATCAATAAAAATATATTTAAAAAAAAAGATAAGCAAAGGTTTGAAATTTATGAAAACTCATTATATTGTATCTTTTCTTGATTCTTCTCTAATATCTAATAAGGTTTGAAATTTATGAAAATTCATATTGTATCTTTTCTTGATTCTTCTCTAATATCTAATATAGATGATAATGAATATTTAAAGACTACAATTGCAAAGGCTACTCAAAGCCATTTGAGGGATGACAATAAGTTGACTTACGTTCAAGTGTAGCACTAAAAACTAAAATAAACAGAAGAAAATGACTTCTTCTATAAATCTACTTTGTAACTATCTATATTAGTTTACACATCGTGACATCAAATGTAAAAATAGTATCTGGCATGTAAATGACATTTATTCCAAATACTTACAGTTCACAAGTGAGCCCTAAAAACCCACATGGCAGTTGGCAGCAGGCAGAGATGCCATCTTGAAACTGTTGCCTTCGTAAAAGCAGCGGGGAGAAAGGGACAGTGACTCCACTCACAGAGCAGGCAGAGCAACCTCCATTTCAGAGAGCAGGGCCTGAAAGAGAGGGAGAAGTAAAACTGAAGCAAAGCATCATTGATGTAATTACCTGTAAACTAGCATCACTGGAAAACTAGCAGAAGAGAAGATCTTTACTAAAACTAAATATCAGAGAATGTTAGTAGTAGGAAACCAGCAACAAAAAAAAATTGATCTAAATAAATTTTTTCAATTTTTTTCAAGACTTCATATACAGGGTAGGGCAAAAGTAGGCCTAGTTATTTATACAAAAAATAATACAATCTATACTAATAATAGGGTCATATACTAATTAGACCAGATGTCTTCCTGACTACCATCCGGACATCCTTCCTGACAAAGCCAGGTCTGGGCAAAGCTACCTGCCCTGTGGACCTGGGTGTCAGCACCTGCCGCTGCGGCCCGGGAGACAGAGAAGCCACCTATCCCACGGTCCCAGGTGCCTGTGGCTGCGGCCAGCCCAGGCGAAACCGGCCCTTGTCCCGGGTGCCTGAGGCCAGCCAGAGGGAGGGAAGCCCGGGTCCCTTGTGCCTTCGGCCAGCTGGAGGAGGGAATCCTGGGTCCTGGGTGTGGGGCCAAGGTGGAGGCAGTTAGGGGCAATCAGGCCATCAGGGGAGCAGTTAGGGGCAATCAGGCAGGCAGGCAGAGGTGTTTAGGGGCGATCAGGCAGACAGGCAAGCAGTTAGGAGGCAGTGGTCCTGGATTGCAAGAGGCAGTCGGACATCCCCTGATTGGAGAGGGTGCAGGCCGGGCTGAGGGACAACCCCCCCACCCCCGCACAAATTTCGTGCACCGGGCCTCTGGTAATTAATAAGTAACAACACAAAAATAAACTATGTTTCATGTACATACAACTGTAAACCTACTTTGCCCCAACCTGTACTTTTTTTTTAGTGGATACAGTGAAAAGGACATCAGAACACCATCTTGTTTATTATAATTGTGTCTTTCAGCATTTGTTTGCATGGAAACCCTTATTGTAGCCTTTCTTCCCTTCAGTCTACAACACTCCAGCCATTTTTGGCCACAGTGGCCTCTACATTGCCCTACAAATGTCCACTCTGTGGCTTCGGTAATTCCCTTTCCTCCACCTTATTGCCAATCCTTTCATCTGTGACCACTTCAAGGCTCAGTTCACGTATCATTTTTTTTTTCCAGAAATTCTTTTTGACTTCCCCAGTTGGAGTTAATCTCATATTATAGGCTATTGGGGTGGCCAAAGATCTTAGAGATCTTTCATTTCCTCATCTTATAGCTAGCATTAGTTTAAAATGCCTTTGTTTCTTTCGTCTGACACAGCACTTTTTAAAACTGCCTTATCTTAATCAGAAATTTCTCAAGAAACTTACTGTTACTGAGATAATATATCACTAACCATCTAACCTTTGAAACATTTAACATAGAACAGTTGAAGCAAATGGAAAGAAATTAATTCCAACACACCATATAACCTGGTTAATAGGTATCTAGTGTCATGGTATTAGAGACACCTGGTTGGGAAAGATAAAAATATTAGGAAAAGAGTAAATGCTACTTAGAAAGTAGCTAGTAAATTTTCTTTCAAACATACAGCATTTTAAATGACACCTAGTCAACAATAAAAATTCTTTTAAGAAGAGAATAAATTAATAATTTTTTTAAAAAGAATAGTGCATTTTCAATTCTTTGTATTGACCCCAGTACCTTCCCTCTCCTGAAAAGCGCATTGTGCATCATTGCGTCTGTTCTGGTGGCTTTGCAGGCACGAGTTCAGGAGATTCCAGAAGTGCAGTGTTGAGCAGTAAGACACCTGGTTCATATAAGTTTGCCTGTGCTCTCAAGAGACCTGGAGTCAGGAACTCAGACCCAGAGCTCCAGGGAGGAACTAACTCCAGAGCCCCAGTGGAACTGCTCTTTTAACTCTCTTTCCTGGGGGATATTGAAATACTCCTTGTATTGTTAATGTCCCCGATAGTTTTCAGTTTCTTTTTTCCAAATGAAGGACAACAATTTATAGTGATTTCATAGTCTCTTGTGTTTCACTCTAGGATGATAAGGTGCTGAAACTTCTACATATTAAAAATACATAGAAATATATTGGCTGAATTAAATGTTGGCTGACATCCAAATGAGGAATAAGAGATTTCTGTTTATACTTTGATTCCCAAATATAATGTGAATATTTTGTGATGGGAGGGGAGTATTTATTTTTGCCTCAGTGATTTGTACCAGTTTGACTAAAATCCTTAGTTTAAAAAAAAAAAGTGGAAACAAAAAGCCCAAGGGTCACAAATCTTAAAAATACTAGTTCAGTAAATGACACTGATTGAGACAAGAGAGCTGGGCTCTAGTCCTGCTTCCATAGTTAGCTGTATAATGCAGGACAACTCGCTGATTTCCCCAGGTTCATTTTCATCGTCGCTAACTTCCTGTACAATTCTGGGTGTGGAGTGGAGACTTGACTGACGCTGGGAGATAAAAGCAGGATGAATGATGGAAGGCAGAGAGTCTATAGGCGGCGGGATCGCTCTTTCACTAGCAAACAAGGCAGGACCACTACACTCTGAAACCAAAAAGTGCCATGAAAAGGTTCAGAGAAAATGAGCAGAACTTTACCGAGGGGCTGTTTGAATGACGCTTTAAAGTACAAATAGAATTCTAATACAAGAAGAGAAAAAAAAAAGAAACGTTATGGTCTACATAGGACTGCCAATTTTTTATTTCATCTGTAAGCACCAGCTCAAACAATAGCCACCATCACAAACATCATCATTCTGTGAAAAGGACAGTCATAAACTCCTTTCCAATAAATGTCAGCAGGCAACCTTACACCAAGCTATTTAGCTTTATTTTCTAAAATCATATATTAATGAATTGAGAGGTAAATTTAATAAACATTGATTCAAAATAATTCTACTTTACAGCAAGGCTAAAATATATTTTACTAATTTATTTTTTAAAATATATTTTTATTGACTTCAGACAGGAAGGGAGAGGGTGAGAGAGATAGAAACATCAATGATGATAGAGAATCATTGATCAACTACCTCCTGCATAGCCCCCTATCAGAGACTGAGCCTGAAATCTGGGCATGTGCCCTGACCAGGAATCAAACCATGACCTCCTAGTTCATTGGTCGATGCTCAAGCATTGAGCCACTCCAACAAAGCAATTTTACTCATTTCTTAGTAATTCTCTTAAAATAAAAACAAAAAGTCTTTATGTGTATGTGCAGGTTTAAATTCCAAAACATAACCATTTCATTAAGAAAATTACTAAAAAAAGTACTCAATAATATCCAATAAACCATATTAAGTTTCATAAAAGTATCTGGCTTTAATTTCTCTGTTCTTGAAAATTCTCTTTTTTCCATTTATTTTGCACTTGTAGTCTCTTTCACCATTTCAAAAAAGCTCTACTATTCCACCTCTACTCTACAAGCTGTAGGGAAGGGACTGATGGAAGGCAGTAGACAACATGTGCAGGCCCATGTGGGGGCAGCTAGGCAAGACTAGCACTTAAACTGACAGCTGAGTGATCACTGTTTAATTGTGATCTGTGCAATGGACTAAGGTCAAAGCAAATTTGGGGGCAATTATGTAAAGTTTTCCATAAAGAAGAAAAATTAATTTGTTCATTGAAATGTTGTAAATGAAGAAATTAAACAAAAAGTATTTTGGTAAAACAGTTTACTTAGATATGCAAAAACACATACACAAAACATATCCTATATAATAAAAGCCTAATATGCTAAGTGTCCGGTTGTCCGTTCAACCAATCAAAGCATAATATGCTAATGATATGCTAAGGATGCTCAACCGCTCGCTATGATGTGCACTGACCACCAGGAGGCAGATAGTCGACCAGTTGACCAGTCACTATGACGTGCACTGACCACCAGGGGGCAGATGCTCTGACCAGTAGGTTAGCTTGCTTCTGGGGTCTGGCCGATTGGGACTGTGCAAGATGGGCCAGACATGCCCTGGAGCCCTCCCTGGCTGGCCAACCTCCTGCGTCCCTCCCCAGCCCTGATCATGCACCGGTGGTGGGGTCCCGTTTGGCCTACACCCTCTCACAATATGAGTCCCCTTGGAGGATATTGGAGAACCGGTTTCGGCCTGAACCTGCATCTATAATAATAAAAGTGTAATATGCTAATTAGACTGGATGTCCTTCTGGATGACCTTCCGGATGAAGCCGGGGCTGCAAGGGAAGCCTGGGTCCCAGGTGCTGAAGGGAAGCCAGTGCTGGCATCTGGAGGATGGAAGGCCTACTCTTGCATGAATTTCATGCATTAGATCTCTATACTAATAAAAGGGTAACATGCTAATTAGACCAGGTCAACCAGCCATCTTCCAGACGTCTGACTTCCTTCTGGACAAAGCCATAGTGGTGGGGGCCGAGGCAGAGGCAGTTAGGGGCGATCAGGCCGGCAGGGGAGATCAGTTAGGGGCAAGATCAGGGTGTCAGGGGGTTAGGGGCGATCAGGCCAGCAGGAGAGGGCAGTTGGGGATGACCAGGCCAGCAGGGGAGGACAGTTGAGGGCATTAGGCAGGCAGGCAGGTGAGTGGTTAGGAGCCAGTGGTCCTGGATTGTGAGAGGGATGTCCAACTGCTGGTTTAGTGATCAGGCAACTGTCCTGTGCACGAATTTCGTGCACCAGGCCTCTAGTATATAAATAAAATTAAAAATTTATAAGGCAATATTTACCCTCAGTGCAAGTGATAAATTTAAGATTACCTATTTTCTTCTATTCTAGTTTGCTTTTCATTAAAAATGTTATCTGCAGTCAGTGATATGCTGGAACCACTCATGCCCACTTGTAAGAATAGGTTAACTTTTCAAAAATTTTGAGAGGGAGCTGACATTACATTCATAGCTTGAAATTAGCTAAATGAAGATTATTTTTAATATACACTAAGAAACTCATCAAACAGCACACCACTTGCCGCTGACCACTAAATCAATTTCACAAGTTATTAATGAGTTTCAACTTACAGTTAAAAAGACACTGAATAACAAATGCAATATAACTTGAGGCCTCCCCACCCTACAAATATTAATGTTCTTCTATGTTTTCATCTCTCACTATTCTATTATTCAAACACATACACACATGTGTGCCCACACACACACAAATAGATAGCTAGATGATAGATAGATAGATAGATAGATAGATAGATAGATAGATAGATGATAGATAGATAACAGATAGATAGGTGACAGGAGATATATAAAATAGATGATAATTAGATAGATGATAGATAGAATATAGATAGATGGTAAAATATAGATAGGATTGATGATTATAGATAGATAGATAATAAGCAAAAGGGAATAAAAGACAACTTTTATATTTACTTTTATATTAGTTATTTTAATTATTTCATGAAACAGAAAATGTAACTGCTAACCAATATGACACAATCATTTTAAAGAAAATGATACCATAAATTGCAACAAAAAGTCTTACATTCAGGAACTTGATAATATATTTGGAACAACTATATATATATATATAATATTTATTAAAAATCAGGATACCAATTAGCAATGCAAAATGTGGATAAGCCTGAGGAAGAAAAGAAGGTCCTGAATAGAAGTCTCCTGCTAATAAAACAGAAATTGCTATAATTAGAATGATATATAAATGAAAACGTTGGTTGAATCTGTTAGTTTGCCACAGCAAACTACTGTGGCAAGAACAGCCCTGCAAGCAACATAGTTATGGAACATAAGGGCAACCTGGCTTCAGGCATGAGCGTTCCCAAGTCTCTGCCATATCTTCTGCCATGGAAAAACAATGGAAATGCACAGTAACTGAATATCTCATCAAATGACTGAACCTAGAAGACTCTTGCTTCTTCCTGCTATCAGTGGGTTCTTCATTTTTCTCCTAATCTAATTATAGAAAGATAAACTGTCTGTGACTTTCAAACTGACAGATGCCTTTTTTTCTCTCCCCCCTTTTGAGTCCTCATTTGATGCAAGAAAGACTCCGCATAGTTTTAAAACTATTTCAAATAAACCATTGATGTAGATAGCTTGATAGTTTGGTCAAGTCCCTGAGCCCCAAGATCAGAAAGCACATCCCATTCCACATTAATGAAACATAATTATTTAAAGAATCTTAAAGAAGCCATCAAATGCAGGCAAGAAACTTGGGTTGGAAAAAGTAACTGAGTATTTGTGTTCTCTGACATATATGGACCAAATTCTTTTTCCCATTAGTATGAATGGACCCATTTGATCAGTGCATCTGTTTATCCAGGGTCACCAGATACTGATAGCATTTATAGGGCAAAATGCCCCATTCTTGTTAGAAACTTGAGGACATCGTCTGTCTAAATATTTCCAACCTAGGGGAGGTTTCTTGTATTTATCTCTCCTACATTACAGCTAGACGTTGTACTAGTTGTCAGACTAGATATAGATTATATAGGAGTGAAGATTGGAATGGAGGGGAGGAACAAGTGTACATGTGGAGAAGAGAGAGAGGCTTTCCACCTGTGTGTGAAATTTAAGTTTCAAAGTTGAAATGTGTGAGGGCCCTGCTGACTACCTGGGATGTATGTGTAATAAGTTAGATTTTGAAACATCCAAAGCTCTGGATAGCTTAGCATCTTGTTGGCCCCACACATACACATACATATACACATACACATACACATACACATACACATACACATACACACACTTTAAGAGACTTAATTCGTCTTAGTTTCATTTCTTTTTCTTTGAATCACTCATACAGAACAAGTCTATTCGGTTTCTTTTTGAGTAAATAAGTTAGTGTTATAGAAATGTGAGCTGAAAACTTTACCCAGCAAAATGTACTTAAGTGCTCTGCGAAACCAGGGATAGAAGAAACCATATATTAAGGGATTACATGTAGAATTAAAATAGCCAAACCATGTCAAGGCATCAAACAAAACTACAGGAGTAGAGAAGTTCAAAAAGGGATCCAATAAAATTGTGAAGAAACAGGGAAACCAACATAATAAGAAAACACCCATCACTATGCCCAAAGTTTTGGCTGCTTTTTTATCTTTCCTCATTTGATTATTTTGATTTTCTGGTAAGTTATTGATTGCAAGAGCATGTTTTCTGGATACTGCAAAGATTTTGCCATAAATCCCCACCATCACAGACCCAGGCGTGAAGAAACCTGCCACAAACATCGTGGTTCCCCATAACTTATTGAACATCACTGGGCAGGAACTGGAACAAGCCACCAAGATATCATAACCCTCTATTCCATCAGCATAGGCTTCTGAGAAGACCACCCCGAATGCAAATGCTCCTGGGACGGACCAGCAGAGAAGTAGCAACCGTTTAATGACTGGAATCGTCATTTTGGTGGAATACCGTAAAGGGTAACAGATGGCATAAAATCGATCAATGGCCACCGAGCAAAGATGGAAAATGGACGTTATGCTAAGCATCAGGTCAAAACTATAATGAATCTTGCAAAATGTAAGCCCAAAATACCAGCAGTTCTCCACCGATCTGATCATACTGTAAGGCATGATGGTGAACCCCAGGAGGAAATCAGTGACCGCCATGGAGAGGATGAGGAAGTTGGTTGGAGTGTGAAGCTGCTTGAAGTAGGAAACGGAAATTATCATGGTAAGATTGCCAAACACCGTGATGAATATGGCTCCCACCATCAGCGAGTACATGGCGACTCGGACACCCAGTGGCCTTTTGTCTTCTGGGCAAGATCCATTTCCATATTCAGAGCAATTGAATGTTTCCTTCAGAAAAAGCAAGAACACATGGAGTCTTGTCAGATAATAGATAAAATATTCTACATTTTATATAGTTTTCATAGAAAAACTCAAGAAAGACATAAAAGACTCAAGGAAGATAATTTATGCTGAAATATTAGTTATGATCTTTCTCATTTATTTATCTTAATATTTATTTGCAGTGTCATAGAATTCGAATGAGCTTAAACGATCATTGTGTATGCCAGTGATGGTGAACCTTTTGAGCTCGGCGTGTCAGCATTTTGAAAAACCCTAACTTAACTCTGGTGCCGTGCCACATATAGAAATTTTTTGATATTTGAAACATAGTAAAACAAAGACTTATATTTTTGATATTTATTTTATATATTTAAATGCCATTTAACAAAGAAAAATCAACCAAAAAAATGAGCTCGCGTGTCACCTCTGACACGCGTGTCATAGGTTCGCCATCACTGGTGTATGCGGTCCTTTATTCAAATTATACCAGCAACCTTTAGTAAGGTCTTCATGCCAGGGCCTGAAATTAAAAAGAAAGAGGAGGAAGAGGAGGTAGAGAAGGAGAAGGAGGAAAAGGAGGAGGTAGAAAAAGAGGAAGAGGAGGAAATGGAACAAGTTTATTATTGAACTTATTATAATTGATCCTCCTTGTAAACTGAGAAAAAATAGATATCTACTATCTCAGATGAGTTGGCAACATATAATCAGATTTAATTTGATTGGGGTCTATTGCTTTGCAGGACCAGGAGGTTATTATTTGAAAATAGTTTTATTCCTGTGTGCCATTATTTTCACTCTGCTTGTTAGAAAGAGGGAGAATCATTTAAGGATGTCTAATGATCTGGTAGGATCATCCTCCTCAGCCAGTCATGAAGCCTTGCTAAGCATCTCACCAGCCAGAGCAGCTAAATCCGAGGTGGGCAAAGACCAAAGCTGGACTACACTCACTTCTTTGTGAAGAGCCAGTGCATCTCCATACTGCCTCTCCCGGAAGCCCATGGACAACAGGCAACAATGCCAGCCTGACAAGTTCCTGCGTGTGGTCACACGGAGAGGTAGCAGCAGATGGTGGGGGAGCTTTAGGAAAGCAAGCCATCGCCGCTACAAGGAAACAAGTGGTGTGTGCTCTCCTTGTCTTGGCATTTTGCATACAAAACTCGGCATGTATAAAAACACTTTTAGACACAAAGCATAACGATTTTTTAATATTTTTATTGATTTCAGAGGGGAAGGGAGAGGGAGAGAGAGAAACATCAATGATGAGAGGGAAGCATTGATCGGCTGCCTCCTGCACGCCCCACACAAGGGATTGGGCTGCCTCCTGCACGCCCCACACAGGGGATTGAGCCCGAAACCTGGGCATGTGCCCTGACCAGGAATTGAATTGTGAACTCCTGGTTCATAGGTTAACGCTCAATCACTGAGCCACACTGGCTGGGCCATAACTATTAATATTCCAGGAAGTGTCTGGCCATCAATGACTTCACACATATCAGACCTGACCAATTACTAATAGATAAACCAGTAAGTCCTGCTCAGCCTCTGTGATGTAAGAGCACCATCACACATAACTGGTTATTGAATGCCCACAATGCACAAGACACAGTGAAAGGAACGAGAAAGCATAAACTAGTCCATGGCTGCAAAAAGTCTACAAAACAACTGAAGAGATAAAACACATCAATCCATAAAAACAAAATGATCCTGTACCACAGGTTAAAAAAGAAAAAAAGTAACAGTGATGATTAACTGACCAAAAAGAGGTCTAGGCAAAATGTGAAACATCAGAAGTGCACAAGAAAATTTTAGGCTGGTGTAGACAAGCATGTTCCCAGTGAGGGTGGAACTTTTGACCTGTCTCTCAATGGGTGTGGGGGACTTGAGCAGAAGGGGGAAAAGCCTATTCCAAGCTTAAAGAAAGGTGAAGAAAAGGCATGAGGAGTTTTGGAGATCTTTGAAAGCCACTCTCAGGGTCTGTGAAACCCAACAGAAAAAAATGGGGGTGGGGGTTAAAGAGAGGACAGAGTGGGAGAAGAGAGGGTTTTTAGTTTTGTTGTTGTCCCCCAAGACTGTGCTTTTAGCCACAAACAGTCCAAGGAACTTTCCCATTTGGTTCTCAAATTTAAGCAGTGATTCTAAAAAGAAAGAAAGAAAGCAATTAAGTTAGCTACAGGAGAATGAATGCAGGTTGAAATTAAAAGCTGTCTCCAACTGATTCTAAGTGTTGAATTCCAGGCAATTTTATCTTTCTTCTCCTTCCTGCTCTAGAGTCACATTCCCACCTGGGCAGAACCAATGACCAAATTGTAAGACGGACCAATTTTAGCGTTGGAACTAAAGATGGAGAAGGAGGGAGAGGGTGATACAACCACATAATAGGAATGCTACCAAAATGCACTTGGGGTCTGCCAACTAATGCTTTAACTGCTATTTATGGAAACAGCAGACTTATTTCTGAAAAACATAAATGCTTTTGCCAAAACATTTTTATCCCAAAATTTCTAAAATGTGTACAACTGATTCTCAAATTATATTTCTTCTCAGCAACTACCATAGGGATTTTTAATATGTATATAGCATTTCTCTCCTATTCCTCCTAGCATCCTCCCAGGAAAAAAAGGTGGGAGAAAATGAGAGGCAAGGAATCCTCCCCTATCCCCACCCCCCAATCCTGGTACAATGTTCTTCAGCTGCTTGTCATTTCCTGTTAGTCACCTGCTGACCAGTAAAAAAATCACCACAGAAGAAAACACTGGGAGAAAATGCAGTCTTATGAAAGAGAAGGAAGATTCATATCCCCTTCAGTATGCTCCTTAAAAAGCATAGCAGAACCAAAGAAAATTGTGTTGATTTATTTTTAAATCAACTTTACTTCTTGGAAACAACAGCTAAGAGAAATAACAAGTAATTTTATTTTAATTAAAATGGTGCACACACACACAATATTTTTGTGCTAAAGGCAACTTCACAACAACAATACATTTTAATAGTTAATTACAAACTTCTCTCTCCTCTCTCTCTCTCTCTCTCCCTCTCTCTTCCTCTCTGAAATCAATAAAAATATATTTTAAATAAATAAATAAAAGTGTCTTCTGCAATCCCTAAGGAAGTAATTAATTTTCAGGACCATGATCATAGTAATAAAGCATTTTCTAATTTTTCTAATGTAATCTCATTTCTTTTTACCTTATCATTAAATTTGGTAAGTGCTTCCATATTTAAATAGTCCTCTGCTTTAGCAATCACTTTTTAAACTTCTAAGGGACTTTTAAAAGTCTTTTTTCTCCCTGCTAATCATTCTTTCTATTTTCCTTGAGTTCTTTTTTTCTTACCCAAGATGTTGATTTTTTTCAGTTGTTCAGTGTCTATTAAATATTGAATGTTAATGAATCTTAATATATTAAATAATACATATGAAACCGCTTAGCACAACGCCTGATACATAATGAGCTCCATCAAAGGTGATTTTCCTCTCATCCTTCCTCCCTTCCTTGTTAGGGTGGACACCACATTCAATAATACATTTGACGAGGAAACGATTTCTCCTAAGAAAGTAAAGGCATGGGATTGTATGCAAAAAAGGCCCAGATAGCTAACTTACCCTCCTGCTTCACTTACATAAACACCAGCGATATATACTTCACTCAGCCACTTGGGAAGAGGTAACCCGTTCCAGGAGCCTAACTCTTCTTCCCAGGAAACATGGTGCAGTGCCCAAAGGCAGCACATGGTCCCGTTCACATATTTAGAAGACTCTGCCTTTTACTACAAATTCATATTAAATCCTGCACTTATAAACTTCCACACTCCTGCACACTCTCTCTGCACATGAGCCAAATGCAAAAAAAAAAAAAAAGGAAGAGGAATCAATGGACCAGCAATGCAACTGCATTATCAGGGTGACAATTTACTTAAGAAAACCTCAAGGAAGAGAAGACACAGATCTGTCCTTGTTAATCCCTTCTCCACATACCTGTTGCATTGTGGGAGATGCCATTGTTAAACTCCTTCCTGATGGAACTTTCTAACTGCTCTGGCTGCTTATATAGAACTAGAAAAGCTGAACTATGTGACGGGTACTATTCAATAACTTAACAATTAGCCTCAAGGGAATTGGGTCTGAAAAGGTCTGTTGTTTTTTTTTAAGCAAAAATAAACTCTGCCTTTCTAAATTTGAACAGCTTAATGAGCCTAAACCACTCCATCCTCTCAGGGGTCTCTGCTTACCTAAGATTACATCATCTGCAACACAGAAGGCTCTAAGTCTATCATATACCAACTGCAAAGCAACCCGGAACTGAAAGGACAGAACGGGACTGATAGCTGTGTCCCTAACCCCTCTTCCAAGAAACAAACCACAGAATGTGTCAGTTACCCAGCCCGCCCTTAAATCAGCCAATGGGAATGCAAGGGGAACTAACCCAAGGCCAAAAGTATGCTGACCACCCCCTGTCTTTGTGTAACCAGACCCTAGCCACACCCTGCCTTTGCGTCACTAGCCCCTAGCCCTCACCCAACCAATTAGAAGTATGCCCCCACCTCCTGACCCCAAGCCCTATAAAACCTTTGTTCTCTTGAGACTAGGGGCTCTCTCGCATCCTGCCGCTGCGTCGGTAGAGGCAGAGGGACTGAGCTCAGGCTTGAATAAAGGCTCTTTGCTTTTGCATCGGACTCGGCTCCCTGGTGTTGTCTTTGGGATCTTGAAATCTGGGCATAACAGAACCACTGAGTTACGGGCGGCCCCAAGGAGATGATCCCAACCACACTGGGTGGGATCAGAGGCTCAGGTAGAAAACTGGATATGTGCCTTCCACCTCTTAGGAAAATCGGAGACTGTCACAGCCCATGTTTTGTTTCGAATTCTAGTCACTGAGAAGAGGACTTACCACCATTGGTTTTCTTTTTTCCTTTGTAAAATCTGACTAAAAGAATAAGTCAAACCATTCCTCTTAGACCAGGAAGAAGGGGGCATGATTATTATCTCTTTAAGGAACTCACATGATGATGCCAAAATCTTCTCAGATGCTACTGGCTTAAATTACTCATGTGTTAAAGGCTCTACTTCTTGTTTGTTTTTTGTTTTTAAATATGAAAGTTTATTCTGCACTGATGGGACAGCCTTGGAAGGCAACATACCCCAGATGTAGATAAAGTATAATCCTGGTCACTAGAAGACATCAGGGTCATGCTTGAATTATAATTATACCTACTCTGTGTGACCTCAATTGGCTTGGCTCAGGGCTGCACCTTGGGTGTGCAATGTTTGCAGTCACACGGGACCTGAACGCCAAAGGGCCAGTGCTTGGTGTAATGCTTTGCAGCCACCTTCTTGAAATTCTTAATAATTTTTTAACAAATGACTCTGAATTTTTGTTTTGCAATGGGCCTCACAAATTATGTAGCTGGTCCTGGCTCAATCTTTCTTGGGAGCTCTTTTTGAAGTTCTGACAAAGAGTAACTAAAAAAAAAGAAAAAAGAAGAAGCTCTTTTCATTTCAGAACATATTCATATTTGTGTTATGTTATGATGAGAAAATGAATGTGAACATATTTTCAAAGAAAGCTTTACAGCTCTAGCCGGTTTGGCTCAGTGGATAGAGCATCGGCCTGCGGGTCCCAGATTTGATTCAGGTCAAGGGCAAATGCCCGGGTTGTGAGCTCAATCCCCAGTAGGGGGCATGCCAATGAATGATTCTCTCTCATCATTGATATTTTAATCTCTCTCTCCCTCTCCCTTCCTCTCTGAAATCAATACAAATATATTTTTAAAAGTAAAATAAATAAAATACAGCTTTACAAATATTAGCGCAATTGTTTGCCAAGAGGTAGAACTTAATTTCTTTAAAAGCAGAAGATGTTACTACTCCAAAGTTGCCAGTAATTTCTATCTCTGCTAGGGGAGACAGTAAGTCATTTTGAATAAACCCTCTGAGTTTTGTAAAGTACTTAACATTTTTCTTTTAATTATGTAGATGACAGATAAGTGTCAGGGGGAGGTTAAAATTTAAATTGTTATTTTTAAAGAGTTAAGGAGCCAGCCTGGAGCAAAGCAATCAGTCTTGTCCTCTTCCCTTTTGCGCTGCTATGTGAGTACATCTGGCAAACTGATACCATTTTAGGCCAGCTGGCCAGAAAAAGCATGAGGGCTTTCTTGACTGGGACTGACCCTGAGGGAAGGCAGAGGACTGGTGGTGCAGAGTCAAACCCAGAGGCTGAGCTGGTTCTTCTGAACCGGCCTCTCTAACCTGAGGGCAAGATCTGGAAGTGAGAGCTCTCAGGTGAGTGCAATGAGTGCCAGCTCATCCTCTTCTTCCTAAGACCTTAGGACTGTAGCTTCCCCTCCCAGGGCACTATCCCCGCATGTTGTGGATGGAATGACATCATTTTCTAGCTTGAACAGTGACACCTTATGGCAGTTTAAAAGAAATGAATCTTTGGATTCAGTCCCCAGAGAATAAAAGTAAAAGACTCAAAGGCAAATGGGAAAGCTGGCTAACTAATTTAAATAATACAAAGAGATGTGATCTTATTTTGTATCTCAAGCTGGAGCAAAGGGATACATCACTACACAAGTTTCCACATTTTTTAATGGGACCCAGGTGTGTAGAACTTGAATTAATCACAATCATGCCCCGCATGACTTGCTTGCTTTGTTTGTTTTAACATAATCAACACCCATGGCTGTGAACTAAGTTGACGACAGTTTATGCCAATAGTTGACAATAGTTAAATCTGGAAGTGGTAATGGAGGGGAGAAGGCCTCTTCTCCCCCAGTTAGTGGGGGTGGATTTCTTATCCCAAGAAAAAGAATTTTCTGAGATTCACACGAGAGGATGAGATATGGTAGAAAGCTTTATTTCTGTGGAATTACACCCCTGGTTTCCAAAGTCTCATTTCCCTCAGTCCAGTCATAGAAGACGTGGAGCTGGGGCTTCAGTAGGGCTCAAATCAGAGTCCGTGTTGAGAGTTTCCTTCCCATATTGGAGCCGTGCCCAATCCAGCATCCCTCTAGCAGCTAGATTCCAGCTTAACTTGTGTCCGCACTGCAGTCCATTAGCCCATTGCAAGTAGGGTCCACAGGGCCTCATGGCTATGAAGGAAACAAGGGTCCTTAGCCAAGAGTCATAAGCCAAGAGCAACAAGAGAGAGAAACAAGAGAGCAAGTGCCTCTGTTTAGAAGATGATGTGTTCCCACATTTTCACATGCTTGCAATGGCCATGCCCATTCTGGCCAATCATCTCTCTCCCCAAGTTTGACTGACGGGCAAGTACCTTCTCTATGTCACCCCAACTTTACTGGGCATGTGGCTATCTTCCTTTTGTTGGATCCCTTCCCCCAATGTTTTGCAGGGAACAGGTCAGTTGTTCCCTGGGGAGTGCAAGGTTGCAACTTCCTGCTGACCCTGCCCTTGACATGCCTACATTATCTGGCCTTCCCTTTGCTCCTTTCCTATTATTAATAGCTAGCTGATCACATTGCTATCAATAGAACCATGTCTGAATTGCTTTTGGGGGTCAGAGAAGGAAGCACTACATGGCCCTGAGCAGGACAAGCTTCAGAAAAGAGTGATGCTGAGGGTAAGGCTCCAAGAACAACTAAGTAAACAAATGGATGAAGGGCATTTCGAACAGCAGCCATCAGGTGTTCAAAGGCTGGGAGTTCTGAAAAGATGCAGAGTTTTCAGGAAATTTAGGTAACTTCATGTGGCTGAAAGAAAATCTATACTAATAAAAGGGTAATATGCTAATTAGACCAGGTCGACCAGACATTTTCCAGTCGTCCTTCCAGACAAAGCCACGGCGGTGGGGGCCGAGGCAGAGACGGTTAGGGGTGATCAGTCAGGCAGGCAGGTGAGCGGTTAGGAGCCAGTTAGGCCTAAACCAGCAGTCAGACATCACCTAAGGGGTCCCGGATTGGAGATGGTGCAGGCTGGACTGAGGGGACCCCCACTCCCCCCAAGCATGAATTTTGTGCACCAGGCCTCTAGTAAACTAATAAGAAAAAAGTAGGAGATATAGATAGAAAAGTAGACAGGACAGATCATAGAATGTCTTTAATGCTAACTAATACAAAAGGTACTACGAAACCATGTAAGGCTATTGAACAGCAGAAAGACCTTTATTTACTTATATACAATTTACTTTCAATATTGTTTTGCATTGGTTTCAGGTATACAGCTTAGTGGTTAGACAATCATATACTTTTCATGGTTTTCCCAGTACCCAACTGGCACCATACATAGTTATCACAATATTATTGACTATATTCTCTGTGCTGTACTATCACTGTGGCTATTTTGTAACTACCAATTTGTGCTTCTTAAGTCCTCCAGCCAGGATATCTTTTTAATTCTATCTCTGCAATTGTGAGCAAGATTGACAATGACCAAGTGAATTGTAAAAAATAACAATAATAATAACTCTAACTTATTGACCATGTGCTATGAACTATCTACTGTACATTATGCAAACCCTTGACAAATATAATCTCATTTCACTTCCAAAAACTTCATTTCAGCCTTAGCCGGTTTTGCTCAGTGGATAGAGCATTGGCCTTTGGACTGAAGGGTCCCAGGTTCAATTCTGGTCAAGGGCATATATAAGCCAAACCAATGGACATGGACAACAGGGGGATGAGAGCATGAGTGGGGGGGGGGGGGGGGGGGGGGGGGATGGGGGGTAATCCAGCATCCCTCTAGCAGCTAGATTCCAGCTTAACTTGTGTCCGCACTGCAGTCCATTAGCCCATTGCAAGTAGGGTCCACAGGGCCTCATGGCTATGAAGGAAACAAGGGTCCTTAGCCAAGAGTCATAAGCCAAGAGCAACAAGAGAGAGAAACAAGAGAGCAAGCTCCTCTGTTTAGAAGATGATGTGTTCCCACATTTTCACATGCTTGCAATGGCCATGCCCATTCTGGCCAATCAATCATCTCTCTCCCCAGGTTTGACTGACGGGCAAGTACCTTCCCTATGTCACCCCAACTTTACTGGGCATGCAGCTATCTTCCTTTTGTTGGATCCCTTCCCCCAGTGTTTTTCAGGGAACAGGCTAGTGGTTCCCTGGGGAGTGCAAGGTTGCAGCTTCTTGCTGACCCTGCCCTTGACATGCCTACAATATCTGGCCTTCCCTTTACTCCTTTCCTATTACTAATAGCTAGCTGATCACATTGCTATCAATAGAACCATGTCTGAATTGCTTTTGGGGGTCAGAGAAGGAAGCACTACATGGCCCTGAGCAGGACAAGCTTCAGAAAAGAGTGATGCTGAGGGTAAGGCTCCAAGAACAACTAAGTAAACAAATTGATGAAGGGCATTTTGAACAGCAGCCATCAGGTGTTCAAAGGCTGGGAGTTCTGAAAAGATGCAGAGTTTTCAGGAAATTTAGGTAACTTCATGCGGCTGAAAGAAAATCTATACTAATAAAAGGGTAATATGCTAATTAGACCAGGTCGACCAGACATTTTCCAGTCGTCCTTCCAGACAAAGCCACGGTGGTGGGGGCCGAGGCAGAGACGGTTAGGGGTGATCAGGCCGGCAGGGGAGAGCAGTTAGGAGCAATCAGGCAGACAGGCAGAGTGGTTAGGGGTGATCAGTCAGGCAGGCAGGTGAGC
>NW_005354291.1:10471339-10473385 GCF_000412655.1 Myotis brandtii
GTTGGGGGTTAATGGGAAATGAGGACACATTTGTAATACCTTAACCAATAAAGAAATTAAAAAAATAATAATAATAAAAATAAAAAGAAACAAACCTCATTTCATTTCCATGAAAATTCCATGAAGGATGTAGATCTTGTTCACATCTGTATCTTTAGCATCTAGTTAACACAATGATGATATATAATAGACAATCAATAAATATTTTATGTGAATAAATTACTTAATAAATGAATAAATCTTCACCACAACCCTGAAAGTTACCCATTACCCATTGTACAAATAAGGAAACTGAACTTTAAAGAGGTTTAATAAACTGCTTTCAGCTTTTGAACATTGCTA
The DNA here is from genome assembly GCF_000412655.1 of Myotis brandtii. Taxonomy (NCBI): domain Eukaryota; kingdom Metazoa; phylum Chordata; class Mammalia; order Chiroptera; family Vespertilionidae; genus Myotis; species Myotis brandtii. Next base: position 10,471,682 of record NW_005354291.1, read on the forward strand.
AAGAGTTAATAATCACCAGCATTTGAATATGAACTTAGGCCAATATGTTTCCCAGTACATTGCAAGCAACGATTCTCTTTTCCTTTGTCTGTGGTCTTATTTGATCAAGGTAACAGTAGTGATGAAAAAGGGAATTTAAATGACTTAATTACCCAGGTAATGACCATTATTTTTCACTCTGCTTTATTTACACAGAACTAGCCCAGCCATCTAGCTGTACTTATTCACATTTAGTATCATGGTAGTCTAGTCTACCATGTAGTAGAAAAATGTACTGCGATGTTTTCTTTTTGTGTGCTTTATTTATTATTCCTTGTCCTATGAACCACGGAAGGCAAACCAATGGATGGTCTGTGTTTTAGTTTGTTCTCCAAACTTTTGTCATTTGCCTTTCTCAGGAGAATCTATCAATGAGCTAAAAACCCTTAGACATTTGAAAACGAAGTTATCAACACATTTGAAGTATATGATATCACTGTTTGCAAGCTCTTGTGTTTGTTAAAAGTAAAGTCTAGTGAGAATTGCTAATAACAGTAATTAAATGTGTTGATTGGATATTTACCAACACCCACCACACTTCATTTATAGTTTGACACTTTGAAGCTGCAATTTGAGCCATAGTCCAAAGAGACAAGTATAATCACCATTTCTCTCACTTTGCTTTCATTTGCCCAACTCCTGAGTAAATAGAGACCAGAGGGCATCATTAGCACATCTGCTGTTCCTTTCCGTGTTGGTCATGATGGGAAATCATGTCACACTACAAATCACTGGGGAAGCAGTTTTACTTAGTGGAGATAGGAAAACATTTATCACAAAACTTTATTTGAGGAACCAAATGTTTGGGGAATTCTTGGGCTATTAAGCAAAGGCAAAGTGTAAATCTAAGAAAGAAAACTTTAGCTGATGCAAGAGAAGCAAAATATATTCTACATATGTACATATTCATAAAAAATGCATGTTTATTGTCAAAATTCAACCCATATAGGCACATCTGCTTCAACTTGGCTGGAGATGGAACTATAATCCCATAGTTGGCCCCACTTCCAGAAATAGAAAGAAGGGTAGAGTTTGTAGCCAGACAGACTTGGTCTCAAGCCTCGCTTCCCCTGGACACCTTATTGTTCCTTATTGATTTATTTCCTTACAAAACATCCATCCAGTGGCTTCTCTCTGCCAGGGGTGTGCAAGCACGGGATACAGGGAATAAAACTGCCTAACCTCTGCAGTTTACAGCCCAGTGGGACAGTGGGCACGTTAACATAACCAGAAGTGCACTGACAAGAAGTGCAGGGGATATTTTGGGAATTCAGAGGAAGACACCTACCTACCTGGTCTAAGGGGATTATAGATAAACTAGAGGCCCGGTGCACAAAAATTTGTGCACTGGCGGCGGGGGGGGGGCATGTCCCTCAGCCCCACTTGTGCCCTCTCACAGTCTGGGACCCCTCAGGAGATAACAACTTGCTGGCTTAGGCCTGCTCCCGGGTGGCAGAGGGCAGGCCCAATCCCTAGGTGCAGCCCCTGGTCGGGCTCAGAGCAGGGCTGATTGGGGAGTTGGGGCGCCGCCCCCTGTCATGCACAGAGCAAGGCGGATCGGGAGGTTGCGATGCCACCCTCAGTAACGCTCAGGGTGGGGCCGATTGGGGGGTTGGGGCACCGCCCCCTGTCACACTCAAGGCAGGGTCGATGGGGAGGTTGCGG
>NW_005354291.1:10473909-10500137 GCF_000412655.1 Myotis brandtii
GAAGCTCCCAACCTCTCCTTTTTTCTTTTCTTTTTTTATTCTGGGATTTATTTACCTTCTATGGCTGTCACTGGAGCTGAGAGCCGGCTCCAACTTGAGGCCTCAGCTGCTGAAAGCAAGGATCTGGGTTTGTTTGGATTCTATAATTGTAACATTGTTTCGGTCCTGCTCGCTCCAGCTCTGACGGCTGAAAGCAGGATTCTGGGGTTTTTTTAGCTTCTATAATTGCAACAATGTTTCTTAAACTGCAAGCTCAGAGGCCGGCAAGGCAGGCGGGGAACGTTGGCTTCCTCCGTCACTGGAGCAAGCAAGCCTCCTGTTCGCTTCAAGCTGCCTGGCTGCCGGCCGCCATCTTGGTTGGCAGTTAATTTGCATATCACCCTGATTAGCCAATGGGAGGGCTAGCAGAGGTATGGTTAATTACCATGGTTCTCTATTATTAGATAGGATTCCTGGAGAGGTCATAGCTTTCAAGATGAATCTAAAATGAGTAAATGTCAGCCAGTTAAGGGAAGTAGAGTGGGGGAGGAGGCATTGCAGGGACTGGGGGCTGCGGAACAAAGGACAAAGGAGGGAAAACACAGGAACTACAGAGTGCTGGGATGTGAACTGGGCTGTGTGTGAGGCTTGTGTGACGCCGAAGCCTGAGGCCGTCCCTGGTGCCTCAGGACTCCATGCTAACGTGCTTTAGGGCTTCCACAGAGTGTTCATCAAATTCATTAGACAGGCAGAGAAGTCATTTTGCAGATAAATAGCAATATTATATATGTGTATGTAAATATATAGTGATTTTATATAAATTATTTTTAAAGAAATAAAAATTCCCAGTCTCTTAAACATACTATATGCCAAACACTGACACATGGCAGACTAACAGTGCAAAAATGTGTCATCAGGTTAACTCCCTTCTGCTTATTTATTTACTTTTTTAAATGTGTTTTTATAGATTTCAGAGAAAGGGAGAGAGGGAGAGAGAGGGAGAGGGAGAGGGAGAGAGAGAGAGAGAGAGAGAGAGAGAGAGAGAGAGAAACATCAATAAGAGAGAGAATCATCGACCTGCTGCCTCCTGCACACCCCCTGCTGGGGATCAAGCCCCTGACAGGGAATGGAGCCTTGACCTCCTGGTTCATAAGTTGATGCTCAACAACTGAGCCAGACGGGCCAGACAGGTTGACTCTCTTCTGTGTAGACCTTGAGTAAATCTTCTGCTATTCTTTTGCAGAATTGTAACTGTGAAACTTACTAGGAAAGAGGATGATGTAATTCTACACTAACTTTTAAAAGAAAATGTAATGTTTGCCTATTTCAATTTCTTTGTGTATGCTACCTTAGTATATGCTGAGTGAGCAGCACCATAGCACATATCAATAAAATGACAGAAAACAGCGCTAATACTGTATGTTTGCTGAGTGCTTTTATGTGCAAGGCCCCATACTAATAATCAACAGTCCAGTGAAGTAGGTGATATTATTGTCCTCATCTTAGAGGTAAGTAAATTAAGGTTTAGATTTTTTAAGTAACTGTGTTCAAATAAGAACTGATAAATATTGGAGTCAGAATTTAAACCCATTGGCATCTGGCTCCCAAGTTTGCTCTCTTCACCACAGATCATCTTCTTGACATAGGGCCTGAGTATCCACATTCTTTTTTTAATTTTTTTAAATATTGATTTCAGAGAGGAAGGGAGAGAGAGAGAGAGAGAAACATCAATGATGAGAGAGAATCATTGATTGGCTGCCTCCTGCATGCCCTCCACTGGGGATCGAGCCTGCAATCTGGGCATGTGCCTTTGACTGGAATTGAACTCAGCAGTCTTTAGTCCACAGGCCAATGCTCTATCCACTGAGCCAAACTGGCTAGGACCACATTATTTATACTAATATCATAGCTCCTCAACAGTAGCCCAGAGTTGGGAAATGCTACTTTAACACATCACAGTGTGAAAATGTTGACCAATAAACAAATTTTACAACTTATCATCTCAGTGATTACTTATCTGACTTATAGGTTAACGAAAAGGAAAGTTTGCCATTAAGAACATTGTGAGTGGCATAACTTTAAGCTTCTAAGTCACTTTAATTAATACATATGCTAATAAATTTAATTTGTATGAGCCAATGATTTCTTTTTCCTGGAGAAAATCAAAGACAGAAACCAATTAGTTGCTGAAGTTGATAAGACTTCACAGTAGAACCACCCCAATGAAACACTGTAACCAAATTAGAATGTTGGACCAGCATAAATTCACTGGGAGCTTAGAAACTGGGCAAGGGGTTTTAGGAGGATGAGCTTTAGGACATGAGAAAAAAAGACCAGGACCCATCAAAAACAAATTTACTTCCTTTGAATACTTTTTACAGTTGGCCATGTACTAATGTACTCAAGCACCTATATTGAAAGACTGTGGAAAATGCATACATGCTTTAGCTTAACCTGATTATCTTATTATGTAGATTATTTTAATGCAGCATTCAAAATATCTCTCAATAATAGTCTTGTTGGTACACTTCATAGTCTACTAAATTTTAAAATACTAACCGTTCTCCGGGTATCTTTATACATTTAAGTTAAAGTTCAAGCTCTTGTTGATGCTGTACAACTAAACAGACTGTGGCTCACCAGAATCCACAATGAACTGGAGTTCAGACGGCTTGCCCCACTTCCTTGACAAATATGACTACAAAGACTAGATTATTGCCTTCGAGAACCAACTTTAAAATTAGGATGGAGCTTCCAGGGTATTATTTTTATGAACAATAAGTCAGTTCTAACTTCCTTGCTAGTACTTTTATTTTTATCTCTTCCTGGAAAGTTTATATGGAATTTATATGAATACTCCTGTTTGAGAGGAGAGTGGGAAATAATGAGGCTGTTTAGATGGGAAGTTGTCTGAGCTTGGGGAAGGAATGCTACATTGTCGAATTTACTGTCTTTAACAGAATAAAGTATATCAAGCTAAGGTTCTTTCTGTGGATGCAATCAAAAGTTATTCTCAAAGGGTACTTCTGAGAAGACCATCTGGACTTCATTAGAAACTGAAGAACTAAGTTTCGAAATGGACAGACAGGCAGCTCCGGAGTCTGAGAAGCAAGAACCATGACAACACCAAGAGCAGTCTGGTCATAGTCTTACACATGGATGGAATGGAAACCCACATGTCTTCATTGTTTTCTGCTAACTATTCTGCTAAAGATCACTGTCTTTTCCCCTCTGCTAAATGTTTAAATCCTAAAGAAATTTTTAGCTTGTGTTATTCACCCATCTGTTTAGCTAAGGGGAAGAGCAGGGAGCCAGTGTTCTCATTACAGTTCCAACAGACTGTATCTAGCTGAAATGAGAAATTTCTCAATAGGCTATGTCTAGCTGAAAAGGATTACAGATAGCAAATGGACTCCAGACAATCAAAGGACAAAAATACCTCTGCATGAGCGAACGGAAGCTAGAGTAAAGCTGGGCATATGGCAAAACAAGGTAAGTCTTTCTTTTTGTTTTGCTGAAAGGGTGGGTTATGGGTTATCTCTTCTTATAAGCATTAAAGAAAAACAGGCTACAAAAACAGGCTTTAAGGGCTTTAGGGCTAAGTGAAAAAGGTAGAATTATCTGAGTCATGAATTTATCCCAAGAAAAAATGAGGATTCAATATTAAAGCCTAGAGAGTAATTTAAAATAAATGTAACACAGGATGACTGCTATCGCTATTGCTCTAGAAATTTCTGGCTAATAAAGTACATCAAGAAATATAAATAAGAATCATAATTATTAGAAAGGAGATTAAGCTAAAGTTGCTTGAGGATAATATGACTAAGTCTTGTGAAAACCCAAACAAGTCAACTGAAAAAACTAAAATAAATTTTTACTGTATGCCAACGCTAATGGTTACATAGAAAATATCATAGCTTAAAAAAGATTTATTCACAGTAGACAAAACACTCCCCCCAAAGGTGCAAAATACCTAGCAATAATTTTAAGAAGAATGTGTGGGAACAAATGAAGAACACCACAGAAACTTGCTATAAGGTACAGAAAAATGTCAAAATGCTATTATTCCATCTTTAACCCTTTGAGTGCCAACCAATATCCTAGGAACTATGCTAAAATTGCCAAGGCATTTTACAGCAGTTTAGGAAAAAAATTATGAATCGCAAGTAAATGAAGTTACATATTCAAAAACTTAAGGAAACCTTTACTACATTGACATATTTAGCAATATCATCATCACTAATAAAAGCAGACTTAGAACTGGACGCCATTTCGAAGCTTTGATAGCGCTCCCGGCAATTTTGGCGAAAGACAGGAGGAGCGCGATCGTGCTCCCCGGCACTCTAGGGGCTAAAATTCAGCAACCTTTGTCATCTTAGAAAGGGGTTGGGCTCAATAGCACCCTCACGTGGACATTCTGAGTACAGCACCCTAGTAGGCGATTAGTCTCAATAGAGCCTAACTGTGAACATTATGAGAACAGCATCCTAATAAAGGATTAGTCTCAATATCGCCCTCTACTGTACATTAGGAGAACAGCACCCTTGAAAGGGATTAGTCTCAATAGCGCCATCAAGTGGGCATTCTTGGAACAGCTTCATAGTAGGAAATTATTCTCAACAGTACCCTCTTGTGGGCATTCTGAGAACAACACACTACTAGGGGATTAGTTTCAATAGCGCCCTCTTGTGGAGATTCTGAAAATAGCACCCTAGAAATGGATTAGTCTCAAAAGCGCCATCTAATGGACATTCTGAGCTGTGAGACAAGGATTTTTTCAGACTTGCAGATTTCTTACTAGGGTGTGGTTCTCCAAATGACTGCAAGAGGATGCTATTGATTTTAATCCCTTACTAGGATTCTGTTCTGATAATGCCCACATGAGGGTGCTATTGAGCCTAATCCCAAACTAGGATGCTGTTCTCACAATGCCAACCAGAAGGCGTTATTGAGACAATTCCCTTATTAGGGTGCTGTTCCCAGAATGTCCATTAGATGGCACTATTGTGACTAATCCCCTACTAGGGTGCTGTTCTCACAGTGTCCTTTAGAGGGTGCCATTGAGACTAATACCCCACTAAGGTGCTGTTCTCAGAATGCCCACAAGAGGGCACTATTTAGCTGAATCCCTTAAAACAATGCTGTTCTCTAGAATGCTCACAGGAAGTTGTCATTGAGCCCAAGCTTTTAGTAGGGTGCTGTTTGGACAATGCCCACAAGGGTGTGCTATTGAGACTAATTCCCTACTAGGGTGCAATTCTCTAGACTACATATAAGAGGGAGCGCTATTGAACCTAATCCTTTACAAGGGTACTTTTACCTAAGTGCCCACAAGAGGGCGCTATAGAGTCTGATATCATGCTAGGGTGCTGTTTCTTAGAATTACCACCAGATGGCGCTACTGAGTTTAAACCCTTACTAGGGTGCTGTTAGTTAAATGCCCACAAGAGGTCACTGTAGAGCCTAATCCCTTGCTAGGGTGGTGTTCTCTAAATGCCTAGAAGAGGGTGCTATTGAAACTAATCCCTTGCTAGGGTTCTGTTTTCAGACTAACAGTGCAAAAGTGTGTCATCAGGTTAACTCCATTCTGCTTATTTATTTACTTTTAAAAATATGTTTTTATAGATTTCAGAGAGAGAGAGAGAGAGAGAGAGAGAGAGAGAGAGAAACATCAGAAAGAGAGAATCATCAACCAGCTGCCTCCTGCCTCCTGCACCCCCCACCCCCTATTGGGAATAGAGCCCTGATGGGGAATTGAACCCTGACCTCCTGGTTTATAAGTCAATGCTCAACCACTGAGCTAGATGGGCCCGACAGGTTAACTCTCTTCTGTGTAGACCTTGGAGTAAATCTTCTGCTAGTCTTTTGCATAATTGTAGTTGTGAAACTTATTAAGAAAGAGGATAATGTAATTCTACACTACCTTTTAAAAGGAAATGTAATGACCTTCGCCAGTTTGGCGCAGTGGATAGAGCATTCACCTGGGGATGAAGGGTCCCAGGTTAGATTCCAGTCAAGGACACATGCCCTGGTTGTAGGCTCGATCCCAAGTAGAGGGTGTGCAGGAGACAGCCGATCAATGAATCTCTCTCTCATTGATGTTTCTAACTCTCTCTCCCTCTCCCTTCCTCTCTGAAATCAATGAAGATATATTTTTTTAAAAATATGTTCTGCATGAAGAAATGGAAGCTAGGGTAAAGCTGGGAATATGGTAACAAGGTAAGTCTTTCTTTTTGTTTTGCTGAAAGGTGGGTTATGGATTATCTCTTATTAAAAGCATTAAAGAAAAACAGGCTATAAAAACAGGCTATAAGGGCTTTAGGGCTAAGTGAAAAAGGTAGAATTATCTGAGTCATGAATTTATCCCAAGAAAAATGAGGATTCAATATTAAAGCCTAGAAAGTAATTTAAAATAAACGTAACACAGGATGACTGCTATCACTATTGCTCTAGAAATTTCTGGCTAATAAAGTACATCAAGAAATATAAATAAGAATCATAATTATTAGAAAGGAGATAAAGCTAAAGTTGCTTGAGGATAATATGACTAAGTCTCATGAAAACCCAAACAAGTCAACTGAAAAAGCAAAAATAAATTTTTACTGTATGCCAACGCTAATGGTTACATAGAAAATATAATGGCTTAAAAAGATTCATTCACCATAGACAGAACACACAACCCAAAGGTACAAAACACCTAGGAATAATCTTAAATGTGTGGGTACAAATGAAGAACACCACAGAAACTTGCTGTAAGGTACAGAAAAAAGTCTAAATGCTTTTATTCTCTTTTTTAAATTTGGCAAAATTGTCTCACAGGTGAACAAAAGTCAAGGGAGTTTTTGAAACTGGGAATGATTAGAGGCAACTTGCCTTACTCTACACTAAATGAAAAGATGCCTCATAATGTTTTTTAAATGGACTAGAACAAAAATCTAGTCAGATCAATGAAAAAAAAAATAGTCCTGAAACAGACTGTAATAGATGAAAGGATTTGTCAGGTTCTCAGATCATCAGGTTTGTGAACAGAAATTTACATGCAGGAACTTTCGTTTCATTCAAAATTAGCTGCCTTATTCGAACTTACTCAGCAGCATAAGTCACTATTAGTAAATAGCTAAATCCAAGCCACTGGTGCTACCAGCAAGAAAGAGACCGTGAGACGTCTGAGTGAGAAACAGCTCAGTGGCAAATCAATGCTCGTCATTTAGAATGTTTGCTCCCTTCCTTTCCGGGGATCTTATTTGAAACCACCACTGGTCCCTCTCTTTGTAAACGCCATCCTGATGGGCGTGGCCTGTCTACTCTGATGATGTTTCATTATCCCTCCAGTGTCACTGCTCTGATGGATGACAGCCTCTCTTTTGGTGCAACCTCGAGCCCAGCAAGTGAATGTGTTTGACTTCATGTAGCGTACATTTTGAGTCCTACGTACCAAGAATAATCTTGAAATATGGTTAAAATCCTTCCAGATACTTTCATGAACTTCAATAGCAGGTAACAGGCAGAAACTAATTTAGTTTCTATTTTTTTAATAAAAGGAATTTTAAAAAAACCTATGTGGTCAATAAAAGGGAAATAGTTAAAAGATATCATTGTACATTCATACAGTGAAATATATAATCACTCAAAAATGATGTTTTTAAGAATTTTAAATAATATAGTTATTTCAGGAAGTGAGCTATAAGTGATATTTTTCTTCCTATGTTGCTTTATGATATTTTTTCTTCATTTTGCAAATTTCCTACAAGTATGAGAATTAGGAATACCTATATTCAAAAGATGAAAATGGAGATATTTAAAAATTATAATACAAACAGTAAAAAAATAAACGTAAAAAATAATTTGAATATATATAAATAAGGATTTGTGGTAAAAAGCAAAGTATATATAAATAATTATTTAATAAATAACATTTATGTGATTTGTAATCAGCTAAAATTAATTAATTTTACCAAAAAACAACAACAAAGTACATATAACAAGCAAAGCTATATAAATAATTATTTAAAGATAACATTTATGTGTAATTTTACCAAAAAACAACAATAACACCAACACAACCATACATATTCAAGCAAATATATGACAAAGTACTCTAATTTGCATTTCCAATGCAGCCTATGGTTTCTACCACTGAATATCTGAGTAGAGGACCACTTTCAATTCCATGGTGGTACCTGAAAAAACAGGAAAAGTTTTTTTAAATGTAGTACCTTACATTCTGGACTTGCAAAGCTTCATATGTATGGTAAGAATGGCTAAGATCATATGTACTACATCCCAAGTAGGAAGCAAGATATAATCATCCTGTCTCATTATACATTCTTTAAATCAAGTAACTGACTTCAAGACCATGCAGTTGGTGCATGTAGTTGGTTACGCTGTGTTCATAAATATCACCACCAGCTGTTTTGCAAAACAGTAAGGTATTGTAATTCTATGGATTTGATTCTAAAAATAATTGACACCTAGATGAATCTTTTTGGAAAATTTTACCAAATAGAATCATCTTCAACGCTCTTCTGAACCAGGGATAGAAAAATGCATAAATCATTGGATTAAAAGTAGAGTTCAAGTAGCCAAACCAAATCAATGCATCATTCAAGGGGGGTGGGATAGTATAGTCCAGGAAAGGGTCCATGACTGTGCAGACAAAGAAAGGGCACCAGCATGTGAGGAAAACCCCCATCACAATCCCTAAAGTCTTTGCAGCTTTTCGTTCTTTGTTCCGTGAAATTCCATTTTTCTCTTCCAATCCAATTTGAAGCTGCTGATTTGCATTGTTAATCGATCTTGCCTGCCCTTTAGCTATGAAATATATTCTATAATAGACATACAACATAATAGATCCAGGTATATAGAAAGAAGTCATAAAGGCCAGAACCCCGGGTGTTTTGCTAAAGAAGACAGAACAGCCCCCTGAACCATGAGCGTGTTTGTAATACATCTGTTCAGCGCCTTTGAAGTTTAGCCCCAGAAAGATCATTCCAAATGCAAAAAGAGCAGGGATGCTCCAGCTGATGGTGATCATCACAAAAATAACCAAGATACTGATCTTGGCTTTGTATCTCAACGGGTCACACACAGCATAGTATCGGTCAATGGAAATGAAGGACAAGTGGAAAATGGATGCTGAGCTGAGCATGATATCGGTGCTGGTGTGAATCTTACAGAAGACTTCTCCAAACGGCCAGCAGTGCTCAACAGACCTCACCATGCTGTAAGGCATGACCAGGCACCCCAGCAGGAAGTCCACAGTGGCCATGGAATGAATGAGCCAATTAGTTGGGGTATGAAGTTGCTTGAAGTGTGAGATGGAAATAATAACTATCAGATTGCCAGCCACTGTGGTCAGAATGATGAGCACCATTAAACTATATAGGGAAGCACGGACATCATTTGACCAGCTGCTGTTCACACAGGAAATATTAACTACATTATGGCAAAAGGACATCGTTCCTGAAGGCTAGCCACTAGTTTATTTTTTCCTCTGTGTGTTGAATCTTCCTTAGAAATCCACAGTCAGGTTACAGTTCCATCTTTTATTCCCATATATCTATCCCAAAAACCTGGAGGGGGAAAAAAAAGAGAGTGAATCATTGGTAATTTGATTTCTCTTACTTCTAACACGTTTACCTATTACTTCTTGCTGAAAAATAATTATTTGGAAAGAGCCTTTATTTCGAAATTTTGTTCAATAGTTGAGTTTAATAATTTTTTAACATCTACTTGATGTCAGATACTGTGCTAGAAATGAAAAGGTGAATTATTAGGTTGAAATATATAAAACTGCCACTTTTATAAGTCAGAGACCAAATGATGAATTTTTCATATGCTTTAATCTATGGGAGTTTTGTAAGGGAAGCTCATATTCTAAAAGGTAGATACAAATTGCCCAAAAGCTTAGAATTGAAATGCCTTAGTAAAAAAAAAAAAAAAAAGTGAAATATTTTAAATGTGTCTCTTATACAGAAGTAATATCCACTAATGCCTGTTTTTGCACTTGATCACATTTAAAATTTTTATTTTATTTTATAATTGATTATAGTGGAAAGAAATATATATACCTTTACTTCCACTTTGCAAAGCACTTTCACATATATTCCATGCATTATTTCGTTTAACATTTTGACATCGATAATAGCAACATGATTCTTTATAAGGAAGACATGACAATTTCATTAGCAAGAAATTGAGGCTCAGTTCATAAAACCATCAAAGCTGGAACATGACCTGATGTCTCGATTACTAGTACAGTTTCTTTTTTACTAACCCAGGGGTTTTTTTGTGTGTGTTTTTTAACTGCAGAAAAAATCAACTCAGATAAACTATTTTCAAGAGCATTAAGCTTTGAACTTTCATATAAGAATGCAGAATGTGTTGAGTAATGGCACCAACTGAAGTGTCGTTGTGGCCCAAATTATTAGGATTTTAAATGTGCGCCAAAGTGTGTGGTAAGCAGGCAGTGCACAGAGAAAAGAGCTCTGAGATAGAACCCAGGGAGCCCGAGCTTCAGTGTGGGCTGTGGGCCTGGTGCTGGAGCTCGTTTGTCTTTTTTAAGCTCTAAAATCCATTACAATTTTTTCTCATACAACCTCAATTCATAAAACAGATAAAAGTAAACTTTTAAAAACAGAGATGCATCTTTCTACTAGCCTCCTCCTCATGCCTCACCGAAGAACCTCAAAGCTTCATGGGACCCAGTTTAAAAATGTCCCTTTTGTTACTATATGATTCTGTAATTATCAGCTAAATTATGAAATTTGCAGTATATTTTACAATATATAGGTAGTATAATAGATATATATTATATAATAGAGATAGATAGATGATAGATAGATAGATAGATAGATAGATAGATAGATAGATAGATAGATAGCAGTTTGGAGAAAGAATCTAAATTTATGGCAATCAATGAACAACCTGACACTATATTGTGAAACTGCTAAAAAATAAAACAAGCCTTAGAATTCCAGGAGTTTGCCTTCCTTTTCATCTCTTCCCATTCGCTCTGGGCCGACAGTACAGATCAAGGCCACATAGAAATCTAAATTTATCCAAAACTAAAACTGGATGAATAGAATATTTAGGAAGTAAAATGCATATTTTAATAAATTTAAAACACCTATTCCCAAACCCCTTTTCTACCTTCTGTTCCCAGGAGGAAACATATTCATACGAAATGAATCGTAAGATTTATTTCAATAGCTACCCAGGCCCAGCTGGCATGGGTCAGTGGTTGAGCATCAACCTATGAACCAGGAGGTCCTGGTTCGATTCCCTGTCAGGGCACATGCCCAGGTTGTGGGCTTGATCCCCCATACGAGTTGTGCAGGAGGCAGCCAGTCAATGACTCTTATCACTGATATTTCTACTTCTCTCCCCCTCTCCCTTCCTCTCTGATGTCAATAAAAATATATTTAAAAAAGAATAGACACCCAGACCCATTTCATGAAAGAACAAACAGTAGACTAAAACTAGGTTATTGAACTAAGCAACATTTTAATTATAATTAAAATTTACCAAAAGAGTGCTTTTTTCACTATGAAGTTTAAGTATGCACTCAACTAAACTCTATTGGTTAAGTTACTAATCTTCTACTTAGACTTTTTTTTTCTATTTCCTCCTTTTCCTTCTTTCTTTTACTTATTGACATATTAAAGGAACAAAGCAGCACACCCTAATAACTATTTACAAGTGTTGCTAATTAATAACTGTCAGTTAAACAATCATTCCTACCTGATGTCATCTTGAGTAGGTTCACTCAGTCAAGAGAAACTAGGGTCTAAAAAACAGTAAGAGAAAGTGGGGAGCGGGGGGAAGCGTGTTCAGTTTTGGAAGAGTAAATTCATAGAAGATGAAAAAGTCATTTGCCAATTCTGTATGCCTTGTTCTTTGTGCATCTCAGATGTTAGGTTTCCAGATAAAAACTAAACAACTCAGAGGCTTCCTCACTCATATTTTTACAACCTGATTTCAGAGAAATAAAGCCTTAGGCATAGTATCTTGGAAATGGTTAATATTAATGACATTTCAATAGAATATTTTTTTCGGCCCAATTTAAGAATATTACACATCATTTTTGTGTGAGTTTTTAAAAGTGTTATAATTTGTTTTTAGATGTACTTGTTTAAATAAATGTTCTATGATGATATCATGACTTGAATGGTTACCTAAGAACATGACATAACAGTGGTTTTGTTTATTTTCTTTCAACTTTAAACATTTAGATAGCTAGAAATGATTGTTATCTGTATATACAAATTATCCAAGTTGAACATACAATAGTAAGATGGAAAGTTAATAAATCTCTCGTTAATTATCTAGCTAAGCAAACACTTCTGTGCAAATGATCTAATCACCTGATGTTTGAAAATGACGTGTGAATTAAAAATATATTGGCAGGAGTTATCGTTTTCAATAGCTCTGTCTAGCAGGACAGGAACTCGCTGGTAGAGTGCTCACAACGTCCCAATGAAGGGCCATCCACACTAATCCCACCATTCCCTTTGTGTCTGACTTCATCAAACATCCATGTCTAATTGCTCAGTCTCTCATTTCCATACCATTGTATACAATGACTGAGCCCATCTCTTAATGTACCATTACTCACAAAGCCTTTCCAAGTGTGCCCTTTGGAGCTCATGGTCATCACTCTACTTCCTCATCTCTTTTCTCTATTCTTTCCTCACTTGGTTCTAACGACACTTGTGTCTCCTCTGATAACACTTCATTCTTTGTGCTCTGCCAAATACTTTATCCCCTGTGCTCTGCCAAAGGTAACAGATTTATCTCCTGCATCGCTAGAACCCCTTTACACTCTAGGGCCTGGAGGAAGAGTAAGTGTCCTCTGGTTCTCATTGTCATTGCAGATCATTGTTCCTCCTGCCTTTCTAAACTCCACCATCTGCAAGCTTTGAAGTTCTGTATTCAAACTATATCTCCTCCTGCTATAGACATCTATGGATTCCCACATCATTTCTCTTTATTTCTTGGAGATGTTAGCTTCTGAACACCTGTCACTTTCTCCAAGGCTACCCTTGACAAATTCTTAATGATTTTTTTTTTTTGTCCACGTAAATGATCCAATAATAAGGTAGCCAAGGAAGACTAAAAGAAGATGACTTTGAATTTGACCTAAAGAAAGTGAGGAGCTAACCACGTGGGCATCTGGAGGAAGTGCCATCCAGCTAGAGCAGGGGTTCCCAACGTGGGGCACACGCTCCACAGGGGGACAATTTGATTTTTAAGGGGGGCAATTCCAGAATGAGTTATTAACAGTGAATTTTTTGCATTTCTTATGGTTCTACGGGCCTCATATACAGTATATAAGTATATATTGTGACATATTCATGTATTTCATTTCTCTATTATATGTTTTGAAACTTTGCTTTTTTCATATTATTGTTATTATTTCAAACAATTTCTTAGTGATTTCTTCCTCAGTACTTCAACTGTCCTTTCATTCTTTTATTTTCTCTTTCATGGATGCCATGTTTTTGGGAGCTTGTTTAGACCAAGTTAATAGCCTTTTAGGCTTCCTTCATGTGAATAGTTCACTTTTTGAATAATAAGAATCATATGTCACAGGGAGTGGGCATCAGGATTTGAGAGATGTTTAGGTGGGGCATGGCCAAAAAAAAGGTTGGGAACCACTGAGCTAGAGGGTACAGAGAGCACCGGTTCTGAAGTGGGATCATGCCTAGTGTGTTTGCAAAATAGCACAGTTAGTGTGGTTGGAGCAAAGCGAGCAACACAGAGAAAAATACATGGGGACGCCAGAGACACTGCACAAGGCTGCACTGAATAGGGCCTTAGAAGCCACAGTAAGAATTTTAGTTTTGCCTTTGTGTGAAAAGGGAAGGTACCAAAGCTCTTTGAATCCAGCCACATGATCTGACCCATTCTAATGGATTCATTGTGTCTGCTGTGTTGAGAACAGAGGCTGAAGGCAAGGACAAAAGTGAAGTGAAGATGAGGAAGCCAAGGCCTAGGGGTGAAGATGGTGGTTTGGGCCAGGGCAGCAGCTGTGACCGTGGCCCGTGGCGGTCAAGGTGGGATATGTTCTGATATACAGCAGGCAGGATTTTGACGATAGATTGAATGTGGGTTGGCAGAAAGTTGTCAAGGGAAATAGCAAGGCTTTTGGTTTGAACAGTTTGTACGGTGGCGGTCCCATTTACTGAGATGAGAGAGATGGTGGTTGGAGAAGGACAAGAAGAAGGAGGAAGTCAGGAGTTCAGTTTTGAACTTGGGAGGTTGGAGCTGTGTGCTGAACAGTATGGCCTTCTGTGCCCAGCTGCCTCGTTCAAGTCTGGGCTTGGCCATTCACTAATTCTGCAGCCTTGGACATGCTGCCCAACCTCTTGAAGCTGTAGTTTTCTCATGTAGAAAAATAATCTATTTCCTGGGCTTTTCTGAGGCTGGAATAAGTTAATATTTGTAAAATAGCACCTTATATGTGTGTTAATCAAATAAGTAAACATCCATTGGGAATGTTAAGGGCATATTAAAGGAATGTATAAGAAACATCACAAAGCTTTTTTAAGAATACACACATGTTTAAATTAATATAAAAAGATGCGTTCTTGAGTGTCACTATAGGCAGAGGGAAAGGAGAGGAGAAAGGGGAACAAGGAAAAAAACAATACGATAAAAATTAAACAGAGGTAGTAAGTTATAAGAAAATGAACTGTCTTTTATTCACTGCTATAGCCCCAGGGCCTGGAAAATGTCTAGAACATTCAAAACTGAATAAAAGATGGATTGAATGAACAAATGAACTGAGGAATTCATTAGCTCATTTCTGTTCTCCTTGGGATCAATAAAAATTTGGGTACATACACTTTGCCTGGCTCTAAATTCCAAAGATAAAGGATAAATCCTCATAGGCATCTGGATATAAATTCCTTGATTGTGGTGGTGGTGGTGGTGTTTGCATAGGTCCAACTCATCACATTGTACACATTAAATGCAGGCAGTTCTTTGCATATCAATTATGCCTCAATAAGGCAGTTTAAAAAGTAAAAAGGAAAGAGGGTCAGGTTAGCATAGGACTTTGCATCTGTAATCATGGAAGCCAGGGGCCTCTAAGGAGCTTAGAAACAATTAAGGAAATTGTATGGCAATTCAACAATCCTACATTTAGCCAAACAGTAACCAAATGAAGGTAAAAGAAAGACAACAAATATATATTAATGACCATCTTCTGAGAAACGCTAGGAAATACTCTAACAATAAAAAAGAATCAAACCAAAGTTTTTTAGATAGCAAGAGGTGAATAAAAGGAACATTAGTGAATTAAAATTTTAGTTTAAATTAAAAAATGATTATAATAATATGACACGATGCAATGCTTGTTAAATAAGGATTTTTGAAATAAAAATAATGCATTTTTGACAAAACACTAAATTTTAACCTGGAATTTAAATTCTCAGCTATCTCACTAAATCCCAGTTGTTAACAGGGTTGGTGAGGGGCTTATGAGTTCAACTTCCCAACTAGATCACATGATGCCTAGCAAAAATTTAATTTTGTAAAGTTCTCTAGCAACACACAAACACACATACACACCTAGAAAATAGGTATGGAATGGCATACTCCAAATTCTCAATATTGTTTACTCAGAGATGCTGAGATTAAAACAAAAAATTACAACAAAGATGATATCAAAATTTTGCAATAATTTTTCCTGGGTGGTGAAATAATGTGTGAGTTTTGCTTTCTTCTCTATCATTTCTACATATTCCACATTTTCTACTATGAGAATGTTTCACTTCCATAATCAGAAAAAATATATTTAATAAAATCAATTGTATTGTATATGAATTAAGTTTCAAGTGAAACTTTTAAAAAGTATTGTTAAATAATTATTAATATACTTATATTATTTGTGCTTCTTTTGCTTATATAATTCTTTCTATGAGTTACTTTTACCTATATATTAAAATCATACTTTTGCTAAATTTCTGAGCTAAACCCACACAAATTTGTTCTACCCTATAAATTTGGAAACAAATTAGGACTTGATAATAATTTTATTCCTAAAATATGTTTGTAGCTCTGAAATTTATCCAATAATTTTTATTAAAATGCTAAGCATATTTTTGAAAAATACTTATTTTAAGAGAAAGAAAGAGACAAGAAGCAGGGAAAACAGAATTTCCAAATGTTTAGGTCATGATTCTCGGGGTAAGACATCACTGGAAGCAAACTGCTTCCATCCTGAAGAAACAGGAAACGTGGTAAAATCCATGTGTTTGCTTATTCATCACCATAGTCCCATAGATAAGAGGGAAAACAATCTACAGCAGTATTGAGGTCAATAGACTACACCTGAACGTGTTTCTGCTATGTGTACATGTATAAGATAATACGTATCAGATTTCAATAATCGTAACTGAAAGATTCTTAAGTTAATTCATCTAATAGGTGGCATGTATAGACACACGCACACTAACGTGTGAAGTCATTCAGAAATGTGCCAAGATTATTACCAAATAATAGTTGTGCAAACCAGATTTTAGTTTTGCAATTTAGTATATAGTAACAACACGATACATTTTAATTTCAAAACCTACAAAAATCTCTAGGAAGACTCCTTTTATTATGCTAAAACTAGCCAAGTACACAACATGGAATTTCCTTTTTAATGTACAAGAAAAGGAGGTTTTAAAAATCATATTTCAAAAGGGGACATCTGCAATACTTTTAACAATAAAGATAATTTTTTTTAAAAAAATCATATTTCAGCTTACCAAATTTCCCAACTTTCCATAGGTAAAGTTTCCATAAAAGTCTGACATCTTAGAAAGCATGTGTAAAGCAAGCTATTTAAAATATTTAACTATTTTTTAGCTTCTCTTACTAAAGCAGGTATTAACTAACTAAACTTAAAGAACCTTTGTTAGTCTTTGCATTAAATAATCCTAAAATTAATATATGAATAAGTACCAAACCGTTGATAAGTCTCATTCTCCCTGTCTTTGCAGTTTGCGTGGCTGTCAGGTGAGTGCATTCAGACCTACCTGCTCAGGTGAGTGAACAGAGCAAGCGGATGAGCCGACAGCAGAAACGCTGCCTTTGGGAGGAGGCCGCACAGCTGCTGCTGGCCGGAGCCACTGCTGCTCTAAGATAGGCCACAGCGAACAGACAGCATGACGCAAACATTGAAATCTGAAAAAGATAAGCTGATAATAAATCTTTCTGACACAAGGTAACAGTATTATTGAGAAACATACCTGGAAGGTGCTTTTATTCTAAACCAGCATCAGGAAGCTCGCAGTGAGCAAGCTAAATGGAGAAGGTCAATACTTTAAAAATAATCTCAAGCATGGGCCACCGGTCACCACAGTCATGGGTGTTAACAGCATATAAATGGACGCACCTGTCCATTAAAACTGCCTTAATTGCTGATGGATTTGAAAAGAAACTGCTCCTGTATTAGACACTGGTACAAAGGAAGCAACTAGCACTAGAAAAATTGTTCATTTTTCAAATCAGATGACTTGTACCATTTCTAAAAAGGAGCATGTCCTAGGTTCAATGACATCTTATAGTTAGAAACTAATTTAAAACAGTGGCTTTCAAACTTTTTTTAACCACTAGGAAGAAATGCCTTTTATGATATGACTCAATACACATGTAGGTGCGCATCTGTAACAGGAGCAAATGTTTTCATTTAAAAATACCCTTACCTCATTCAATTAATTCACTCTGATATTTGCTATTTTTCATTAATGGGATTCACACCCCATAATGTTACTAAACACAATTAGGAAAGTACTGCCTTAGAGGTTATATGCTCACACATATTTAGTCCATCCTCTTTTTAATTCCTATATATAAAACTTTCAAAATGACCATCTTATACATGGAGCCAGGGCCTTCAATATAGCAAAATGGATAGCTGAACAAGTGCAGTTTCTGCTCTATTTCTATCTGTTTCTCATACTGACACAGGAAATCATAAGGTCATTATGATAGATTGATTTTTGGTTTCAATTCTTCACGCTCCTAGCATCTTTACCTTTGTCTTTGCTTCATTGGGAGTGGGAGGTATTTCCCTGTTCTTTGAACCTGAGCCTTGCCATTTGACTTGTTTTGGCCAAAAGAATGTAGACAGAAAAAAAGGGGTGTCAGTTCCAAGCCTAGGCATTAGGAGAACTCACATGTTTATGAATGTCGTCTGTGCCATCCTTGTCCATGGAGGTTGAGAGGCATGTGAAACAGTCCAGGGCATACAGATACACAGTACATGGTGAAGCTATGTTAGCTGCCTCTACAGATTCATGAGCAGAAGTTGCTGTTATTCTAAGCTACCGAGTTTTGGCAATAACTACCTGGATTAACTGTATTTCTGAAAGAAACCCTTGATATCTATTACCCTGTTTTCCTGCTTTGTTGTAACACTGCCACAAGGAAAATGCTGATACCACATAACAGGTCACCTATGGTCTAAATAGCCATTAAAGCCCAGCCAGTGTGGCTCAGTGGATGATTCTCTCTCATCATTGATGTTTCTATCCCTCTCTCCCTCTCCCTTCCTCTCTCTGAAAAAAAATATTTTAAAAAGAAAAATAAATGGCCATTAACAAAAGTTGCAATAGCAAAAACAAAACAAAAAAGGCATAAAATAAAAAGTACACTTTATTAAATGAAGCTGACCTTTTTCTGGGTGAATATAACTCCTGCTTCAGAAATTGCTGGATGTTAAGGTTGGTTCTAAAAATAACTCCCAAGTTCACTTCTTAACAGTACATAGAAAATATCATTCATCTTTCTAAAAATGAGTTTCCTGTGTGCCTGAATCATATAAGTACTTTTTTATTAAAAATGTTTAATGTTGACACTACTGTAGGTATCCTCCCATTTTCTCCCCTCCCCTTCCCTTGGGCATCACCACACAACTGCCTGGGTCCGTGGGGTATGTATATATATTCTTTTTTAAAAAATATATATTTTATCGATTTTTTACAGAGAGGAAGGGAGAGGGATAGAGTTAGAAACATCGATCAGCTGCCTCCTGCACACTCCCCACTGGGGATGTGCCTGCAACCAAGGTACATGCCCTTGACTGGAATCGAACCTGGGACCCTTGAGTCCGCAGGCTGATGCTCTATCCACTGAGCCAAACTGGTTAGGGCTGTATATATATTCTTTAGCGAATCCCTTCACTTTCTTTATCTAGTCACCCTCTTCTTCCTCTCCTCGGGTACCTGCCAATCTGGTCTGTGTTTCTGTGCTTCTGATTCCATTTTGTTGGTCACTTTATTTTGTTCATTAGATTCCACAAATACTTTTCATTTTGTGAATGAGTTTTCTTTGCAAGCAAGCATAATGCCTCATGTATGAGAGTTCTAGAAAATCAGAGTCCTTATCAGCTTTGTTCATTACTGTCTCACTATCACCGAAAATAGTGTCTGAAAACCATAAATACTCAATACATATTTGTTGATTGAATAATGTTGAATTATTGATTAAATTAATTGCTCATTTTTTAAAGCTATATATGTGTGTGTGTGTGTGTGTGTGTATTTATTGATTTATTTCAGAGAGGAAGGGAGAGGGAAAAGGAGATAGAAACATCAATGATGAGAGAGAATCATTGATTGGCTGCCTCCTGCATACCCCCTACTGGGAATCAAGCCTGCAACCCAGGTATGTGCCCTTGACTGGAATCGAACCTGTGACCTTTCAGTCCTTAGGCCAGCGCTCTATCCACTAAGCCAAACCTAAAAACCTAGGGCTAAACCTTTTTAAATCAAAGTATTACATTGATATGGAATTTTCATAATTCCATTTGTGTAGTTACAAACAAACCTACAGTGCAAGTCAATTTTCCTTTCTCTTTATGAAGTCATTTTTTTTAACCTGAAAATTTATTTAACCAAGTGAATTTAGGATAAACTGTATGTGACAAATGGTGTTGTCAGTCTTCTTACTTTAGGACTATTGTTTATCTTGAGAACACATATATGTATGAGTCAGTGTTCCACAGGAAAAACAGAACCATTACAAACCTACAGTGCAAGTCAATTTTCCTTTCTCTTTATGAAGTCATTTTTTTTAACCTGAAAATTTATTTAACCAAGTGAATTTAGGATAAACTGTATGTGACAAATGGTGTTGTCAGTCTTCTTACTTTAGGACTATTGTTTATCTTGAGAACACATATATGTATGAGTCAGTGTTCCACAGGAAAAACAGAACCCACAGGTTGTATATAGACACAGGAAGAGATTTACCAGAGCAGAAATGACTCATGTGGTTATGGAGGTTGACAAGTCTCAGCACGTGCAGGGTGAGCTAGGTCTCCAGGAAGCCAATGGCATAGTTCCAGTCCAAAGGACAGCAGATTCGGGACCCAAGAAGAGCCAATGTGTCAGATTGAATCCAAAGGCAGAACAAAGTCAATGTTCCAGTTCAAGAGCAGTCCGGCAGAAAGAATTCTCTCTTACTCAGGGATGGCTGGGGTTTGTTCTGTTCAGTCCCTCAACAGATTGGATGAGGCCCACCCATATTAGTGAGGGCAATCTGCTTTATTCAGTCTATGAGGTTCAGTGTTCATCTCAACCAAAAATATTCTCACAGAAACCCCCAAAATAATGTTTGACCAAAACATTTGACTACCACATGGCTCAGTCAAGTTGACACATAAAACTAGCCATCACAATGTATGGAATGGGTTGCATCTGCTTGGTTATAGAAAACAGTGAGCTTTCTTTTTGTCTTTGCAATATCTTAGATTACCCGTGATGCATCACTTTCTGGTTCAATGCTTATTCAATAATAAAATTGTTTTCTTCTTTCTCTACCTTCTTTCTCTTTCTCCACTAGCCATCCCTGAGTGGAGTGGTTTTCTGGGTTGGGAGGAGATTTTGTTTTTATTTATATTCCCCAACCAGAAGCATCTGTTAGTATGATTAGAATAACTGTGAAAGAACTTGTCAGCCACTGGGACGGACCAGTGGGAAAGTAAGAGTTAACACTATGGAGAGGTATTCATGGGGACACAGGCTCAGGGAGATTGAGGGTGATGGGATTAGAAATTTTCTCTGACATCTTTTCACCTCTCCTTTTTCTCAGATGCTCTCCCACTTCATTCCATTGTTGGAATACTGAGTAAATGGTTGTCAATGGCTCCAAGATTTCAATTACAAAATAAATATGACCACATCCAGAAATATTTGCCATTAAAAGAACTTTAGTAAATCAGGTGTTCAATACATTAAAAAATGTCTCGGCTTGTGAAATTTAAGGTAGGTGGGAAAAAGGTCTTGGCAAAAGGGATATTGGTTTAAGTCTCTGAAATCATGGCTTAGCCCCTGGCATTGTGTGCAACTGAGTCTTTCGTGACTTAGCATTTGCATATGGTCAGTTGGGCAGCACCATTCCTAGTGTGGAAAATGCTGATACAACTGTCATGGCCTCCTGAAAGGCACTCCTAAAAGGATAAATTATTTTATTCTCCTCCTTAAATGATTTTTAGCAAATAGAACTATATGTATTATTTTGATTTCCCAAACAAGCTTATGTCATGAAGCTATAGCTGTTCTGAAACGAATATCCAACTAGCTGAGTAATAAGCAATCAGTCACTTATGGAGCACCTCCAGTATCCCAGACCCTATGCTGTGCTGTCACATTTAATCTTCATGCCAACCCTGAGACTGTGGAAACATAGATTGATGCTCAAGGCAAGTAGCAAAGCCAGGAATCAAAGTCAGGCCTACCACTGAGGTTCCATCTCTCTGTTCTGCCATTTTATTTCTCCTGTTGTGTAAACTAGACTCACTCTGGTCTATAAACTGTCTCTGGCGAGTTTAGTTAAAGTGGCTCATGATTAGCAGAGTATATTAGTACAGAACATGACAATGATGCCTTTTATTGTCAGCTTTGCAAAAGACAAGAAGCTGTCCATGGGCCTGGAATATTTATTTCTTATTGAACTTGAATCTCTGACCTAGGTACTATATTTACATGGACATAGAGAGGGCAGCATTCTGCAAACTTTTGTAGGATGTGAGTTTCTTTCTGGATTCCTTCTTCCTCCTCCCAAGTGCCCTAGAATAGAAAGACCCAGTAAGAACTTCCCTCTCACTATTCCCCACCATGGGAGGGAGTAGCAGGGATCTGTAATAGTGGATCTTCCACAGTGTGCTACTCAGAGCTTGTCTTGCATCTTAGGAACTCTTGAAGACAGAACCTGAATTTACTGCTCAAGTAAGCCAGGTTACTGTCAATAATAATAATAAAGGAGAATAATAAGGAAGAAAAGGAGGTGAAAGAGGAAAGATGGAGGAAAAGAAGGAAGAGGGTCAAACGTGAAAGGAAGAGGAGTAAGAGGAGAACGAGGAAGAGAAGAGAGAACAGGGAAGAGGAACAACTTTTAATAAATCTGTAACCAGTCACTAGGCTGAAGGCAATACATAAAATCTCTAGTTTATTCACAGAAGGACTCTAAATAACAGATGCAATTTTCATCATTGCTTTACAAAGGAGAAAACTGAGAATTGGGTGTTAAGTTACTACTGAGGGCCAGCAGTAGAATTTGATTCTAGATTTGTCTGACCCTAGAGTTCCAAGCTTCTAATGACTAAAAAGAATTTTGGTGAAAAAAGTTAAAATGAATTGTGTTCCTTCTTTATAGCTTATTTCTGCCATAGACCCTCCAAACAGCTGGGTAGGAAAAAATGAGGTAACTACATTATTGAGAACTTGACTTAATATCTATCTATGCATAGTTGACCAAGGGAACATTATTAGTTACAAGCTAAGCAAATGAGATACATATTAACAGTAATTTAAAAACATTTAAAAATTAGTATTTGTAATTGTCTTAATCACTAAAAATATTATAGTATACTTTATCAACAATCTCCAAAGATAACTTTTATTTATTTATTTTTAAAATATATTTTTATTGACTTCAGAGAGGGAGAGGGAGATAGAAACATCAATGATGAGAAAGAACCATTGATCGGCTGCCTCCTGCACACTCCACACTGGGGATGGAGCCTGCAACCTGAGTGTGTGCCCTGGCTGGGAATCAAACCATGACCTCCTGGTTCATAGGTCAATGCTCAACCACTGAGCCACACCGGCTGGGCTGAAGATAAATTTTACATTCAGTTAAAATTAAATTATATATGTACTTAGGGAAATTTTCAGGCCATCAGATTTTATTTTCTCACTACAATGCTTTTATAATCCATCTCTACAGCTAAAACTGAATACACACAATGAAAGGCTTTTCAATTAATTTTCACTCATATTGTGATAGCAAATAAACCCTCAGTTAATTGTCTTTGATGGAGCAATATGAGATTTTGTCATAAAAGGAAAGAAAAAAATGAGCTGGTTCACAATCAATTTCAGTTAAATCAACATTGTAATCTGAAAAAACAGTATTTTGTGATACTCATATTTCCATAACTCAATTCAAAGTTTATCCATTCAACATGTCTACAAAGCACATTACCCAAACATTAACTATTTATCAGGTAATCTACCACCATACCAACAGGTGGGCCTTACTTGCTTTGGCAGGAGTTCAAAGTTTCTAGGTTTGGTGGCGAAATAGCTATTTACCCTGATAAGAGCTCTTGCTGTATTTCAGTGGCAGGACACCATATGGAACTGATTTCAAAATAGAAAGATTAAAAGAGCTTACTCTTCTGTGGACACATTTTCATTGATCCGTCTAAATTTATCTCCTAAGTCCGAAGTTTTCCCACTTTTTATGGTGACAGTCTTCTCCCAACGTCTCCAGGGAAATTTTTATTCTCTATGCCACATCAACAGATATGACCAACTAACTTCAATCTTTGTTCCAGAATGATATATATTTTAATATTGATCATTTACTTACACCTTAGCCCTCACCCTGCATTCTATCAAAGACTGTGACTATTAAAGCTACAATCTATATTAATAAAAGGCCTGTGGTCGTCACGCTGTAATGCCGTCACCATCAGACGAGCAATGGCTCTAGCGGTGGGCGGGGCAGAGCGCAAGCTACTAGCAGCAGAGAGATACTAGCGGAGGACAGCTACCAGTGGCAGAGGGCAGGGCGGCCAGCTGAGGCAAGCTGAAGCGAGCTTCTCACGCATGATTTCGTGCGCACTGGGCCTCTAGTATTGACTATAAGGAATGTGGCATATTGCTCTTACAAGGCAAGGATGCAATTAAAATCTGGCTTTAATCATCACTGAGGGACTCAATTGCTCTGAGCTCCACACTGGGGCAGCAGCTTGAAAGGTGCATACAGGGAAGAACTGAAGTGTCTGATACCAGGCGGAGAGCTGGGGTGCAGCGTTCAACCATACAGAAGTGCTACCAGAGGCCATTGTTCCTTTTCTGAGCCCTTTCCCCATAGAGCAGGCAGGCGGGTGCCATGTCTGAGTCGTCCCCATCAACCTGGCTATCACTGTTTGCCCTCCCCTGGTGATTCCCTGAGACCCTGCCTCTCCCAACTTGCAGGCCCACCCAAGACGCTTCCAGTGGCTTTTCTATACGAGTGGCCTGTCTTGGCTCATGCTTCAGACTTTACTAAAATCTCTCAAACAGCATCTGGCCTCGGCGAGCCCATACCTCTCACTCAGTGACCCCAGGCCTGACACAAGCACCAGCTGGCATTTGTTTGCAGCTTGCCTCTGCTAGGCACCTGCACTGGTAAGCCCAGCACAAGTAGCAGCCATCTGCAGATCACTTTGTAACTCATGCTGGGTAGCCCGAGGCAAGGCACAGATGCTGACCTCGGTCTGCACCTACTAGGAAGCTCCAGATCCAGCTCACCAAGTGGACCATGTTTCAGACCGTGTCGAAGCACCACCCAAACACCTCCACAAGTGACACACTCAAAAGGCAAACTCAGCAGATACCAGAGCCCCACTGAAGCAAGTCCTGCTCCCTGTGGTTGGTCCCTGCACAGCTGATCCTCCATGGTGGTCTCAGTCAGTTTTTGCAGCTGAGTGGCCTGGGGATAAATCCCTCCCATTAACATGCCAACAGTAATCAAGTCTCAACCACAATAGGAGAGTATACACAGCCCATGCAGGGAGGGGGCACCTGGAGGGCCCAGCTCAGGTGAATAGATGTCTTGGACTCTGACATCTACTACATTCGGCCACTTTACCAAGCTTGGGAGAGGAAGCAGGCCTGCATAATACATAAAAACAAACACAGGGAGGCTGCCAAAATGAGGAGAAAGAGAAACATGTCGCAAATGAAAGAACAGAGCAAGACATTAAAAACCTATTTGAAAAAATAATGACAGAAAACTTTCCTAAACTGGTGAAGAAAATAAACATACAAGCCCAGAAAGTGCAGAGTCCCAAACAAGACAAATCATGATTAAAATGCAAAAGATTAAAGACAAAGAGAGAATCTTTTTTCATAAAGTGATGCATTTATTTTATTCGGCGAAACCCAGGGATTATAGGCAAACTATTTTATGTAAATTCATCAACCTAAATAAAATTCTAGACAAATTTAAAAATAAAATCTTGAAAGAAGAAAAAAAAAATACACACACCTAAAATTACAATATTAGCCCTGACCGGTTTGGCTCAGTGGATAGAGCGTCGGCCTGTGGACTGAGAGGCCCCAGGTTCGATTCGGGTCAAGGGCATGTGCCTTGGTTGCGGGAGGTGTGCAGGAGGCAGCTGATCAATGTTTCTCTCTCATCAATGTTTCTAACTCTCTATCCCTCTCCCTTCCTCTCTGTAAAAAATCAATAAAATATATTTAAAAATTACAATATTAAGTAAAGAGCCAAGTGATTTGCAGATCTAGTGTTGCTCTATACAATTACTAGTCACCTAGGGGAGGTGGGCGGGCGCCATTTTCCATTTCCGCCACTGGTACACAGTTCTCCACTTGCTGAATTGCCCAGTTTTTCATACAGGGTCTCTTCCTTCAGTCTTTTGTATTTTGATTGTTATGTAAAACTTGCTTTTATTTTAATATTGAGATCAGGATTTCAACTGCTATAAAATTATAAACTTTTATACTTCTATCAGTCCCTGAGGAGCTAGTTCCCTTTGCTCACGGGTGCAGGCATGCTTCCCACTGGCAGAGCTACACGTACCCTCCAGCTGGCTGTCTGAAAAAGAAACCAGCCTGTCCCCTTCCCTCACACCTCTGTCCTTCTCTCCACAGAACCTGTATTGTGTTGCTGTGATCCTCAGATCCAAAGTCAACCAGCCTCTTGTTTCCACATCACTTCCTTTGTGTTTATATGGC
>NW_005354291.1:10500439-10526524 GCF_000412655.1 Myotis brandtii
ATGGGGGCAATCGAGCCGGCCGGGGGGAAGGGCTGTGGGCAGTTGGCTGGCCAGCTCCGTCCCCTGGTCAAACTCCCCGTTGAACTCCTTGTAGAGGGGACAATTTGCATATTAGCCTTTTATTATATAGGATAACAGAGCAAACAAAATCACTGAAAACTTTTAAGCAGAACTGAGTTAGAGATATGTGTTGTAATAAAAGTGGTAATGAATTCAGACTTATTGTAAGTTACAAGGCTAATAGCAGAATATATAAACATACTCTCGCCATGGAGCCTGGAGGTGGGGATAATTAGGGGTCATCTTGGAAGCTGGTTACCAATGCATATGCCGGTATGTGTATGTGTGCGTGTGTGCGTGTGTGTGTGTGTGTGTGTGTGTGTGTTATCATCAAAAAATTGATAACAAATGTTGTAATCTTTAAAAGTGGAAGTGTCAAAATTGCTCTCTGGATGATTTGATTCATCAAAGTATAAAAAGATAGATTTAACAATTGTATTTGAGCATTGGTCTTTCTTCGAATTGTGTTGTTTGTATCAAATGAGCATCACAAATGATTTAAGCAGAAGAAATTAAAATTACAGTTAAAACGCACATCAAAATTATCATAAAATACACATATATACATTAAAAAATCCAGACTGAGAAAGTAATCGAGCTGGGTTTGAGTGTAGTAAGTGCCACTTTTTTAAAAAAATTTTTATTGATATGAGAGAGGAAGAGAGAGGGAGAGAGAGATAGAAACATCAATGATGAAAGAGAATCATTGATTGGCTGCTTCCTGCACGCCCCCTATTGGGGATCGAGCCTGCAACCCAGGCATGTGCCCTTGACTGGAATGGAACCTGGGACCCTTCAGTCTGCAGGCTGACACTCTATCCACTGAGCCAAACCGACTAGAGCAGTGCCACTTTTAATAGTAAATTCACTGCTGCAATACTTAAGAAAATTCATTTGAAGAAGTGAATTTTAAGTAAATTCATTCTAAGGCAAGCTAATAAGTTTGTCACTGAAAAAATATCAGGTAGTATATTCAGATGAGCAGTTCTTAGTTGATCTCTAGGAAAAAATTGAAAATGAAAATAGTATGATTTCTCTCAAGAATTTTAGAACTCACCAAATGCAACAAAAGACTTTATGAGATGACATCATGTAGGAAATAAATACCAATTATGCTTATAAAAATTATGTTCACTTGTTTGGGGTATTAGTTTATTTAGCATATTTGTTCATATGTTGATCAAGGTAATTTTTGTGATGGTAGTTTAATACAAAGCAAATAAAAATATTTTATTTCTCCTTGTGTGAAAGAATTGTAAGAAAGACCCTCAAGGGCAATTTCCCACTGACTTGTATTACAGGTTTTTAATACTAAAATCCATTGTTATTTAATGCTTTAGAGCAGGAGGCAGCAAACATTTTCTGTAAAGAACCAGGCAACAAATATTTTTAGCTTTTCTGGCTCTATGGCCTTTGTCACAACTATTCAATTCCACCATTGTAACATGAAAACAACCATCAACAACACCTAAACAAATGAACGAGACTCTCTATAATAATAAAAGCGTAATATGCTAATTAGACTGGACAGCTGAATGACCTTCCGGATGACCTTCCAGAGGAAGCCCGGGGCTGCGGCTGTGAGGGCCGAGCCCCTTGCACGAATTTCGCTTCCAGATGAAGCCCGGGGCTGCGGGCTGTGAGGGCCGAGCCCCTTGCACGAATGTCGTGTATGGGGCCTCTAGTATTCAATAAAAGTTTAGCTATGGAGAATAAAATTGGAATTTCACATAATAATCATGTGTCACAAAATAGTCTTCTTCTTTTGATTTTATTTTTCAACCATTTAGAAACATAAAAACCTTTCATAGCTCACAGGCCACACAAAAACAGGTAGCAGGTCAGATTTGGTAAATGTCTGCACTAGCGCCACCCTATTAATATGCTTATGGGCTGACAAGATAAGCAGTAAATAAGCAGTAAGTCACCAATGAAAAACAAAAACATGAAGGCCTACTAGATGTAAGCTCAGCTGCCTTCTGGGATACTTCAGTGCTAGACACCAGGTCAAAGACAATTAGCTGATGTTGAATTCATTAATTTTCTAATTGAAATATGCAGGGTGGCTGAACCATTGAAAACTATATGCACTCAAAACAATCTCACCAAAAAAAACCTAAAAGGTCGGTATAACTGTTATCCTCATTTTATAGAATTTACCTTTCTAAAATGCTGTCATTATATATCTGATCTATATGGTCTGGAATGGATTTGGGGGGGGCAGGTATCTAAATATATATATTTGGTATACCAGACCCATCTTTTTTCATCCATCCATCCATGCATCCATCCATCATTTTTTAAATTATTCAAGATAAAATAAAGAAAATGTAAAAATTCTACCAACTTAATGAGTATAGTATAGGTGTTATAACTATGAGCATTATTGTTAGTGTGTATGCCATGAAGTCTGATGAAGCATTGGATTTGTGGTCCTTCTCATACACCCTCCCAAACAGAGTTACTGTTAAGACAGGTCCAGATGGTGGCTTCAGGCTCAGCAAGCGTCCATCACTCAACACCTAATTAAAACACAAAGAAGTTGACTGGGTCTAACTTTAAGTTATACAACCCACAACACACTTTTAAAATTCAGTACAACTGGACAAGGGAACAATAAATATAATGGCCAGATTCTGTTCTATCAGAAATATTTGAAATGATACAGAAGAAAAGTTGGAGCCATGGAACTGGCACTGATTCATTTATTATTGAAATGCCTGTAATTTATTTACCTCAGAAAACATCCCATAAGTTAGTAGACATAAAACAGTGTATTTGGGAGTGTATAAGATAAATCTAGTCCTCTCAGACAAGATAAAGACTCCGTGAAGGATTAGAAGGGATTGACTGACTGAGGAATTTCAGCTGAATCTCTATCAAGCCTGTCAATCACTCACCACGGCTCCCTAACCTGCCCATTTTCCCCAACTCCCCACAGTAGCTGTTTCTACCAGGAGAAAGGAGTGAGAGCAGAACTTGCAGGAAAAGCCAGTAGAAAAATGGGGCTGGGCAGAGTGCTTGGGCAATATGGATTATTTCTAGCCTCTAAAAACACATTTAAAAAAAACAACGACTCTTTACTTTCTTACCAACATCAGCCACTGAAATTCTCTCTCCTTGGCTTTTCATTCTTTCCTTTTCTCCTATGGTCACATGGAACCTTCACCCACATCATGAGAGGGATTCCTTTTAACTACCCTAGGCCATCGCTGCTCAGTGATACCAAAGGGCTTTTTTCTGGTGGGATTAGTCCTGAAACTCTTCAAATCTTCCTTCTACCTTACACAACCCAGCCTTGTCCCTACAGTTCCCACAACAGTATGTTTCTTTAATCTTAAGAACACACTAATTATTATATTAAGGCTTTCCAGATGAAAAATGCAGCCTGGCCGCTGTGGCTCAGTGGTTGAGCATCGACCTAAAGAACACACTAATTATTATATTAAGGCCGCTGTGGCTCAGGTTGAGCATCGACCTATGAACCAGCAGGTCATGGATTGATTCCCAGTCAGGGCACATGCCCTGGTTGCGGGCTCGATCCCCAGTGTGAGGTGAGCCTATCAATGAATCTCTCTCATCATTGATGTTTCTATTTCTCTCTCCCTCTCCCTTCCTCTCTGAAATCAATAAAAAAAATTTTTAAAAAATACAGCCTGCTCAGTGTCTTTCCTTAGCCCTAAGGACAATTTTACCCTTTTCAAATAGAGATTTTTATGATTGTAAGCACTTGGATAGGTTTTGTACTCAAAAAGTGCTTCCTCTTACATGAAATGAGTTGTCAATATTAAGCAAAGATTCTCACCTGAAATTCTCCAGGTGCAAGCTGAATTTCACTCAGCAGCACCTCAGGAAAGACATACTGGGTTCCAAACGTGCCACTGAGGGAGAACATTTCAAACCTGGTGGAAGCAGTTTCAACTGCGTGACCACAAGTGTGTAAGCTCGTTGTTTTACACTTCAGAAGAGTGCAAATCTAGAAAGTAAAGGCAAACCATTAATTCCTAGGCAAGCCAATAGAAACACTCTCCTGACCCTGAAAAAAATGCCCGGGTTCCTTTGTTTGGAAAAATAATATTATTTCCTCAATTGATTAATCCAGTTCATTGCTGAATAGCTAATACAACTAGCAATGGAAAAAAAAAAAAAGGACGTCTTCTTTTGAAGTTAAACAGAAAGCATTTAGGGCAAGTGTGTTAAGATGGGATACAAATAACTTTCTGATAAAGGTAGAATACATGCTTCTTTTTGTTCCCTTGAAATCCTATTAAAACTAACATTAATGTTTTTAAGATATAAGTCTAGAAGGATAGGGGTCCAGGAGGATAGACCATGGCACAATTTTAGAAGCAGGGATGTTAATGCCAAAGTCGTAACTGAGTTAGCTGATCTAAGAATGCCAAGTCCTAAATTGGTAATGAGGAAAGCCAAGAATCAACCCTGACTACACTGCAGAATACTGCAGAGATTCCACTCCTGCTGCCTCGGTACCTCGGCAGCTGTTAAAGATGTGGTGGCTGAAGTAAGGAAAATTGGTGGGAAGTTGTTAAAGGTACCGCAGATACTGGGTCCCCACCACGGATGGGCAACTGTCCCTCCCCTATTCCAGTGAAAGACGGGCATTTATTTTCAGAGCGGGTAACGCAGATGACCTTTAGATGAAGGTTTTAAATGACGTGGTTGAAAGGGATTGTGTGAATTAATCATGCGAAATGTTGGGATCATCTGACTTTACCACAATCCCACCCTGTGAGGTCATTTCTCCCACTTGACTAAGTACTGCCAGCAAGGCATTTACCCTACAGGAATACAGGTGCTAGACAGGAGTTCCAGTTAATTTCAGATAAGTTAAAAATAGTAAAAATAGTTTTTAACATGAGAATGTCCCAAGTATCACAAGGGACATCCTTACATTTTAAAAAACAGATTCCTGCCCTAACCGGTTTGGCTCGGTGGATAGAGCATCGGCCTGCGGGCTGAAGAGTCCCAGGTTCGATTCCAGTCAAGGGCACGTACCTTGGTTGCGGGCACATCCCCAGTAGGGGGTGTGCAGGAGGCAGCTGATCGATGTTTCTCTCTCATCGATGTTTCTAACTCTCTATCCCTCTCCCTTCCTCTCTGTAAAAAATCAATAAAATATATATATTTTTAAAAACAACAGATTCCTTGCTTACCTGAACTTTACATTTACTTGGTCATCCTGCGTTAGAAGGGTTTTAAAGCTTGAAAAACCTGACCAACCCAGGAAGAATCTCTACAGATACTCAGCTGAGGGATTCCCCTCACCAAAGGCTGAGTTAAATCACCCTACTGTGCAGCTTGGAAAGGCAAGGATTACCCACGTGCTCAGAACTTTCAGTCAGTTTTCGGTAATCCTAACGTGTCACCCTATATCTGAAAAAACTACTAAATTGAGAATTTTAAATTCCAAAACCTGTCAGGCACCAGTGGTTTTGTCAAGGGCACACGGCCCAGCAAAATAACAGAGGGCTTTGTTTACTTGAGAGTCCTCACACCGAGAAGGGACTTACCACTGCTCTCTCCAGTGGAGCCAAGACTCTGGGGGAGACAGAAAGGCAGGACAAGATTGAGGGGGAGAAAGGAAAGAGAGAGAGAGAGAGAGAGAGAGAGAGAGAGAGAGAGAGAGAGAGAGAAAGCCAGTAGATGGCTATCTTGTTTTATAACCAACTTAAAAAAATCTATCACAAAAAAGAAAAAATTATATCTCATAAGTTTTGAATTTGAAAAATATGGCAATGTAATATCATACATGTCCCATATACATAGTGCAATTAATGTCAAAATGTCACAGAATATATGGTAATATTTATATGTCAATAAATTTTCTACAAAATAACTTGTTTAATTTTTAATTGTTGGGCATTTTCTCGATACCATTTTCCCTTTCTCCAGTACCTTGGAACACTGATGTCCTACATTTTCAAACTTTTTTGTTGCTCTTTCCTTTAGACCTAATAATAATCAAGGTTCTCTCATCTTATGGAGAAACAAAGACCAAAAACAGCGTTTGTGGCCAGTGTCTGTCTAGTTCTTGTCTCATTTCTCTTCCTCCTGTCTCAGACAAAGGTTTTGAAAAGGGCCCCACCAGCGTGGCTCAGTGGTTGAGTGTCAACCTATGAACCAGGAGGTCATGGCACATGCCTGGATTGCAGGCTTGATCCCCAGTAGGGGGCATGTAGGAGGGAGCCAATCAATGTTTCTATCTCTCTCTCTTTCTCCCTTCCTCTCTGAAATCAATTAAAATATATGTACTTTAAAAAAGAGTTTTGAAGAGGAAACCAGTCACTCATTCTTGTAAAATTTTTACTTCCCTTCAACTATTCAACCTACTGTAATCTGTCTTTCACTGTGTCATTATAAGCCCAGGAAATTCTACCAAAATTGCACTTATTTATGTCAGTAAAGTTAAACATATTGCATTAACACACTTCACAATTTTCTCCTCCTAGGTCTCTACTTCCTTCCTGTCCGTGATTGTTCTCTTTTTAAGTTTTTCTTTATTTTTAAATCCTATTTGCAGGTCCTAATTCTCTATCCATTTTCTGCTCAAACACTGGAGCTCTGAAGGTTCCACCCCTAGACCATGGTTCTTTACAGTCTATGTAGTCACCTTTTCACACCATTCACCCTTGTGGGTTTAACCAAGACCTTTATCCTGCTGATTCTCAAAACAATAGTTCTAAATACAGTGTCTCCCATAAGCATCAGACCCATATATTCAACAACCTCATGGATGGCCCCAGCTGAATGTACCTTAAGTACTCCAAAACCAGCACGGCCCAAGCAAAACTGAGCAGCGCCCACTGCTACCCAATCTGCTCCTCC
Organism: Myotis brandtii; assembly: GCF_000412655.1. Lineage (NCBI taxonomy): Eukaryota > Metazoa > Chordata > Mammalia > Chiroptera > Vespertilionidae > Myotis > Myotis brandtii. The sequence goes on from NW_005354291.1 coordinate 10,507,346, forward strand.
TCATGCATTCTGTTCTGTCAGAGCATCACATTCACCCAGCCACTCTTGCCAGAACCTGGCACATTCTAGACCGGTGGTTCTCAACCTTCCTAATGTTTTCTGATAGTCTTAGGCGACCCCTGTGAAAGGGTCGTTCGACCCCCAAAGGGGTCGCGACCCACAGGTTGAGAACCACTGCTCTAGGTTCTTCTTCCATCGGTCCTGACTTGTTAGGTTATGCCTTAGTAACACCAAACTGCTTGCTCTTCCTTGCATACCTTGTTCTCTCACAAATTCACACCCTTGATCATGCTCTCCACTCCACCTAGAGTTCCCTCCCACACTTTTTTACCTAGAAATGAACAGATAACTTCAGTACAGATTGGCATCTGATAGAACAGGGAATGCACATTTTGCTGTAGAAATAAATACTAAGGAGCTGTACTTAGCCTGATTTGGGGATCCAGGGAAGATTCCTCATGAGGAGGGTCTAGACCAGCGGTTCTCAACCTGTGGGTCGCAACCCCTTTGGGGGTCGAATGACCCTTTCACAGGGGTCACCTAAGACCATTGGAAAACACATATATAATTACATATTGTTTTTGTGATTAATCACTATGCTTTAATTATGTTCAATTTGTAACAATGAAAATACATCCTGCATATCAGATATTTACATTATGATTCATAACAGTAGCAAAATTACAGTTATGAAGTAGCAACAAAAATAATGTTATGGTTGGGGGTCACCACAACATGAGGAACTGTATTAAAGGGTCGCGGCATGAGGAAGGTTGAGAACCACTGCACTTATTCATCCTATGTAATAAAAGGCTAATATGCAAATTGTCCCCTCGGGAGTTCAACTGCTCACTATAATGTGCTCTGACCACCAGGAGGCATCATGGAATGAAGGAAGGCCCAGGCAGGCAGCCAGGGGAAGGAAGGTCCCAATTGGCCCTGATTTCCGGCCAGGCCTAGGGACCCTACCTGTGAACGAATTTCATGCACCGGGCTTCTAGTTTTCATATAATAAACACAGAATATATACCTGGTATGTAGTAGGCACTTGATAATTTTTTGTCAAAATGAACAAACATTGTAGAGTGCCTATCACACAGCAAACAAAATGTTACACCATGGGGGCAGTTCCATCAAAGGGCTTTCAGTGTTAGGATATTGCAATAATCTGGGTGAAAAAGGATTGGAGACCAGATCACAAATGATAAGACCAGAATGGGAAGAACAAGAAGTCTGATTTTTTTAGGAGTCCCATCACGTAAGACTATTATAGTTCCTGCTTCATAGCTGAATCTTTTCAGCAATAAACTATTTCACTGTACATTTCAGAGATCAACTTCATATGTCTCCAGGACATACTTACTGTTAAGCTGTATTCAACAAAATAGGCATTAGTGAACATATTGGGAAAATGGCTAACTTTGTTCAGGTAAGAAATATCAGACATTAATTACCCATTAAAATTGTCTCTAATGTGACTATTATATCATTTCAAACATTGGTACTGCAAAATAAATGTTCTGCCTTTTTCCAACCAGTTTAATATTAGACTGACATTGACGATGGCAAGTTGGCAATGCTTAACTAAATTTGAATTTCAGACAAACAACAAAATTTTTAGTATACATATTCCCCAAAGTTGGACACACTTATACCAAAACCAATTCATTGTTTACCTGAAATTCAAATTGAACCGGGTATCTTATATTTTATCTGGTAACTCCACTGCCACACAAATAAACGTTACCTGTAAATGGTAGCTCCCTTCAACAGTATGTAATCCATCAAATGCCCCTAGGGCATACACTTCACCTGCTCTCTTCTCAGACATCTTGTAGCTTAGATGACAACAGAGATCTTTCTGACAAACTGTATAATTTCCTGTGACTCCTCTGAGCTCCACGAAGGTGTATTCATCAAAAAAGACAGTGCCCTTAAACTCCTTGTTTCTCGTTGAGAATGCTTCTATTCCACTAGCATAAGAAGTCCAATTCACCACGACTGGGTGCTTTGGGTGGGAATCCAATCCTGAGAGAAGGAGTTTTCCCTTCTCTGTCTTCATATCATAATGAAATGCTCTTGGAGAATCAGGTGCATAGATGCCACTTCCTGGAAGCGGTAAGTTGGAAATGACATTTGAAACAGAAAAGTGAAAATAATAACAGTTGTTACTATTTTAAACTCACATTAACATTTTACTTCCTCTAAGGTATATACTAACTAGTATTTTTATTAACAGGACAACAGATGATAAAAATCCAATAGAGTCTGACACCAATTCAGTGAAATATGCCAAGAACAACAGATGATAAAAATCCAATAGAGTCTGACACCAAGAAGCCAAGAAGAGTTGTCACATAAGAAGTGGTGTATTTGGGGGAAAAATGAAAAAGGGTGTTATTCAAGTTGAATAAAACTAAATAAATCTGAAAACAATTTATATGAAGATTAATTCTACAGCATGTCACCAGCTAGATACACAAAAATTAAGAGTTGAAAAACATTGTGTTAAGGAGTACATATTAGAAAAGAATTTTTTTTTTTTTTTTTTGCTTTTTGGATTCCATCAAGCTTGTAAATCTTAACAATTATACATTACCTGTCATTTTCTTTGAGGGGTGATGTATATTTGATGCAAGGAAATTGACCTTCATGCCCATAGCCCAAGCTGAGTGGAATTCAATAGCTGACAATAGGGGCAAAACATTCATCCACGCTGTGGGAAACAGAATGGTGTCCACATGGAAGTCTTTCACCAGGGCCACAGCAGGATCGTGGAAGAGTATATCGAAGCATGTGAAAATGCCAAACCTTCCAAAGGTGGTGTCGAAAGTCACAACTTCAGGCTCCTTGGGTACATTGAATTGATCTTCACCCAAGAAAAGGTTTTGCTGCAATGAACAGAAGACGAAGACGGGGTAAATCTCTTTTTAGAAGTTGCTTGGATGTCACTGTGTCTGAAAAAGTACAAGTGCACATTGATTCGGCAGTGCTAATTTCATCTATGACCATCGGCTTCCTAGGGAAAGAGTGCAGAACTTGAGATTACTACGGCTAATAGGAGCCTTTGGTTCAATCTCCACATTTTTAGATATGTACAAGGGAATCCTTATCTCTTAAGACCTTGAATCTTAAAAGAGGTAGGAGTGAAATAGATAATGCATATTTGCCAAGAATGCATCTATTTTCCGAGGATAAAGGAATTTCTTTGCTTCTTTCTCGTTAAAACCAAGTCTATCTGGTAAGTGTTTTTTCATTCTAGCCTTGAGCCATTGCCAGAGTATGTCCTTAAAAGGAGAAAGTCCAAAAGATGACATATATTTCAATGCAGGTAGGTCCTACTGATTCTCACACACTCCCAACAACACACTCCTGTGTTCCTAAATGCACACACACCTAATCATTACTTTCTCTGCTTTGTCGCTACTCAGCTTCTAAAGTATGCTTCTTATCAATAATAAGGATTTCCCCCTATTGTCCACTTTAATTTGTTATGCATTTAGTAACTATTTGCATTAAATTCTACCTTATGGTAGCGTGCCACCAGTTTTCCTTGAGAGTCAAACACCACATCAGTGTTGTATTGGTAACGGCCATCAGAAGGACACTGGGGGTCGCTGGCATTGCACGGCTTCTTGTCCCCAATATTTGCCACAACATAGATAGAGTTTTCCTTGGCCAGGCAGCTGAGTCTTTCTTGCACTGGGGTGTGGCCAAATCTGGTATGTGTTATCGGAAGAGGAAAACAAAAATCAAGCTTAGCTTTTAATAAAACTCAGGATGATAGCGGCCTGAACCTACTATGCAATATATGTACACATACACACACAAAAATTCTAAATGACATAGGTAGAAGGGAAAGATTAAAACAAAAAGAGACTTCAGAGGAAGTACATGCTTGTGGGAATTCATTTGTAGAAAACGATGCTAGAGTAACACTCCAGGCCATGTATTTTTTTCTTCATAGCATTTATCATCATTCATAATCATATATTCATTCATGTGTTAATCATATGTTGTACGTTACATCTTATAGCTATTATGGGGCAAATACACACACATCTCCTATTCACTGAACCCATGCCTGACAGAAAACAGGCATTAAAAAAATATTTTGAATGAAAGAAGGTCAACTTAGAGTGAGGATTCTAGGAAGATGGCAGAGTTGGAAGCACCAAGAATCTATTCCTCTACTTAGGTAACAATTGCAGAATCGGTCTGACATAATACTTCGGAACTCTGCAGTTTATTTGAAGGCTTGAAACTTCTAGGGGAGGGCTTGCAGGGTAAATTGCAGATAATTTCAGTCTATTTTAACACTGGTTCAGCAGTGACTACCCATGACCCATCTTTCCCCTAGCCCCCAGGGCAGGCAGCCATGAGGGTGTTCCCAGAGCACCTTGCAGGCAGCTTGTGGGAGCAAGGTGAGCAATAAGGCCCCTTTCCTCCAAATATTAGGAATCTGTGTTCTGAGCCTCGATAACTGCTTCTGATCTCAGAGATGCAGACTCGGGGGCAGGCAGCCTTTGTTGCACCCCTCACGCATTGTTGCAAGTGACTTCTAGGGGATTTATACAGTCTTTATTTTTCCCCCCTTTTGGGCACCAGACATTTAAGGACTAGGACATAAAAAAGCAATCGCATGTATAGGAGAATTTAGAAAGTCACCGCACATGCCCAGGGAAAGGCACAGGCTAACAAAAGACCTCAGAAGATCTTAAGTTACACCTCAAGCTTAGGCCCAGCACAGAAACAGCTTGTAACAATCAAAACAAACAAGAGATACAAAACCCCGGGGAAGGAAGAAGTTTTGATTTCCAGTTATCACATTGTAAGATTCAAATGTCCACTTATCAAAAAAAAAATCATAAGGCATACAAATAACCAGGAAAAAATAAAGCACCAGATACCATTGTGGAGAAAGACCAAATGCCATACTTACTGGACACAAATTCTTCAATATGAGGGGTAGCAACAAAACTAGCACATATTTCTTTTTCCCTATTCACAATTTCAGGGCTAGAAGGTTGGTTTTTGCCGTAGATCTCAGCAACCTTAGCATATGATTTATCTTTCCTTATGAAGATGAGACCTTTCACTTTTTAACTTAAAGGATGTACTTCATAGCTTCTTTTTATCATGTCCAAATTGCCAGCATCACTACTCTTGTGCTTTGGGACCATTAAGTAAAATAAGGGCTACCGGCACACAAGCACTGTGATACCGCATCAGTTGATCTGATAACAGACGGCTACTAAATGACTAATGGGTGGGTGTCCTGTACAGTGTGGATACACTGGACTCAGGGATGAATCACGTCCCGGATGGGAGAGTGGGACAGTGATAGATTTTACCACGTTACTCAGAATAGCGCACAATTTAAAGCTTATGAATTGTTTATTTCTGCGATTTTCCACTTTCTATTTTTGGGCCACAGTTGACCACAGGTAGGTAACTGAAAACAGGAAATCAAAACCACAGATAAGGGAGGACTACTCTGTATACCACATTTTCTTAATCCATTTATTCGTTGATAGACACTTAAATTGCTTCCATGTCTTAGCTGTTGTGAATAATACTGCAATGAACATGGGAGTGCAGATATCTTTTCCAGATATCTTGGAAACTTCCTTTGGAAACACCCAGGAGTGATATTGCTGGATCACATGGTAGTCTTATTTTTTAAGTTTTTGAGGAACTGTTATGCTGCTTTCCATAGTGGCTGCACCAATTTACATTCCCACGAGGGTTTCCCCCCCCCCTCCCCCCATATTCTCTTCAGTGTTTGTTATCTTGTCTTTTTTACAATAGCCATTTTACTAGATGTGATATCTGTGTGGTATTGATTTACATTTCCCTGATGATCAGTGATGTTGAGCATCTTTTCACATACCTCTTGACCATTTGTATATTTTCTTTGGAAAAGTGTCTGTTCAGCAGACTGATGAACTTCAGAGGGAAGGCAGGGTGGGTGGGTGGCAAGAGATCAACCAAAGAACTTATATGCATATATGCATAACCCATTGACACATAGTCTGGTAAAGGCCTGGCATCGGGGGAAGGAGTGGGCTAGAAGGGTGAATGGGGGCAAAAAGGGTACATCTGTATAACTTTCAACAATAAAGATAATTTCTTTTTTTTTTTTTAAAAAAAACTGTCTGTTTAGACCCTTTGCCTATTTGGAGTCATAAGGGATAGAACTCTGCACAAGAGGCTAAGAAACTTGTTCCAAATTTAATAGACAAGGAGGTACCATTAAATGCTTTGAGGACAGAAGTAACAGGATCTGAATTTTCTTTAATAGGACATCACAGTATAAAATGTACTAGAATGGTTAGAGACTAAGTGTAGGGAAACCATTAGGAAGTTATTTCAATGGTTGAGATTAGAGACAACACGAGTTGGGCTAGAATGGTGCCAGCCAGTATGGAAAGATGGGAATACAAGAACATTTGTTAATGCTTAATTTCTTTACTTTTATCATATTACCAGTTGTCCCAGAAAAGGAATTAAAATGCAATTTTGAAAAGTGAGATCTCAGAATATGTAATATCTATCCATATTTATTTTGTATTGGCACCACACACAAATAATTTAAAAATGGTTACTACTAGGTTATTGAAGAATAGCTAAGATTAGGAGAGCTGTTGAATGAATGAAAATGTGGTGCCATCTGCTGGCAATAGTAATGAAAGCTTTCTTTGAGTATCAAATCTAGACCATTAAATTTATAAATTGGTACAAAACCATAGCAATCGCCTGAAAATATATCCTTGTAAAAGATCACGGATACAAGAACACATTTAAAAACTTACTTTAATGCATTTATATAAGTGACCATTTGATAGTTTTTCCCATCATTTGCTTCAATTCTATAGGAAATGCACAGAAATAAATATAACACATTGAACCACTTGAAACATATTTATCAAATCTTTCCAGGTCAATATTTCTAATCTGTTTTGGTCACCCCATTTTCCAGAATAGTACCTGTACATGAAGCATGTCAAACTCAAGAGCTAACATGGGCCAAATAAACAAGGTTTAAGTTTATGTGGGCAGCAAAAAAACAAAAGCTTCAATTTTCATAGAAACATAGCTTTATTTCAATAGAGACAAGCTGAAAACAAAGGGCTGAAATAAATGAGTAATTGTTTACATAAAATAATAGAACATTTTAATAAAAATTAATATTTTTTTCTTGAACATTAACTTACCAAACACTGAATAACTGCACAAATTAATAAGCATAATGCAAATAAATCTATTTTTCTTGTTCTCCACAAGTGAAATATTTCCTGTTGTGTGCACCAAACAAGTTAGTCCAAGACTAATGGCATGGCCATCGGCTGCTGAAATATTCGCTGCTAGTATTAGTGGAGAGAAATGGTGTGCCTGCGCATAAGGCATGTAAGGGAAATGGATGCAACACGATTATAGTAATCAGTCATTAGTGAATGTTGTAGGTCATTATTAATAATTATGTGTAATAGGATAGTGTAAAAATTAAGTTACAAAATTTTTATTAAAACGTTTCTTACATACCGTTATATTGGCTGGGCTACAAAAACATTCGTTGTGGGCCGCATGCAGCCCTTGGGCCGTGAGTTTGACATGCTTGCTGTAAATAATAGGTTCTCAAAAAATTTGTCCAATAACTGAATGAAGGCAAGGAACGGAGATGTAATTGGTGAAAAATATAAATAGAAAACAAGACTCTTTGAACTGGGGATTTTCTGGAGGCTCTTAGAAATTTGGTTCTAGGGAAGAGCCATTAAAAACCAAGTGAAGCCCTTGCTGGTTTGGCTTAGCGGATAGAGCATCTGCCTGCGGACCCAAGGGTCCCGGGTTCGATTCTGGTCAAGGGCACGTATCTCAGTTGCAGGCTCCTCCCCAGCCTGAGCCCTGGTTGGGGCTTGTGCAGAAGACAACCAATCGATGTGTTTCTCTCACATCAATGTTTCTGTCTTTCCCTCTCTCTCCCACTCTCTCTAAAAATCAATGGAAAAAATATCCTGGGGTGAGGATTAAGAAAAAGAACCAAATAAAGTTACTTTATAATGGAAGTGATAACAGAGGGGCTTTAGAAACTGAATTTCTAGCATGAGAAATGGAAAAATATGAAATAGTTATGATACAATGAAATGTGAGTAGATAATTATGATAAATAATATTAAGCTTGGTCAAAATCAAGGTGGCTCTATAAGCAGTTACAGTAGTTTATATAGTTTTGAGAGCAATTTCAAAAGAGAAATTCCTAGAATTTTAGCATTTGGAAATAAGTGAGTTAACTGACATGAATCTCTTAGGTGCATCAGATATTGTTTTGCTTATATTAAAAGTAACAGTGCTACTTTCATCACACTTCATATTTCTTTGGACTAGACTTGATTTAAACCACTTACACAGTTCTGCTACATCACCTCCTAGATTGACAATTAGCTTAGGCTTTAAGGATTCTGTATACATTAACCAAATCAACTAACTATCTGATGGATGAGAAAGAAAATTTTGAAATTCTAAACTGACACATGACTATTTTGCTATTTACTCACACATTTTTCAAATTATAGACACAACAGGGAAACAATTTTTCTGTTCACTAGTAAGAAGTCAGAAGACTAGAGTTTGGATCTGATTCTCCCACTAACCAGCTACCTACCCCATGACCAGATCCAGCCCCTCAGTGGATTTGATGGTTTCTATGTTACCTTCCAGCACTGATTTCTGTGATTTTATAATACATAGTTACTTTTCTATTAAATATTTCCAAATGAGATGAAAAATAATAAAGCTGTCTTGAAACTTAGAATTGATAGTGGATCTTATGCAATGATCTTCTGCAAAATTTTCCCAAGTGAAGTAAGCTCATGTTCATGATTGAATTTGTTAAGTCTGTCTGTTTACCTGTTGGGATGATTACAAGGGATCCAGTTCACTTGAGGGTCTGGGATATCTTCCAGGTATGGGTAGATAGATTCTCTATTGAAGTTCCAGCCATAAAGACCATCTTCTGGAGTCACAATAATATGTGCACCCTGTTAAACATGCAGATTAATTAAAATATTTCTCAAATAAGCAAACCACCAAAAAGGGGCCTGCCTGCAAGAGGACCTGAGGAATTGAGTGGCTGACAAACCACCTTCAGGTGTATGTTTTTCCCTTTCAATCTTATTCCTTTGTTTTCTATACTCTTACAATTTATTTTCTTTGCCCAACCACTTGCATTTTCCAATCCTGACATCATCCTTTATTTATAACTAGAGGCCCGATGCATGAAATTCATGCAAGAGTAGGCCTTCCTTCCCCCAACTGCTGGCACCGGCTTTCCTCTGGCACCTGGGACCTGGGCCTCCCTCGCAGCCCCAACTTCTTCTGGAAGGACGTTCGGTCTAATTAGCATATTACGCTTTTATTATTACAGATGTTTTCATTTTTTTTTCTAAGCATGAATAGCTTTCCAGGCTACTCACAAGTTGACACCCATTACAGTTGTTAACTATAAACCTAGCTCTTCCCCAAATCACCCCCTCCCTGAACTTAGACCAACTCTTGTACCTGAGTGTATGGAATTGATTTATAATTCAAATTCTTTTCCTCTGCTACAGCCTTTCCTGCTGTATACCCTGCAAACATGATTCCTGCTTCTCAGGAGGGTGCCTAGAGGTACAACCTGGGCACCTTCGGGTGGGAGAGTCATCCTGGAAGCTGATTTTTGTATGTATAAGAATGTGTATTGATAGATATGTTATATGTATATATCCTTGACTTTCATGACATTTCACATATCTGTCTATACCTGAGTTATGAATATCTTATTTAAACCACATACTTAACCTTAAACCTTTCATTTAACTCAAGAACTTACTATGCATTAGCATATACTAGTATACTTTTTACAAATTGGTAGTTACAGAATAGTCTCAAAGATGCAAATTATAGCATAGAGAACATAGTCAACGATATCATAATAACTATGTATGGGAACTTGAAATATTGGGGGGACCACTCTGTAAAGAACATGATTTCCTAACAACTGATTTTAATCCTGTCAATTTCTATTACAAAGGTTAGGGTGTTTCTTATCTCCATTCCAGGGAGTAAAGATTATGTAGCTTAACTACCCGCCTGGCTGATTTCCTAACAACTATGCTGTACACCTGAAACTAATACAGAATAAAAAATAAAATAATAAAAAAACACATATACTTTTATCTAATTAAAATGAAATATGAAGTATATAATAGCTTTATATGGATTGTGTACATATATAAAACATACATTAGCATGTGTTAGTATTATGAAGTATGAAGTATCTTGTAATTAGAATGAAGTTTGAAGTATATAATACATAGTACACCTGAAACTAATACAGGATAAAAAATAAAATAATAAAAAAACACATATACTTTTATCTAATTAAAATGAAATATGAAGTATATAATAGCTTTATATGGATTGTGTACATATATAAAACATACATTAGCATGTGTTAGTATTATGAAGTATGAAGTATCTTGTAATTAGAATGAAGTTTGAAGTATATAATACATACAGTTAAGTAGTTTGCAACTTAAGCTTGTTTTGGTGTTATAAACTAACCTAAAACCCTGCACACTCTTAAGAGAACAAAGTGCACCAAGGCCACTAATACTCTAAAAATAGCACGTGGCCCCTGACCCATTTATCCTCCACCCTCCATCTGTAGCAGAAAAGAACAACAAAGTTGTTGAACTTACAGCAAGTTTCTCAAAGGAGTGCTGCCCCTGAATGATAACCAAGCTGTTCTTTTCTTAAGTTTGTCTCACTATTAGGGAAGTAATAATGTCTTTTTTCTAATAATTTGGGGGAAACAAAAGGTCTTGGCTACCCTGACATATATGTCTTCACCTACCTTCATGTTAGGGGCAGAAATATTAACCATGCTCTGTTCTCTGTGATTGTTCTGTTCGGACAGAGAAAGCACATTCTAACCAGGCTGAGAGTAGTAAACCCTGGGACATGGGAGTTAATTTAGAAACGGAGCCCATTCTCCTTTTACTGAGAACTGCCTATCATCATGGAAAGATTAACAGCCTTATTGTGAAACAATGGGATCCCGGAAGCACCCCACCCCCTAGTCCACATTGCCAATAATCTGTAATCATTTTACCCATTTTTATTCTATTTGCCTACTTCCCCACGCCTGTAATACCCACTTTTATTCCTTTTGCATACCCATTCTTATTCCTTTTGCCCACTTCCCCATGTAATCTTTGTCCTTCTACCCCATATAAGCAGCTGGTTTATGGAAGGGTGCAAAGCAGACTTTCGTGGATGATCTGCTGTTCTCCCACACTGCCGGCTTATTGTGGAATAAATGCTCATATGACTCAACCTGTTAGGGGCAAGAAAGGAATATTGGGGACTGGCTATGGTTGTGGGAAATAGTGATCATGCTCTGTTAGCCATGATTGCCTTGTGTTGGTTAAAGAAAGGACATTCTGACCTGGCTGGGAGTTGTAGGCCCTTGGGACCTGGGAGTCAGCCTTGGAATGCGGTCCATTCTCAGGGAAAGATTAACAACCTTGTTACCCAAACAATGGAGTCCCCCCCACACACAACCCCCCAGCTTCCTACATCCCCATGCCTATAGTCCAATTTCCCTGTGTAATTTTTGTCCTACCCTATATAAGCAGCTGGCCTATGGGGGGCGGCAGAGCAGATTTCTGGGAATGACCAGTTGCTCTCCCATACTGCCGGCAGTATTGGAATAAACAGTCCTTTTCTGAATCTCCGAGTGCATATGGTTTGTCGCTTCCCGCTCACCTGATTTCTGCCATAACAAAACCTGTCTGCTTAATTGGCTCAAGTAGTGACAGGCAGCCCGGACCCATTAGTTGTCCGGTTTCATGAACACATATGCAAATACGTACTCTGACACATATTTAATTGACCCTGGTTGGGACCCCACTCTCTACATAGAAGCCAGCACACTCAAGAGGAGGTACCTGTTTTGCTGCTGATGTGATTGCTTCCTCCAAAAGGTCCAGATTTCTGTTCATTAACCCCAATGCCAATTCACGGGACACTGGTGCGAGGGTGACATTCGGCAAAATCACTGCATGCTCATAAACAGCTGCAATAAAGGTGTCCAGGGAGCTGGCTTTTAAGACACAGAAAACTGAAATTGCCACACAAGTCAGCAGCTGAGAAGTCATCATGCTGAAGTCCAAGGACTGTTGAAAAACAGAGCAAGCCCTTGTTTATAGAGAGAAATTACAAGGAAGCACGTGGTTCTCAGAACTTAGTGCTTTAAAGACAAATCACAACATCTAGCTGTTACGGCCAAAGGTGATCCTGAGTGAGGGTTAGGGGGGAGGGCGGGGGTTGTGCTGGGAGGGCCCTGCCCTCCAGCTGGGACTTGCACGTGGCGATGAGAGGACCCTGTCCTTTCATTAGTCCGAGGCTTGAACCTGGCCAAAACACTGTAGCTGCGCCCCATATCTAGCGTTAAAAAAACATGATGGCTTCACATCATAGACATAATGTAAACACACCCTGTAAAACACTCCTTATTGCACTCCTGAGGGCTGTGAGGACAGGATTACTCGGGCTTCTCGCTGTGTAGACAGCTGTCTTCTCCCCGAGTGAGTGCACCAGAGTCCAAATTTTCCATTTGTAAAAACTCTGGTCATCGAATTTAGTGCCCAGCCCACTATAGAATGACTTCATCTTAACTACTTCCATCTAAAACTATCCTATTTCCAAATAAGGTCACATTCTAAAGTACAGGTGGTTAGCACTTCCACATAGGAACTCTTAGAATTCATGTTTTAGAACTTTATAGGTGTAAATAATTTGAAGACTAAATTGCTTTGCAATTTTGATAGCAGTATCACTAGCAGAATATGAATATCTAAATGCTACACTTTATTCACTTTAGTTTCCTCAAAATGGGGAAGTCAGGACAAAGAGGAATACAAAAGGGTCATTGCTGTATAAAAATTGCCTGAAAATGTAGTGTCTTTGGACAGCAAACATGTCTGATCTCCTATTTCCTGTGGGTCCAGAATCTGGGGCGGTGTAGCTGGGTGCCTCTTTCTCGAGACTGCAGTCAGGCTGGTGGCCTGGGCTGCAGTTATCTCAAAGCTTGGCTGGGAAGGATTCACTTCCTAGCTCCAGGCTCATATACATGGCTGATGGCAAGCCTCAGGTCCCCATTGACTGTTGCCCAGAGATGTGAGTGCCTTGTTTCAGGTCTTGGTCACACTTTTGTTTCTGGCTGCCCTAAGAGCCAGAGAGCAAGAGAACCCTCCCAGGATAGAAGCCGCAGTCTCTTAGTTAATCTAACGTGGAGTGTCACCTCATCACTTCAGTTGTATTCTATTCATTAAAAGCAAGTCAGTAGGTGGTCCAGCCCACACTTGACACACAGTCATGCATGAATGAGGCAGAGATCATTGGGGACCATCTTAGAGGCTGCTGACTATAGGGTTAATAGGGAAGGAGAAACAATGACAGGGAGAATAAGAGTAAGAACTAAAGAGAGAAATAGAAGTAGTTGGAAGAGAGCATAATAGAAAATGAGGGGGGGGGGGCTTAAAGATTTTGATATAGAATAAGTAGGCAAATTTTGTTTCAGTGCAAATTAAGTATAATATTTTTATATTTACAGAACTACTTATGCTTACCCATTTTATTTTTATATTTTATTTTGGATGGTGTTATTATAGTTCAGTTTGCAAATGGATATGCCTGAGTTTTTTGCTTCAGTGCTATAATAAATTTATTCTGTGGCTACCAAGGTAACCAAGAGGCTGTGACTGCTCCGCCCTCCTCAGTCTATGGCAAATCCTCGCTGCCTCTACTTGCTGACCTCCTTCTGGCTTTCCATTCCCAGGTGGTTGGGGATCCACATACTTCACAGTGAGATGTAATGTGTACATAAGAATTTATAGAAGGAAGTTCTGAAATAAAAGTTAAAACTGCCATGAGCTACAAAAAGATTTAAAAAATTATTTGTTTGATGTTATTAAGTTAAAAATTATAGTAAGAAGCTCCCATTGGTATCCAGTCTGACATACAAAGAGCTTGAAAGTTGCCTCTCCCATCTTCACAACAAGAAAAAAGCTGAACTGAAAAATCAATCATTTTTCTTAGATCCAGCAGAGAACTGAGGTCACAAGACAAACCACGGCCCCAAAATTAGAGAGACAGGCTTACCTGGAGCAAAAGTCCACTTTTGGAGCCAGTACTGATGTTGACATAAAAATGTCCAAACCTGTAGGGAATTTTTTCTGCGTTTATTTGAGCCAAAACTGAGGACAATTGCCAGGAAGCAAGATCTCAAATGACAGCTTTGTGGTTTTCCTTTCACTCACTTGGAATTAAGGAGGGACTAAAAGGAAGATTACATGAAGGCAGGAGAAAGCAAGGCAGGGATTGGATTACAGGATAGTTAATGAGATCATGTGCTCTCTGGAGGGCGGTTTTACTTATGGCCTTCTGGGCGTGTACTAGCCGAGTCTGAAAGGAGGCATTTCAAAGGTATGCTAACCTAGATTCACAGAAACAGTGGGCAGGTCTTGCTTAAGGTAAGGCGTGACTACTCACCATGACCTGCCCAATTAGGAATTTAAGATCATCCTGGGGAGAACCCCTTTTCATCCACAGTGGTATGACCACTTCAACTGTCCTTGATGAATTGCTAGAGGCTCAGTGTGGATAAATTTCAGAATTAAAAAACGAAGGGAATTTAGTGTTAGGAAAACGCTCACACTTTTGTGAGTTTTACCTCCAGAACACCAACAGATTCTCTGGGCAAACAATTGAGGAAAACAAAACAAAACACCTCTGGCCTCATACTTCCTAAAGGAAGAGAAATAAACCCACTTTGAAATAAGCCCTTGAGGAGGAAACTGGTCTTTGCAAGGCGTGTCAGGCCATAAAAACTGTGAACAATGCACTGCCCTGCGGGGGGTGGGGAGTCATTATCGCTGGCCCCAGGACAGATCATCAACACCTGGGGGCCCAGAAGGTTATAAAAAGCGAAGCCTCTGGGTGTTACTTCACTCTGATTTGGAAATTATTCCCGGAGTCCACTAGTGTTAATAAATGGGGTCCCTCCCTTTCTCTAGGACGAATGCTTGGTATTTCTTTGGTCTTCTGCAACACCCTGAGCATTTGTTCTCCTTATCAAAAGCCTGCCCTCAAGGGAAACTATTTACCAGAGCCTAAGCAATCTGGGGAAAAGAAATAGCTTAAAATTTGAAACCTCCTGGCCTTCCTGTCTCAAGGGGGAAAGTAGGACTTGTGAAGGTCACAGCCCAGGGGCACTGGCTCACTACAGAACAGCCTTAACCCTTTGAGTGCCAACCAATATCCTAGGAACTATGCTAAAATTGCCAAGGCATTTTTGCTGATTGTACAGCAGTTTAGGAAACAAATTATGAATCACAAGTAAATGAAGTTACATATTCAAAAACTTAAGGAAACCTTTACTACATTGACATATTTAGCAATATCATCATCACTAATAAAAGCAGACTTAGAACTGGACGCCATTTCGAAGCTTTGATAGCGCTCCTCCCGGCACTTTTGGCAAAAGACAGGAGGAGCGCGATCGTGCTCCCCAGCACTCTAGGGGTTAATCATTGGTCTATGTCCCCCCCCTCCCCCTTCCCCTCATCAGGAGGAGGATTCCGTGGAAAAATGGCTCTAAGCTGAGATGCTTTGACTCACTGAGTCAGAGAAAGGGGGGCCTTGGGGACAGAATCGGGGGTTTGCTTGGGATGAAATGCCACTGTTGGTTGCTGCCCTGGTTGCAAGCCTCGTGGGGTACCTTAGAGTTTAGGAGATGCATGAAGGTGAGGGGGAGGGGTAAGATGCAGGTGTACTCATGGGAGGGATAGCAAACGCTGGGACCTTCATTGTGGGGGGTTTTAAAGGTTGGACATTTAATCCAGCTGGCCTGGCTGAGTGGTGGAGCTTCGACCTATGAACTGAACCAGGAGGTCCTGGTTCTATTCCCAGTCAGGGCACATGGCCCAGTTGCAGATTCAATCCCCAGTGTCGGGTGTGCAAGAGGCAACCTATCAATGACTTGCTCTCAGGCTGGATGTTTAGGGGAGGATCTCAATAGAATATTCATCAGCTTTGTGCTGATGTACCAAAGTTAGATTTATTCTCTTAACTTCATCTGTCCGTGGGTGTGGCTGGTAAATGGCACTAACTGGATTTCTGCTTTCTCCCTTGAGTAGGGTGATTTAAGCTACTGACCTTCTGGTTGGGAAGTGGGGGGAGTGCAAACCATTTACTCTTCAGTGTCCTTGGTTTAGGGAAGATAGAATTTCCTGGATGGGTGCAAACTGCTTGGCACCTAGATTTTCTACGTGGCTGCAAACTGCTGTTTAACTGTCTGTCTCAGTTTCCCTATTCCATTTTCCCTGGTTTACTAGCCTATCTCCAAAGCAGCTGCCGCCTGGGAGACACGGACTCAGGTAGCAACCTAAATTGCGTTCCCCAGGACTTAGGGGAGGACTCCTTTTCTACATTCCAGCCCATGTTGCCAATTACATCTGTTTTATGTAAATGAGATATTCAAATCGTGCAGCTTATATTGAACGGGCAGGTCTCAATCTGTTGATAAAAAGATAAAACCAGGGTTTCCCTGCAGTTGTTGACTCAGACGTGTAAACAGTGGGCATAGTATGGGAAGCTGAGAGTTCAGTCTGAGGTTCTTCTGGGTATACAGAGTATGTGAGGTGCTCCTGTCAGCAAATCACTGGCTCTTTTTTTTTAAATTAAATCTTTATTGTTGAAAGTATTGCATATGTCCCTCCCCCCATTGACCTCTTCTAGCCCACCCCACCCCAGGTCTTCACCACCTTATTGCCTGTGTCCATGGGTTATCATATATGCATACAAGTTCTTGGGTTGATCACTTTCCACCCACCCTTCCCTGTCTTCCCTCTGGCTCTTATTATTTATAAAATTTGGGCCCTTGACCTGGTTGGTGTTGCTCAGTGATTGAGCTTCAACCCAGGAACCAGGAGGTCATGGTTGGATTCCTTGTCAGGGCACATGTCTGGGTTTCTGGCTCAATTCCTAATAGGGGGCGTGCAGGAGGCAGCCAATCAATTATTCTCTCTCATCATTGATGTCTCTTTCTCTCTGTCCCTCTCCCTTCCTCTCTCTCTAAAAATCAATAAAGACATATTTAAAAAAAAAAAAATTGGGGCCCTCAGTTGACCAAAGGATGTCCAATCTCAGCAAATAAATTCCTTTCCAGGGTTCACATCGAACAAATGTTAATTCTCTGGGTCCACAGTGTTAATATTTAATGGCTAGAACAGTGTCAATTTTTTATTGACATTCATCTACTTGATAGAGCTGTTTACATTCTAACTGTAGGGGTTCAGAATGAGTCACCCCAAGATGTGTCACTCTGGCACACAGATTATTTCAAGCTGAAAACTATTAAAACTCAGACAGCTCAGGAAAAACTTTTGATCTTCCGGCTACAGGCAGTTAGACAGAGAGGAGCAGGGTGGAAAGCCCCGTGTGCCTAGCAACGGACAATCAATTGTAGGGTGGGACCTTGCCTCCAGGGTGACTTTTCCTCCCCTATCACTGGTCACGTGGTTTGGACCCCCTGACCTTTCCTCCCTATGCCTCTGTATTTCTGCTCCAGGCCAAGATAAGCAACAAAACCAGCCATGGCTGACATTAGGACCAACTGCATTGAATAATGACCCACTGCCCTGGTGCAGGCCAATCCGTCAGTGTGATAAGCAGAACGGTGAGCCAAGGTGTTTTCCCGGGGTTGTGTCTCGTGACGCTGAAGAATGACCTACGAGGACTGTGCTGGGCTGCATATCTGGCGCTTTGGCCAGACGGGTCATGCTGTACTCTCTGTCCTAGAACACATAGATAGGAAGGTACTGACATCAGGCCAGGCCTTGAGATATGGTCTCATGGCCCCTTCCCAGAACACAGGCCTTCTTTCTCAGAAGGCCCGGAAGTCTCATTCCAAATTTGGGAGACAAAGGACTGGAAAAAGTATAAATAAAGAGAGTTTCCTCCATACTGGGGGCCCAGAATTTGAAAGACACATTTTTCTCTGGGCCTCCACAGAATTTAATAATAAAATGTAACTCTTGTAGTCTGCGCTGCAGTTCAGCCTCTGCTTCGGCAGGGTGCTGTAACTGTAGTCACTGGCCAGCTCAATAAATCCTCGCTTGCTGTTTAAGACCTAATTGGAGTTGGTGGTCTTATTCTCACGAATGTTGGTCCACAACAGGACCAGAAGATTTAAGCGTGGAAAACTTATTATAAGCAGATTCAAACTCCCCACAAGGGGAGGGGGACCCAATAATGGCTTCCCATTAAACCCTTGTAGCCCAGGGGTATATATTTGCTACAAGCCTGCTTCTATAGCCATCCATGTCGTCACCTGATTGATTCCCTCAATTGTTTTTGCCCAGCAATGAACCTGAACTTTCCCTGTTTCTATGTGTTCTTCCTCTGTTCCTATACTGAACTTTCTCTGTTTCTATGCTTTCATACACCTTGTTGCTGCAGGCCCTCCCTAGTTTCACATGCCTCTCACTTTGAGTCCAGAAACATTTTATTATTTCTGCTTGGTTGGTTCCTGTGGTTAGGCTGGCTCAAACTGCCATGTCAGCCCCTGCCTATGTTCCGCCTGCCTTTGTTTTCCACTGCCTGCGTTTCAAACTAACTCCTCTCAATTGGAGACTACAATCCTGAAAGGATGCACCTGGGAAACTGCTGAATAGTCCATTAGGATCTTTCCCTAGGACCTCCCCAAAAATCTCTGCCTTAAAACCTTACAGTTTGGGCTGGACTTTGAAATCTTCCTTGACAAACCCAAGTACTAAGGTTGCTGAACCCAATTTGATCTGACCCCACTGGTCAGACACATGGTGCCTTTCCCACCGTTACAACATTCCCCCTTATTTCCTAAAATAATTTAGACCAAGGACTTGCTCCAGGAAGAGAGCTATCATCACAGATGACTATCTACACTAATAAAAGAGAAACATGGTAATTGGCGTATGACCGCTACCCTTTTCATTGGCTAATCAGTGAGTATATGCAAATTAACTGTCAGCCAAGATGGCGGCCGGCAGCCAGGCACTGAAGCGAGCACGAGGCTTGCTTGCTGCAGACTCCAAC
>NW_005354291.1:10529669-10532117 GCF_000412655.1 Myotis brandtii
CCCTCTTGCAATCCGGGACCCCTCAGGGGATGTCAGAAAGCCAGTTTTAGCCCAATCCCACAGGCCAGGCCGAGGGACCCCACTGGTGCACGAATTTGTGCACCTGGCCTCTAGTTTTAATATAAACTAGATGTAATTGACAGGAGGAACCTAGCAAAGCATCCTCTTTGTGACCCACTGTTTCAAGATGGCTCAATATCATAAACAATAACTCTTTTCATCTCCCCGTGAATTGCCTTACTTCTCCCTCCTTAGCTCTGAGTGACATATATATCTCATTTTGCTTTATGTCTTTGGAATTTTCATGCTTATGTAAATTTCCCATGTGCATGTATTAAAGCTTGATTCTTCCCAGCCAGCATGGCTCAGTGGTTGAACGCCGACCTATGAACCAGGAGGTCACGGTTCGGTACCTGGTCAGGGCAAATGCCTGGGTTTCAGGCTTGATCCCCAGTGTAGGGCGTGCAGGAGTCAGCTGATAAATGAATCGCTCTCATCATTGATGTTTCTATCTCTCCCTCTCTCTTCCTCTCTAAAGTCAATAAAAATAAATAAATAAATAAATAAACTTGATTCTCTCTTGTTAATCTACTGTGTGTCTTAAATTATTTGACCAGTATAAGGGCTCAGAAACTTCATTTCTTTAACATGATCCTTTTTCCTTTCTGTCCACATTCATTCCTTTCCTTAATCATTAAGCCCTTACAGTGGTTCTCAACCTTCCTATTACCGCGACCCTTTAATACAGTTCCTCATGTTGTGATGACCCCCAATTTCATTGTTACAAATTGAACATAATTAAAGCATAGTGATTAATCACAAAAACAATGTTATTATATATGTGCTTTCCGATGGTCTTAGGCGACCTCTCTGAAAGCGTCGTTCGACCCCCAAAGGGGTCGCGACCCACAGGTTGAGAACCTTTGCCTTAGGACATCAGATTCTGGTCAGCATCAAACTATCTTAAGAACAAATCTGTAGGTCTATTGACCACAGAAACAGTGTTGTCAAGCTAAAGATAACATCTTAATTTCAATTGTGTTTCAACCACAGGCCTATGAAAGCTAACCAACCCTGCTGATCACATATTCACAAACCAGACAGAACCGTGCCCTGCTTGACATGTACAATGATCAACTACTCCCTACCCTGGCCCCAACCAATCAGTTGAGACTACACTACAACTCCTTTAGCATCATGATGAATGATTTCCCCCTACATAACCCATCCTCTGGAAGCCATCGGGAAGCCAGGCTTTTGAGCACTATTTTACTTATTAGTTGAGGAAATGGCTTGGTGCCATTTCCTCAACTAATAAGCCCTTGCTTTCTTGGCTGCAAACTCCTGTTCCTCTTTGATTGGACTTTGATGCATGTAGGCAAACAGACTCCTTTGGTCTGGTAACACCAGCCAGAAAAACTAAGAGAGAAAGAGAAAAGTTTCCCCATCCCCAACATAAACAATACATATGTTTGCCATAGGACTCAATACAACTATTTTTATTTTGTTCTCTTTGGTTTTTAAAATAAAGCCTCTAATTATTATGATGCAGCCCGAACTGGTTCTCATGAGAAAAAATTTATTTTGCACACCAATAAAATATACTCTATTGCCTCAGAAATACTAGTTGAAGCTATAAAAATGAATGGCTTCACTTTTCAAAGAAAGAGCTTTGTTCACACATCTATTGTTTTTTAAAAATTCCTTTGTTGTTTCAGTAAATTTATGACATCTCATAAACAGACACTAAGGGGTCTCTTTTTTTTCTTTTTCTTTCTTTTCCCTTTCTTTACCAGGCTAATCCTGAAAGGGAGCGGGTAAAAGGAGATCATTGTAATTTCCCTGGTCCCTGCCCTAAGCGTGGAGGGTCCTTCTCGAACACTCTTCCATACAGGGCCATGACTAAGATGGGCAAAGGGGCTCCACTTCTGCTCTGCAGACGTCCATCTCTTGAAACCTAATCAAAGAAAGCAAAGGATTAATCCCCAGGCAGAGCTTGGTTTCCAGCCCACGTGCCTTTCTGACAACACTCTAAAAGCAGCAGAAAATGGCAAAATCATTCAGAATTCGGTGTCAGAAGACACAGGTTTCAGATCCAGAGGTCTAATAGCAAAGGAACCTTGGGTGAAAATGTAGCAAATAAATCTATTGTACAGGAGTTAAATAAGATAATGTGTAAAAAAGAGTGCTTTTAACTCATGAAACACTATAGAAAGTATTAATTATTACTATCATTATTACAATTTCTCAAAAGAACACGCCCACGAAGTAAGTTGTGAAATTGGAGGCAAAGAAATGTAGACTTGGAGAAGTCTGGGGCTAACTCCCTCCCAGCAGGCTCAAGATCAACCATCCCACATAGGGGAAAAAAAAGAAAAAGAAAGAAAGAAAGAAAGAAAGAAAGAAAGAAAGAAAGAAAGAAAGAAAGAAAGAAAGAAAGAAAGAAAG
>NW_005354291.1:10532195-10538977 GCF_000412655.1 Myotis brandtii
AGAAAGAAAGAAAGAAAGAAAGAAAGAAAGAAAGAAAGAAAGAAAGAAAGAAAGAAGTTGTGGGCGCCTTATTTAATGGACCTTCTACACCATGCAAATAAGGAGGACATTAGTTGCCAGCCACCATCCACAATCAATATTTTTATTTCTCCATAACCTTATGGTTGCCTTGGATCTCAAAATCATATTTATGCGGAAAAATGAACGCCAAATTCTCCATCATAGCTTACAGACAATCTAGAACCACACTTGTCTTCCATATCATAGCTTCTACATGTTTTTAAAGCATTGCTTATATAATGGGAACCGCAATATTGCAATACTGACCCATTATTTTAAAGATTTTCATTATGCCAGTCTACCCCATCTGTTTAAAGAAAGTTATCATCCTGAAAACCTCCTACCTCATAATGTCTTTCAGAGGCAAGCTGACTCCCACTGAGAATGAGTTGTGGGAAAACATAACTCGTTCCAAATGTGCCACTGAGGGCGAATCTCTCAAACTTGGTAAAAGCTGACCCCACGGGCTCCCCGCAAGTTCTCAGGTCAGTTGTTTGACACTTCAGTAACGTGCATATCTATGTAGGCAAAGAACAAAGAAGTGGTTAGAAATCTTGAAAGTATTTTCTCAGCAAAAAGCACAATTTCAAGGGATAGAGGAATATATGTTAGGTTTGGCTGCCTCTTATGCAGTTTTTCAAATTATAGGTCATAATCTACTAGTGAATCCTAAAATCAACTTTGTGGGTCAGAATTAGCTTTTTTTTTTCTCAGTGAAGCTGAATGGAATAGATTAGAATTTTAAAAATCAGAGTATTTAAAATTGCACATAAGTATAGCTTTTCTAATTTGAATTATTTCATAAATGTTTGTTTCAATTAAATATTTCATATTTAGTAACAATTTCCATGTAGTCACACATCTTGATTGCACTAGGTCAGGATGTGAAATGAACTTCTTACTCTGGGCTCTAGTGGAAGACAGTTTTAAAAATACTGCCCTAGCCGAACCGGTTTGGCTCAGTGGATAGAGCATCGGCCTGCGGACTGAAGGGTCCCAGGTTCGATTCCGGTCAAGGGCATGTACCTTGGTTGTGGGCACATCCCCAGTGGGAGGTGTGCAGGAGGCAGCTGATCAATGTTTCTCTCTCATCGATGTTTCTAACTCTCTATCCCTCTCCCTTCCTCTCTGTAAAAAATCAATAAAATATTTAAAAAAAAAGTAAAAATACTGCCCTAAAGTAATCTGACCAAAAAAGAGAATGCATGAAATTTGCACCTTTAAAACTTGAACCTGGCCTGCTGAGAACTAATTCCTCTGTTCTTGAATGCAATGATGGCCTAGAAGAAAGATGAATAAAGAAGCCATTCTAACATATTTAAGCATCTCTACCTGTAAGTAATATTGGCCTTCTACTGTGTGCAGTCCATCAAAAACTCCTAGTGCATACACCTCATCTGTTCGCTTCTCAGACATCTTATAAGTTAAGTGACAACACAAGTCTTTCTGGCACACTGTGTAACTTCCTGCATTTCTCTTAAGCTCATTGAAGGTGAACTCATCAAAATAAATCATCCCTGGAAAATCCAACTGCTCAGACAAGGATGGCTTGATGCCTATGTCATAACCACTCCAGACAACAGGTGCAGGGAAGGTGGGTTCACTTCGAGGCCTGGACTTCAATTCTGAGAGCATCAGCTGGCCACTCTCTGTTTCCATGTCATAGTGATACACCTTGACTGCTTCCGGTGCGTAGATTCCACTCCCTATTGGTGACATAAAGAAACACAAATATTGTATTCAAATTTTGCATTGTGACAAACTAATAGAATCATTCCCATAAGAAATTAAATACAAACTTATGAAAGCAAAGGATTTTCAAGATAGGCAAGGAGATAGCGGTTACATTGGCATAATTTGACTCTGTGACGGCTTACAGGCTTACACAGAAATTGTCATTTGACTTAGATGGCTTCTTTTTTTTTTTTTTTAACTTAAGCTACTTTTTTTTTTAGCCAATTTAAAAATAAACTAGAAAATTCCCCAAACATGAAGAATAAGTTCAGCTTTCCACTGACTTATCTAATTTATTTGTTTGAAATTCTTTAGTTGGATCAATGAGTAACAAACCTACCTTACCTTGAACACAGAACTACAGGGTGGGGCGAAAGTAAGTTTACAATTGTGAGTATGTGAAACAGTTTAGTCTTGTACTAGAGGCCCGATGCACGAAATTCATGCAAGAGTAGGCCTTCCTTCCCCCGGCTGCCAGCACCGGCTTCCCTCTGGCACCCAGGACCTGGGCTTCCATTGCAGCCCCGGCTTCGTCCAGAAGGACGTCTGGTCTAATTAGCATATTATGCGTTGATTATTATAGATTATTATTTATTAATTACTAGGGGCTCAGTGCACGAATTCATGCACCTTGAAAGGAACTGTGGGCCACGAGGCTGCAGTGGGCACAGGGGCGGGTCTCGGCCCATCCTCCATGCCCCCACCCAGCCCCAGGTCCCCTGTCTACCGGCAGTCCCGCTCCTGTCGCTGCTGCTCTCACATGCTGATGGCGCCAGCCCTGCTCACACCACTGACAGCACAGAGCAATTGGGGCCAGTGCCAGCAGCAGGCGCAAGTGGGGGTTGGCGCCGTCAGTGGGTGCAAGTGGCAGCTGCTGCCCCAATCACCCCTCAGGAGCAGGGGGAGGTGGAGAAGCCTTCAGGGGCAATGAGGGCTGGCAGACGCTGCTCGCACCCGCTGATGGTGCCGAGCGATCGGGACCGGCGCCAGGCGCCAGCAGCAGGTACAAGCAGAGGCTGTGGCACCGGCAGCGGGTGCAAGTGGGCCCAGCGCCAGCAGTGGGTGTGAGCGGTGGCTGCAGGCTCTGATTGCCCCTCAGGAGCAGGGGGAGGTGGAGAAGCCCTAAGGTGCCATCGGAGCCAGCAGCTGCCTCTTGCACCCGCTGATGGCGCTGAGAGATTGGGGCCAGCGCTGGGCACCGGCAGTGGGCGTGAGCACCGGGCGGGACTGTGGTGTGTGGGAGCAAAGATTTTCAGTAACCACCAGAGGCTCACCTCGATGACAGCGACCAGCACCCCACCTTGGTCTGGCGCCCCCGCTCACCTGCTCCACCATCCTGCCGTGGCCAATGCCCACCATGTTCTGTGTGCGCCCCCTGGTGGTCAGCACACATCATAGCGACCAGTTGTTCGGTTGTTCCACTGTTCAGTCCATTTGCATATTAGCCTTTTATTATCTAGGTTTGTATTATTTTCCATGGGAGCAACTATAAACCTATTTTGCCCTGCCCTGTATAAAAGATAAACTCTAAAAGCCTGATCAAGTCTACAGTGAATTTTTTCACCTGAACAAGATTTATTTCAATATCACTAATGGATGCTGGCTGCAATGTTCTTTAGATCTGGCTTTGGTTTTTTATGTGACTTGACTTCTCTGTAACTCCACTTTCCCCTCAAGTGAAATTGAGATATAATGTTTGCATCCTTCTTTACTCACAGACATAATTTCCATTTAAGGAATGTTGGTATAGAAAACCTGTGCAATTATTAATTTTGTGACATTAGAGTTAATAAAACAATCATTAAAGAAAAGTGTGTCTTGAAAATTGCCTGAAGCCAATTCCAGACAGCAGGGATGAATCTGGAGTGGCTGAAAAGGATGCAAGTCAGTGGTTTGACACTTCAGTAACGTGCATATCTATGTAGGCAAAGAACAAAGAAGTGGTTAGAAATCTTCTTTGATTTGGGGCTAACTCCCTCAAGAAATAAAGAAAGAAAGAAAGAAAGAAAGAAAGAAAGAAAGAAAGAAAGAAAGAAAGGAAGGAAGGAAGGAAGGAAGGAAGGAAGGAAGGAAGGAAGGAAGAAAGAAAGAAAGAAAGAAAGAAAGAAAGAAAGAAAGAAAGAAAGAAAGAAAGAAAGAAAGAAAGAAAGAAAGAAAGAAACCTGAAAAGGATGCAAAAATGATTGCTTGCTGCCAGACAGCTCAGGGCATCTTAATCTACATGTTATTGCCTCCCACTGGCCAGACACCTGAACAGCCGTAGGCAAATTCCCCCATTCTGACAATGCTTGTGTATATGGAAACCTTACACTTTGATGTGTATATCTCTACCTTGCCTTAGGACAAATTGTATTAATAAAAAGCAAGGGGTCCTGAGATGAGTTGATCTTAGTTTCTTTAGCTAGGCTTCCCTGACTCCCTATAACGCCTTTCAAAATTATGCTTCGTCTCTGGACTCTTTATTAAGTTACACACAGCCCTTCTCCAGATTGCTGAACCCTTCTAGATGCTGGAACAAGAACCCCGGCAAAAATCAATGAAGACCTCCTAAGACTGTCACTGCCACTTGGTGCATGACAGGTGTGAGTTACCTGTCATGTGCATGCTGGTGTTGTGGGTGTTTGCTGAAAGCAGATTGACTCCCATGGCTCTGGCCCACGCCGAATGGAAGGGAACAGCCGAGAGGAGGGGCAGTGTGTTGTACCACGCCGTGGGGTAGAGGACGCTGTCAACTTGAAACTTTTTTACCATCACCACCGCCGGATCATAGGAAAAAATGTCAAAGCAAGTGAAAATGCCAAACTTCCCGAAAGGAGTGTCAAAAGTCACAACTTCGGAATCCTTCGGAAAATCAAATTGAACTTCAGGTGCAAAAAGATTGTACTATTAACAATAAACAAACAAGGAGAAAATTAGTCAGAAAACTGCCAAATAGAGGTGATCAATATTCATAAAATCTTTCTCCCATGTATGCTGATGTACATATTTAAAACTGTTACACATAAACATGTGTAAATCATACCAAGTATACCATGTCTATGAGTTTTCTCACTGTGACATTAATAAAAAGCCCATTTTCCTGCAACCAACAAGTCAGCCAATGAAAATATAACAATGATATTTAAAAGGTGAATGTTTCTGTCTTAAAATCATAGGCTGAATTTTAAAATCTGACAAATTCCGGACTGTTGCTTTCTACTGTACTCCTTACCTAAATACCAACAGCACTGCCCATGCAAAGTCTGACACATGCCTCCCTATGAAACTGCTCGGTTTTTAAACTTAATTTAGACAATGTAATGTCTAACCCTCCTTAGTTATTAAGCCATTAATAATTTTTTTCAGCCTGATTATTGCTCCAAAATGCCACTTCGCCTGGGCTCAAGAGTGCAGCACATGTTTTGCTCAGGTTTTGATGTGGCCTGATTGTGCACATGCATGTTCTCTCGTTGAGGATCCTGTGCTCCCTCCCTGGTGTGGCAGCCCACCCTCCGTCTCGCAGGGATCAGCTCAGGAAGGCATGTGGCCTAATTGGAGCCAAAGGCATTATGGGGTTTTTGCAGGGTTTCTTAGAGAAATACATTCTCCTCTGGATGTTGTTGCTATAAGGATGTGAGCCTCACATTGAGCAGCTATGAAGCTTCTAAAAGACTGAAAAAATAAAACTGTAGCCAAGGACCAAGAGTGCTGGAGAGATGGATGACATCTTTTGTGCCTTTGCAGAACAGTCTACATCTGAAACTAGATCTACCTTTTCTATGATTTCTGTTTTTTTCAGGTACATAGCAAAGAAATTCTTTTTTTTTTTTTTTGAGCAATTAAGCCAATTTCAGTGAGGATTTTCTAGTATTGCAATAAAAAAAAAGTTATAATGGAATGAATGACTAAAGCTTAGTACTCAATGTTAACAAATTGGGCCCAAAAGCTAACTCTACTATTAAATCAGGGATAAAACAGAGCATTTCTCCTTCTTTCTCACAGAATATTAAAAACTTCGTGAAGCTACCTTAAACTCCAAACCCATATATAAAACCAAAGTAAATTAAATATTTTTCAACTAAAATGTGATAACTAAGAAATGTTTTCTAGGCAGTTCTCTCACCTACATTCAAAAGACAAGTATACATACATTCCACAAACAAACAAAAGAAGTCAATCAAGTTTCGCTGAGACACAAATAAATCTCACCTTATGGTAGCGTGCCACCAGTTTTCCTTGAGAGTCAAACACCACATCAGTGTTGTATTGGTAACGGCCATCAGAAGGACACTGGGGGTCGCTGGCATTGCACGGCTTCTTGTCCCCAATATTTGCCACGACGTAGATAGAGTTGTCCTTGGCCAGGCAGCTGAGCCTTTCTTGCACTGGGGTGTGGCCAAACCTAGTTCAATAGATATTGCTTTAAACTTTCTATTATTTTAGCGATTTCTGAACTTTCAAAGTGATACTTTATTTGCCTGTTACATATAACACAACAGCTCTAGGTTAAGAATCAACAGAAAAGATTAAGAAACTC
This sequence comes from Myotis brandtii, assembly GCF_000412655.1. Lineage (NCBI taxonomy): Eukaryota > Metazoa > Chordata > Mammalia > Chiroptera > Vespertilionidae > Myotis > Myotis brandtii. Next base: position 10,538,506 of record NW_005354291.1, read on the forward strand.
ACATGCAATATAAATGTCATCTTTATCAAAGCTAACCTATTTCATTGTGCCAAACTCCAGATTGCAGTGAGAGAGGGAAGCACAGAAAAGATGGTGGAGGAAAAAGAGAAGCACACTTTCTCTTATAAAGTACTCCCAGGAAGGCAAGCGAAGGGCTTGAAATTTAACAGACTCTTCTAATGGGGAGGACCTTTTCTATCATCTAAGCCATAGTCTTACTAGGAGACTGTAAATAGCTGGCCCTATATAAATCATCTTCTACAGAGAACAAATGCAGCATTTAGTACTGAAATATACACTGAGGGGCCAGATTATTATGACCACCCCATCAGTACTTCGTTGGGCCACCTTTTGCCTTCAATACTGAGGTGATTCTTCTTGGCATTGATTCCACGAGATGTTGAAAGGTGATGCAAGGAATTTGACACCATGCCTGATGAATAGCACTGTCCAGTTCTGTGAGATTTGATGG
>NW_005354291.1:10539292-10550611 GCF_000412655.1 Myotis brandtii
TTTTTAAGAAGAAAGAAAATAAAGGACCAGGAAAAAAACAGCACTTCACTATTCTGACTCAGTTTCTTCAATCTGTCAGTGCAACACAAACCCTAAGATAAATACAGACTATAAAATTGCTTTTCAAAGTAATGTCAAAGCCATTCACATCGGCATTAAATATCTAGGATATTTATCCTAGAAATGAGAAGGAATTGAGATGATGAAACAGGTGGAGTGACAGCTGGCCTCATGTACTTGGAAGGCTCTAATTTGGAGATGAGTCATAGACATTAACATACTATAGAGGCCATACAAAGACCAAAAAAAGTTGTAGAGAGATTTCAGCAGAAAATAAAATACAAAATATTTAGCAACCAGAACACGCTGTCAAAGAGGTGGATTCACTAGTCACTGGAAATTTCAAATATAATATGGTGTGTTCAGGCCCTCAGAGGACATTCAGTTAGAATGGACAATGGAAATGGCTGCACTGAGTTCCAGCCATGCTAATTACCAGTTGTGAGATTGTAAGCCCCCCTTTACCTCATATTTTAAATGGAAATAGTTATTCCTGCTACATAAATGGAATGAAATAATGTACTGTTCCTGGGACCAATTAGGTGCTCAATAAATGAGTAACGGCCATTACAGATTTTGTAATTACAAGAAGACAGCCCAGGAAACTGAGACCTGATTCCTTTAGAGGCCATTCAGGCTTTCTCCATGATCTCTCAGCCCTTCTGCAATTAATGTTAAGCTAATCTTTTAATGGAAAGAACAGCTTTATGACTATTGTTTTATTTTTTTAAATATATTTTATTGGTTTTTCACAGAGAGGAAGGGAGAGGGATAGAGAGTTAGAAACATTGATGAGAGAGAAACATCGATCAGCTGCCTCCTGCACACTCCCCACTGGGGATGTGCCCACAACCAAGGTACATGCCCTTGACCGGAATTGAACCTGGGATCCTTTAGTCCCCAGGCCGACGCTCTATCCACTGAGCCAAACCGGTCAGGGCAAATGACTATTGTTTTAGACCATTTATTTTATTTTCAAAAAAAATAGGGCATATTGTCAACATTCATATCTATTAAGGCCTTTAATAAAATTATTATATAACTTGTTTAATTTTTATTTTCTTGGCTAAATAATTAGGGTACTTTAATATTTCCTATTAGCTCCTTATGGGAAAAGCCCAAGGAAGCATGGGACATGTCAGTAATCTAATTGATAGTATTTCAACATGGAAAAAATGACACATGGTCCCTCTATTATCTCTTTTAAGGATAAATATTACTAGGGAAGAAACAATAGTTTTTTTGTTTCATTTTTTTTACCAACATTACCATTATATTAAGTACTAGATTTCTCCTTTTTACAACTCAGAGCTGCAAACTTGTCATATGAATAAGTGTCTGCAAGACTCAATAATGTTAAAGCTTCATCAGTCACCTACCTTCTCAACTGAAAAATAATTAGTTAGATATTAATTAGGCTTCCAGACATCTTTCCCCTGGGAAAGTCCGTTTAATCAGTTCTGGCAAAAAGGGTGTGTTTTAGTATAAGCCTCTTGAATGACTGCAAATTACGAGTCCTTCCTGCTCTGGGAAAAGCTCCAAAATCAAGTAAACATTGAGTCATGGTTACTGGTTCCTGTAAACACAGACTGTGACATTCAGAGAATATTTTTGCCAGAGGTAGAAATCCCAGGGCGAGATTTGGCTCACATAGTAGAGCTCCCACGTTGCAGCATCGGAGCATTCTAATCAATTTCCAATAGTCAAAATTATTTAAGTTCCTCTTTTTGTGCAATAGATATAGTTCTGAACAGATGCATGTAAATTTAAAATTAGCAAGTTAAATAACTTTTTAATGCATTGGTTTTGTCATTTAAAGGAATTATATATGAACTATTTTTAAAAATAAGTACACCTAACATGATCTATTTCATACATCTTTCTTATGCTTTATACAGTTTTTAAAAAGATAGTTAAGTCTAAACTACCACTATAAATAATTACTAGAATTTCTCAAAGGACAAGAAAACAAAGATGTTTAGATTCTGTTCCTTCTATTGGCAAGAGTAATAGTGATAGCTAAGTGGATTGGGCATGAGAGTGTACAGGTTCCATGTGTATTTCTTCACTTGACACTTTTGTCTACTCTGTAAGGGAAGTAGGAGAAGAAATGTTATTATCCCTGTTTTACAGATAAAGAAACAGAGATGTCTAGCACTTAGGTGATACGCCCCACATCACTCAGCTAGAAGGTGGTAGGTAGAATGTGGTCTCAGAAAAAGCACTTCCTTTTTCAAGACTGCAGTTTCCACTCACCATACTGATTACATCTCAAATGATAACAATACCAAAGCTCTTTGAGCCCGGCCAGCATGACTCAGTGACTGAGCGGCAACCTATGAATCAGGAGATTCCTGGTCAGGGCACATGCCCGGGTTGTGGGCTCAATCCCCAGTGTAGGGTGTGCAGGAGGCAGCTGATCAATGACTCTCTCTCATCATTGATGCTTCTATCTTTTTCTCCCTCTCTCTTCCTCTCTGAAATAAATAAAAATATATTTTTTAAAAAGCTCTTTGAAAACATAGCCTATTCATCTTTTATACCATTCTTACAAAGGAGGCATGTGTTCATGGGTGAACCTATCTACTTAAATTTGGAACATAAATCCCAGATGTCACAATTTTCCCACTTCGTTGAAACCCAGTTAAGCTCATCTATTATAAAACCATGCATATACATACTATACTACTCATCAAAGAAAACTGCAATAAATAACCAACCAATCATCATCATTTCAAGTCATTTACCAAACAGGAGGCAGGTGCCAGAAGGCACACTTTATGAAGCATTAGAGGCATCTAGGTCCAATGTCATCGATTGATTATTTGTCAGCAAGAACACTAGACAAGCTTATTGAATTTGCTATTGGTATTTTACAATATCACAATGTTTTGTTCAAAAATCAAAGAGTAATGACATTACCTCTGAGGGTCTGTACATGGAATCCAGTTTACTTCCGGGTGTGGGATGTCCTCCAGATAGGGGTAAATGGTCTCCCTTGTGAAGACCCAACCGTAAATTCCATCTTCTGGAGTCACTATGATATGAGCACCCTACCCAAACCAGAGGGAACAAAGAACTTTCTCATCAATTCTGAACACTCACACTTCTCTAATTTTCAAATTTCCTTTGCAATATCCCAGGCAGTATAAAAAGGGCAATACCTGCATGGCCGCCCGTTTAACTGCTTTCTCAAGAACATCTATATTCTTGTTCATCAGGAGCAAAGCTTCTTCTTCTGAAACAGGTGTTTCTGTTCTGTTTGGTAATATAACCGCATGCTCATACACTGCAGCAATAAATGTGTCCAGCGCGCCAACACTCAGGACAAAGAGGGCAAAAATTGCCATATATTTTGGAAAATAGGATGTAATCATAGCTACAATTTAGTGCTCTTTGATAAACTCAGATTCTTAGATTGTGTATCACTGGAAAAAATTTTATGTTAAAGCCCTGCCTGCTACCAGCTATTTATATTTCTCACGAATGCATTACACAATTGTACAGAACACATTGGACAGCCTTGAGAAAGGATGTTGCCCAAGAAAACTGACGGCCAGGATTACACAATTGGATTGACTCAAGTGTGCAGCGCTGTTGTTGACAATGTTCAGAGGGTGATCAAACGCTAAAGGAGGAATTAAGGAGCCAGTCAGATGAGTCCACCTCAGTCTAAAACTCTTTTCTTTTAGTAAAATATATTTTCCTGGTAGTTCAGTGTTTCCATTAATAGGGCTAATATTAGGACCATTGTAGTAGGCAAGCATCATAACAACAATATGTTGAAATCTTATGTTCATAACTGTGACAGACACTGAACAGAGTACAAAGCAAGTCCCAGTTTTAACAGAGCTCACAAAATGGCAAAAGGAGGAAGAGTTCTATACGTGCTAATGTCTGGGCTCACTTGTTCTCTTTTTTAAAGATATTTTTACTGATTTTAGAGAGGAAGGGAGAGGGAGAGAGAGATAGAAACATCGATGAGAGAGAATCATTGATCGGTTGCTTCCTGCAAGCCCCACAATGGGGATTGAGCCGCAACCCAGGCATATGCCCTGACTGGGAATTGAACTGTGACCTCCTGGATCATAGGTGGATGCTTAACCACTGAGCCACACCAGCTGGGCTGGGCTCACTTGTTCCTGATCAAAGGTCCTGAGTTTTTGCATCATAAGAGGATATCAGCAGAAACCACAGTTGCCAGTTTCGCTTGAAAAGACTGCCTAATAGTCTAGAATACTGGGATTTTATCTGAACAGTGTATAATATAGATAGATTATCACATGGTCAATGATGGTGAGTGATCCCTGGGTTGATTTGGTAACATAGATGGCTTTTAAGTGACTAGTGGGTGGAGAATGTATACAGCATGGACACGCTGGTTAAAGGGAAGATTAATGTCTCCAGGGGAACACAGTGTGACATTTCCTCATGTTAGTCAGGACGGCACATAATTTAAAACTTACAAATTGCTGCCCTGGCCCATGTGGTTCAGATGTTTGGAGCATCGTCTTGTGCACCAAAGGGTCACAGGTTGCATTCTTGGTCAGGGCACATACCTAGGTTGTGAATTCGATCCCTGGTCAGGGCTTGTAAGGGAGGCAACTGATTGATGTTTCTCACATCGATGTTTCTATCTCCTTTTCCCTTCCTCTTTCTCTAAAAAGGAAAAAAAAATTTTTTTAAACTTATGAGTTGTTTATTTTGGGAGTTTTTCATTTAATCTTTTTGGATTGTAGTTAATTGTGTGCAACTGAAACCCCAGAAAACAAAACTGTGGGTAAGGGGGTACAAGTGTATTCAAAATGCTAATTCTGAGATGTGGTCCATGATCCATGAGGGGTAAGCAAGTTGACTTTGCAATATACAGATAAATACTTGGTTTTTTAAAATATTTTTATTGATTTCAGAGAGGAAAGGAGAGGGAGAGAGAGAGAAACATCCACGATGAGAGAGAATCATGGATGGGCTGCCTTCTGCATGCCCCCTATTGGGGATTGAGCCCACAACCCAGGCATGTGCCCTGACCCGGAATTGAACCCGGGACCCTTCAGTCTGCAGGCCGACGCTCTATCCACTGAGCCACACCATCCAGGGCAATACTTGTTATTTTAACAGTTAGAGATTAACACTTAAGTTTACTAGAAAATGTATAACTCATCAAATCCAAATCATTCTTGATTTATTTCCACAACTTGCCTATTGGACATCTTTATTCAGTGATGTTGAATTATTCCCTGACCTCTGAACATTTCATGTACTGAACATTTCATATGCTCATTTTTCCCTGAAATGTCCTTTTCTCCATCTGCTTACATTCCAGTTCCTTGTAGAGCTTTCTCAAATCTATTCCAATCCTAAGTGAGATTTCTGAATGCTCTTAGCACTTTTTTCTTGTCTGGTGAATGTCTCTCACTGCTTGCTGTTATCTTGACCCTTAATTTAAATCTTATACTCATATTTAGTTTTGCAGATGTATGTTTTGTCTTCTTAAAGAGATTAAAAGAAATCTTGATGTATCATTCCGGAACATCCATGTAAAATAATCTTTGAGGAATGACGCATCCCAGGGTGTGACCCCTGGAGGACAAGGAAGTGTCTTACCTATTTCTAAACCTCATCACCCCAGCACACGTGTGACAGGTTGTGAGCCCAATACATGAATAAATGTTGAATGAAGGATCCAGCTACCTGAAAGTCCCATCTATTCCATGTTTGACTGTTGCAAATTTTTAGAACTTTTTCTCTTGCACTGAGACGCAGTTTATTTTGTGTATCTTCTACAGTGTAAACTGATAGTTCCAACCCTGCTCTCTGCTTCTATTAGATAATTCAAAGAGAGTTCTAAATTCTCTCTTAATTCTTATAAATGTCATCCTTATAAATTCCTTAAGTATAAAGGCCACATTATGATTCTCTGTTGCTCTTGTGGAATTTTGTACCATGCTAAGATCTGATGATATCTTCTGATATATTAAACTCAATTTTTTTGCCCAGTTTTGGAATGAATCCCTTTGTTTGAATGTGAGTTCTTTTAAAATGTAAAGCGTTTCTTTCAAGGTTTAAATCCCTGATTCTAGAGTCATTATTACTCTCTTTCTCACTGTCTCTGTCTTTCATTCTCTCTCCTTTCTAGTCCTCTTCTGATGTAGGGAAACTGGTAAGTTTTGGAGATTTATGTCTTTTGTTTGTTTGTCTAGTTTGGTTCAATAATTGAAAACACTTAGATTCCAATAATCTTTTCCCACTAACTAAATGTTGTGCCTTCTCCCAGGCCTGCCGGTGAGTTTACATGTGTCCTTATATCCTGCAATGATACCCATCAGAGGCAAATTCATGTTAGAAAAATATCTAAGGACAAGATGGAAACTGTGTAAAACAGATGGATTGCTTTTAATATTTCAGGTTGAAATTCTCACTCTTGTCTTAATCACCTGCCTTTCTGAAAAGAATCAAAAGGAAACATATGGGAATTTCCCCATATTCTCCCAGTCCCCAATACCAGGAAATGTAGCAACTTTTTATTATTTTGAAATCAATAGAAACTTAGATTAACTATTTTATTTCCAGTGTGGTTACTAATGCCTTTGCTTCATATGTGTATCAGGAATAGGGATTGTGCATGTTATGTAAATTAGGTATTTGTACATCACTTGAATGACAGTTTGAAATTATTGTGGGATTAAGAAGTTCAGAATCTAAAGTTTTATATTAAAATAAATACAATTCTACTTTAAAATATGTAAGGCACACATTTTCAAGAGAAGTGTTATAGCAGCAATATTCAGATGGCACTGGAGAATGAACAGTCGAGCACTCAGAGGAATCAGAAAAGAAACCTTTTTTTCAAATTTTATTATTTTTTTATTTTTTTTAAAATATATTTTTATTGATTTCAGAGAGAAGAAGGGAGATGGAGAGAGAGATTGAAACATCAACGATGGGAATCTGATTGGATGCCTCCTGCACACCCTGACTAAGGATCATTGCGCGTCATAGCTACTGGGCAAACAGTTGAATGGTTGGATGGTTGCTTAGGCTTTTATATATATAAACTAGGGGCCCAGTGCATGGATTCGTGCACCTTGAAAGGAACTGTGGGCCACGAGGCTGCGGTGGGCACAGGGGCGGGTCTCAGCCCATCCTCCATGCCCCCACCTGGCCCCTTCTGCTGTGGCCTCCTGTCCCCTGTCTGCTGGCAGTCCCGCTCCTGCCGCCACTCCCATGCGCTGACAGTGCGGAGCTATTGGGGCCAGTGCCAGCAGCGGGTGTGAGCCCCAAGCGTCCCTACGGAGCAGGGCGAGGTGGAGAAGCCCTCAGGGGCAATCAGGGCTGGCTGCTTGCACCCGCTGACAGCACCAAGTGATTGGGACCTGCTGGCAGCGGGTGCGAGTGGGGCTGGTGCCGGTAGCAGGTGTGAGTGCCGGGTGGGACTGTGGCGTGCAGGAGCAAAGAATTTTCAGTAACCACCAGAGGCTCACCCCGATGACAGTGACCAGCACCCTGCCTTAGTCTGGGGCCCCCGCTCTCCTGCTCCACCATCCCGCCATGGCCAACGCCTGCCATGTTCTGCATGCGCCCCCTGGTGGTCAGTGAACATCATAGCGACTGGTTGTTTGGTTGTTCAGTTGTTCTGCCATTTGGTCTATTTGCATATTAGCCTTTTATTATATAGGATATGCTTAGTACTGCTCTGATCCTGGAATGATTCCTCAATAACTCCTGCCCCTCCAACTCAAATCCCCCACCTCTCCAATCCTTATTGCTGCTCTCTTCTCCGAACTCTTTAAGCACTTGTGGTCAGTAGCCACATTGCTTTTCATTGGTTTTGGTTCCTTTTCTACTGTCTCTCCTACATAATGGATCCTTTTCTACTTCATACCTTCAACTACCTTCTACGAACTAAAAACTACTGTGTCTCTCTATCTTTAGCTCAAACTTCTCTCTTGAAATCCAAGCCTGTCTATCCAACCAGATGTCTCCCACCAAGCATCAGCCTACCTGCTAGCATCCGTATCTATCAACTCTGCCTCCCCTCTTCTCATTATAATGACTGTACATGACCCTCTAAGTTCATCATCTGTCCTTATACACTGGGTTCCCAAAGACATTATTCTAGCAATTCTTCTCTCCTAATCTTTACCATCAATTTATTTTTGTCTATTAGGTTATTATCATTAGCATACAATTATCTTGTTCTATCTTCTACCTTAAAAAATAAACAACTCTCTTGATCTGGCATCCCCTTCCATTTCCTGGACGATTCCTCTACTCCATTTTATACCAAAACTCCATTACAGGGTTGTGTATACTCTCTGTCTTAATTCCTTTCCTCCCATCAGGATTTTGACACCATGACTTCACCATCCTGTAAAGGTCACCAATGACCTCCATATTCTATACCCATTATTCAATTTTCAGTCTCATCTTAATTGACATGTTGACAGCATTTACATAGCTACTGCTGTCTCATTCTTGGGGTGCTTTCCTCCTTCACAGTCTCTTAGTGTTCATCTTTCCTGCTTGGTTTTAGTAGTTTCTTTTGTGTGTGGGGGTTTTTATCCCCTGGTTCCTTCTTATCACCCCTAACCTCTTAACATTGGTACATCCTGGAGCCGGATTCTTTGAAATGTTTTCCTATCTACCTCACTCCCTAGGTGATTTCATCCATTTCATGGTTATAAATACCACCTACATATTAATGACTCACAGATTTGTACCTCTAGGTCAGACTCTCCTCCTGAACTCCAGATTATTTCCAACAACAGTCTGTTCAAAATCCCTACTTGGATATATAAAGACAGATCAAATCAAAATAAACAAAACTGAACTTTTGACCTTCCCCTCCCAACACTCCCGCAGTTTTTTTAGATCTAAGTTAATTACTTATTTACTCTTCCAGCTTTTTATGTGAAAGCCCTTGATATTATCCTTACTTCTATCTTTGCCTTTCACTCTACACACAGTTTACTCAGGTGATCTTTAGCCTGTAAGTCTTTATGGCCTGGATTATTTCAATACCTCCTTGCTTGGTTTTTGAACCACTACTTCTACTTTTGCTCAACAGTCAGAGTGATCCTATTAAAATGTAAAATTAATTGTGTCACTGCTCAAAACTTTTCAATGGCATCCTACTTCACTTAGAATAAAAAGCCAAGTTCTTGCAATACCTACAAGACTCGCTATGATCCAGCCTCCTGTTACTTCTAACATGAACCCTTGAGATCGAGGATATAAGTGGCCACAAAGCCCATGTTCTCACAGAGGTGCACCCAAAGATCATGATTTCAGCTGCCCTCATGGAGTGAAGAACCTGGCAGGTCAGAGAAAGCCAGACAATGGGACTGCTGCTTTTTTACTGATGACTGGGTGAGAGGTCATGACAACGTGCCTGGGACCGTCACTATACTACCATTGAACGCTTCCACCTTTTGTTTATTAATTACATCATCAGGTTCACTCAAGATGATTTCAGTGCAGCAGGCTGGGCCATGCTCACCATATTCATCAATAAAAGAAAAGACAGATAAATATTGTTTTATCCATTGTATCAGGCAATGTGCAACCAGAAAAATAGAATCCACGCTGATTATTTTAAGAGAATTTAATATTGGGTTTTGGTTACACAGGTATTTGATGAATGAAAGACAAAAAAAAAAAAAAAAGGAACACTGGGATAACACAGCAGCTACAGAAAGCAGCTACCATTTCTGGTATTTGTAAACAAAAGGAAGAGGAGGGTGTTAGGAGCTAGCTTTCCAGAGGACCCTGGGGAGCTAAGGCTCAGCCCCCTGAGGAGAGGGCCCTCTCCAGCTGGTGCTGATGAACCAAGTCCTCAGAAGAGGCCCCATGTAGCTGGGACTCAAATCTCTTGAGGAGGCACGTGCTGGTGCTGGTATGTTTGAAGGAGGACAATGACTTTGGGTGTGAGAGTATGGGAAAAAGGGAAAACTAGAACCAAGTGCTCCTGGAACAAACTAGTGCTATCAGGTACAATAACTGCTGAGGAGACAACACTGATAGGTGAGCAAACAGAAAGGAGTAAGCCTCTTCTCTCTTCTTCCAATCTTACATATTCCTCTAACGCTCCCCTATTGGAGAACTGACAGGGAGTCATCTGGCAAAGAAGTATGTTTGTCTAAACTCAGCACCAGAATCACAAAGAATATGGAAGGGTAGGTTGGCTTCTTAATAGCTTAATAACTGACACATTCATATAATTGTACATCACATAGCAGTGAAAATGCATGAAATAGAGCAATGCTTATTTACATGGATTAAGTTTGCAATGTTCAATATAAAAATAAGAACTATACAGAATGTTATGTATAATTTGATACCATATATATACACACAAAAACAAAATAGTAATAAGTAGGGCTATGTACATATGTAATAAACTACCAAGACATCCTGGGAATGATCTAGAAAAATATTGGGATGTTGATTTCCTCTGGTGGAAGAAAACAGGGAAAGGAGGAGAATGTGATCAGAGGACGATACAAAAGATGCCACTCTATTCATAACTGTTATTGCACAACTGAGCAGTGGGTACATAGATGACTAATATGCAATCCTTTACACATATCTGTATGTGGGAAACATTTTCATAATAATTAAAAATTAATTTTGAATATGCATTTGTTTTTTAATAAGTGCTGTTTCATAAGGAAACTCCATAGGGCTTTGCAATTTCTAAGCCCTAGGCAGGCTCTCTCTTTGAGCCCAGCATGGCTTGCCTCCTCTCTTTTTCCTCCACTTGACATTGTCTTCTATGGAGCAACTGCCACCCACTGTTTTTTAGGTTCATTGCCTACTACATTTTATTTTTTTATTTTTAAAAATATATATTTCTTTATTGATTTCAGAAAGGAAAGGAGAAGGAGAGAGAGATAGAAACATCAATGATGAGAGAGAATCATTATGGGCTGCCTCCTGCATGCCCCCCACTGGGGATCAAGCCCGTAACCCAGGCATGTGTCCTTGGCCAGAATCGAACCTGGGACCCTTCAGTCTGCAGGCTGATGCTCTATCCACTGAGCCAAGCCGGCTAGGGCTGCCTACTGCATTTTAATAGAAGATTCAAGTTTAATCTATAAGGAGTATATATACAATATATAAAAACAAAGCATAAATGCCTCAATTGTGATATTTTAATGTGCAACTACTAGGCTTAAAATAATTTTGGAGACACAAAATCTAAAAAATTCTGAAAGTTTATTTTCTTAATTTTAAGAATATTTGCATTAAATGATACCT
>NW_005354291.1:10550696-10573309 GCF_000412655.1 Myotis brandtii
CCAATGCTGAAAACAGTGTTACTATTAACAGTCATGACCTTTGTCTTATGGGATTTGGGGCCTGTTAAATTATACCACAGCCTTCAGGTGAGATAGTTCAAGGCTATGAATGCCCTGAGTCAGGTCTCTTTTGATATGAACCTGGACTAGCTCTCATTGCTTCTAGAACATCTCAAAACAACTTTCATTGTGAAGATAAACTTCAACATTACCATCTGATTGGGAAGCAAATTTCCCCCTAATCATTAGCACAGAAAAGTAGGTGAATGCAAATTGTCTTTTATGTTAAATGGAATTCAGTCATAAGACTCTCTGTCTTCAAAGGCCACAACTCTGCTTACAATGACCCTGAAGCTCTCACTCTGCCCCTCATGCACACCAGCACACACAAGGTCACAGCAAATACGGTTAGAGCTAAGATTTGATCCTCCTTTATCTGACCTAAGTACCAGGGGGCAAAATTACCATAATACTTAAAAATAATTCAAGATGAGAAATGTACATATTTGGAAATCATTGGTCTATACCAGTGGTGGCGAACCTTTTGAGCTCAGCATGTCAGCATTTTGAAAAACCCTAACTTAACTCTGGTGCCGTGTCACATATAGAAATTTTTTGATATTTGCAACCATAGTAAAACAAAGATTTATATTTTTGATATTTATTTTATACATTTAAATGCCATTTAACAAAGAAAAATCAACCCAAAAAAATGAGTTTGCGTGTCACCTCTGACACGCGTGTCATAGGTTCGCCATCACTGGTCTATACCATTGAGATTGCCCTTCAAAGTTTCTTAGTAAACTTGAAAAGCCGATAAACACATTTAGCAAAATATATGCTGCAAAAATAAATGTGAAAAAGTGATGTTCTATACCATCATAATATTTGCAAAGCTATGATCATTAAAAAAGTGGCTATTAGCAGGTTAGTTGTTTCCAAATTGCTGATCCCTCCTGAGGTGGAATGTGAGTCCTTAGTGTACCATCTCCCAAAGAGTGACACTGTCAGAATAGGTTCAGAGGGTCCATTCTTGTTTATCAAACGCCCATCTTTTAGTACCTAAAGAAACAGTGGAAAAAGGATAGTCAGCTTCATGAAAATATGCATTACAAGCAGAATAATATTTTTTAAATAGTCCTATTTTGATTAAGTAGTTCTAGCTTTTCTACTGGTTTCTTGTTAGATACTAGACGCCTGGTGGATAAAATTTGTGCAGTTGGGGGGTTCCCTCAGCCTGGCCTGCGCCCTCTTGCAGTCCGGGAGCCCTCAGGGGATGTCTGACTGACAGCTTAGGCCCACTCCCCCACCCCCGCGGGGAGCAGGCCTAAGCTGTCAGTGGACATCTTTAGCGCTGCTGTGGAGGTGGGAGAGGCTCCTGCCAATGCCGCTGTGCTCGCCAGCCATGAGCCTGGCTCAGGGCTTCTGGCTGAGTGGTGCTCCCCCTGTAGGAACGCACTGGCCACCGGGAGACAGCTCCTGCATTGAGCATCTGCCCCCTGGTGGTCAGTGCATGTCATAGCGACCGGTCGTTCTGCCATTCGGTCAATTTGCATATAAGCCTTTTATTATATAGGATTTTTCCTAAAATACACTACACAATTCACTAGCCACTTAAGCACTGTATACTAAATATATTTGATTAGTCCCTTACACTGGTAGTTCTTACCCATCAAAATCACCTGTGGAAATCTGAAAAAGTACAGGTCCCACCTTCACAAGATTCTGATTTACTGGATCTGAAAAGGGTCCTGGTCTCCAGCCCATTGGCACATTGATCTATTCTTCCAATCCTGTGGCCTATTTCTGGCAAGCTTTTCCTCCCAGTGGTTAATGAACTTGGTTAAGATAAACCTTTAGTACTAAGAACTTAAAAATGCATCCTGATATTTGTATAATGCTTCCCTGTTCACTAAATGCTTTCACATGAATTATCACATTTGAACCTCACCAAATCAGTGAGAAAGATATTCTATGCCTTTTATGGATAGGAAATTCAGAGGTTAAATTTAACTGACTTACATAAAGTTCCCTAAAACATTACAGCAAGATATTTCCTACATTTGTGGTTATGGTCAATGACATTTCACATTTTTAGCATAAAACTAGGGGTGGGAAAAGACACACAGCAAATGTGTTGAAATCCCTGCAGAAGTGATCCTGTAAGACAATGTGTAAATATTTTCTGAGGAGAGTGCATCAGTCAAGGAAATAGTAGTACTCCAGCAGACATGGCCAGTGTGACTCATATAAAAAACCTGTCTTCTGCCTGGCCAGCATGGCTCAGTGGTTGAGCATCAACCTATGACCAGGAGATCACGGTTTGATTCTCAGTCAGGGCATATGCCTGGGTTGCGGGCTCAATCCCCAGTGTGGGGTGTGCAGGAAGCAGCTGATCAATGATTCTCTCTCATCATATATGTTTCTATCTCTCGCTCCCTCTCTGAAATATATAATATATAATATATATATATATATATACAAACCTATCTTCTGATCACTCTAAAAACAATGTTAACAGAAGGGCCATGACTTGAAAGGTCTCTAGGAAAATAATTTTTTTTTTTAATCAAGATTTGGTTTTGGTTTATTTGGCCCTTTTTGAAGAAAGTAAGCACCCAGATTCAATGTGGTCTCAGATAACCAGCCCTACAGAGGAGAAGCACATTATCTTAGGCTTTCATAGCTTTATGATAATCTGTTCCATGAATACCCAATCCCTTTTGTTTTAATCCTGTGCTCACAAAACAAACTTCTGATCCATAGCTTCAGTGTTTGAGAGGACTTGCCAATGGATAGCCTTCTTGAGGCAAAAGTTATTCTTCTCCAGGTAAGTGAATCTATTTTTAAAAGTAATAAATTGGTCCTCTCTGTTGTCATCTTGTGAGTTTGGTTAGTGTCTGCTCATTAGAATATGATGAACTTCAGGGAAAATAATGCCATAGGGAATCTATACTTGAGAAATGAAGACCAGTACTCTGGCCATGGAGCTCCCTCCAAGCATTGTTACACCAAAACCCTGCCTACCAGCTGGCAAGTGCATCTTTTATATCTTTTTGATGTAAAGTATATCTTATTTCTTCTTTCAACAAATAAGCTGGAGAAGATGAGACATGATCCAAATGATAAATGTACCATAAAGTACCCAACTTAAAGGATAGTGCAACTCCTTCCTTTTCCTCCCTCCCTCCCTCCCTCTCTTTCCTTCCTCCCTCTCTCCCTCCCTCCCTCCCTCCCTTCCATGCAAGAATGAAGGGCTAGTGCCAAGGCATGGGAGACAGCGTGACAAGTTCTGAGAATTGTTGAGTTGAGACCTACAAATACTATACTGTTAAGCATTTAACTATTTGCTCTCATGTATCATTCTCTAATTGTTGTTCCCAGCTACCTAAAACCATTTGGGATCTTTTTTTTAAAAAAAAAAAAAAGTAAGACAAACAAAGTAAATAACTATGTCCTAGTTTCTTCATGCTCTCCACCTCCTCATTAACTACCACCATCCAACTTCTTCAAATACCAATGTGGTTCAGAGTGAAAGTAAAATGGCATTTCTGGCTCAGGACTTATTTTAAAAATGATTTTTGAGATAGGGAGGGAGGGAGGGAGGGAGGAAGGGATATCAATGTGAGAGAGAAACATCGATTGGTTGCCACCCACACATGCTCTGGCTGGGGATCGAACTCACAACCTGGATATCAAAACCACCCACCACCTTTTTGTGTACCAGAAAATGCTCCAACCAATTGGACCACTGGTCAGGGCTCTGGCTCTGGACTTTCAATCTGGTCTGGAAAACTCCATAAGTTTTTCGTCTTTCTCCGTAAATGAGATCCTTTTGTGACATAAGTGCTCAGTCTCACTCTAGGGTAATTTCTCAATGAGACAGATACATTTCTATGAGTACATGACAAGGGGGAGGGGGATAATATCAAAGTACTACCCAGAAGACTAGAGATTAGATTGTGTGTTCAGTTTACATGGCAGGGATTATGAGAATACAGGGCCCCCATACTACCTGACCCCTGATCTGTATGAACCCTGCTCTCCTTTCTCTCACTTGAAGTGACCTCACATATTTTCAATTCATCTATACTTATTTGTGCCAGCCTGGCCACCTTTGAACTGCTAGATTACAGTTCCAGAGCCCTCGCTTCATATCTGATTATGATTTTCTGTACTTGGCATTTAAGCTTTTATTCCAGCTTCATTTGCTCATGAGATTCTACCTAACCAGGTTGTACGGCAACCAAGGATTCCCATTCCCTGGGTTTCTCAGCTTTAAGAGAAACCATTCTGTTGGTTTCACATAATTAAATATTTTTATAAATATGATATATCCCAATCTGATAATACAGGCAGGCATGACCATCAGCAATCTGCATTTTAAAGACTTTCTTGCTTAATGCTTTAGGTGAATTAATGTAGATCTTATTTTTCTTATAAAAAATGCAGTGACTGTACCCTAGTTACTGCAATCCTGCCTCTGTTTGCCACAATTCGGAGAAGACATGAAGGTTCAAACTGGTTGAGTGTGTGTGGACTAGCAGATAAAAACCTACAGTCTTAATTCTAATTTGAGACCAGCTTAATTTATAAATTAATTTGGTTATAGCCACTATAATTTGTAAAATAAATATCTAATTTTACATTTGTTTCCACATGCAACAAAAGGACATTGAAAATCTGTAAACAAATATTTTTCAACGAATGGGGCCTTGAGCTCACAGGTTCTAGGTATCTTATCATGTTATTCCAACAAAGTGTCATCACTCTAGAATTACTTGCTGTAAATGTAAAAACGGCCCAGATATTTCCTCCTCCTTTATTCATGCCCTTCTGCAATGTGGTTTTACAGCTCTATCCATTGAGAGATCTGTATCATTTATTTCTCTAACCTTTGAAACTACTTTGGGCATGTGACTTGCTTTGGCTAATGAGACATTCACAAACATGGTGTAAGCAGAGACTTGAGAAAAACTTGCCCATTGTGGCTTTCCCTCTTGATGCTCTTGGACTCCTTCAAGTCCAAGCTTGCTGGAAGAGGAGAGAACACAGGGAGAGAGTGGCCCCAATCATTCCAGCTGTCTAAGACAAGGCCATCACAAACCAGGCCAATCACCAACTAGTGGCAGATGCATGCATGAGCCCAACCAAGATCAGCTAAGCCTGTTCCAAACCAAAACAGCCTAGCTACACTCAGTTCACAGTGTCAACCACAAAGTACCAGCTAATAAATGGTTATTGTCTAAAGCCATTAAGGTCTGAGGAAGTTAGCTACACAGTAAAATTTAAGTGATACAGTTGCCATAACCTATTTTGCTTGGCTTCAGAGAACAGATAAAATAAAAATACTCTTCAAGTCCTCCTACCTCAAATTTTCCAGGTGACAGGTGAACTTTAGTAAGTAGCACTTCAGGAAAAACATACTCTGTTCTGAATGTACCACTTAGGGAGAATATGTCAAATCTTGTCAAAGCTGTTTCTACCGGTTGTCCACAAGTTGTCAGATTAGTCGTTTTGCATTTCAGCATGGTGCATACCTATGTAGAACAGATGCAGATAAAATGTAATGCCTTACATCTAAGTTACTTGTATTAGAATGATTGACTCAGTTTATAACTATAGCAAAGTAACTATTTCCTCATTTGATAAAAGATTTGGATCATGTTTCTTATCATTAACAGCTTTATTGGAAATGGCCAATGATTTGAGAACCAAGCCCACCTCCTGAATTTTGAATTTTAAATATTTGTCATTGGAAAGAAATAAAATGAAAAAACATCTGATGACAAGAGAGACTAAGATCAAAGTGATATCCCTACTCAGTGTTGACTTTAAAAATTAAAACAAAACTGTTTATATTCAGATACATTGGCAAAACTACATAAGAAAGCCTTATTGAGGTTCACTATAATATGTAAACTAGTTCATTAGTCAAATAGAAAATCATCATGGTCAGGTTAATAAATATTCTAAATGTGCTCTAAGTAAGCAATCTGATTATAGTTAACTTCTATTGCAAATATCATTATTTCTCCTAGCGTGTGTGTGTGTGTGTGTGTGTGTGTGTGTGTGTGTGTGTGTGTGTAATGCTGTACTGGCAATGCGTGGAGTCATGCAGAGAAAAAGCACTTGGCTCCCTGGGGCAAACATGGAAAGTGAACCCTATAACTACTGATACCTAAGCACTCCCTTTCACCTGAGCTGAGATTACCTGCCAGTACTCTCTTCTCCTTCGGCCGTGAAGTCCTGTGAAAGCTCCTAGAACATACACTTCATTCTCTTCTTTTCTTAACATTCTGTAGCTTAAATGACAGCAGAGATCTTTGTGACAGACTGTAAGATTTCCTGCATTTTGAAAAAGTGCTGTGAAGTTGAATGCATCTCGGGAAATAAACCCACTGAAAGTATTTTTCCGGACTGGGAATGGTTTGATGGTTGTGGCATAGGCACTCCAGTCCACGGCTGTGGGGTAGGCAGGAGAGGTTCGGGGACGCGAATCCACTTCTGAAAGAAGGAGCTTTCCTGAGTCTGTTTCCATATCATAATGGTATACCTGGGGCGAATGCGGTGCATAAATACCACTGCCTGCGAATGGAAAAGGAGTGTTTTTAATACAAAACCAACACTGCCAGTTTCCCCATCAGAACTGAGCACATGGTCACATCACCACGTTGGTCCCAAAGAGACAGCACACAGGCTTCTAGTTACAGGGAACACCCAAGCGCTTCTCCTGTTCTCTACTGAGGGAGTATAATAGACGTTTGATGTCTGGTGTCAAATAAACTTTGACTGTAACAGGAATGTTTATGAGCTTTGTGGAAAATTAAAACCAATATAAAAATCTTTGTATTTGGGAGTACATGAAAGGTAGGGAACAGTAATACAAAATTCTCTCCTGGTCCCCACTATGCTGGTGTCTCCATATCACTCCCAAATGTTTCAACACTCTTCTCTCCAATGGGTAGGTCTAATTCCTTTCCCTTTGAGTGCAGGCTGGACTTTGCAACTCACTTCTAATGAATGGAACACGGTAGAAGTGACGGTGTGTGATTAATAAAAACAGCAGTGCAGCTCCCGCTCTCTTTCACTCACTCTATCTATCTATCGATCTATCTATCTATCATCTATCTAAAGAAAGTCAGCTGCCATGTCATAAGGATACATCACACAGCCTATGGAAAGGCCCAAGTGGCAAGAAATGAAGGTCTCCTGCCCATATTCCCTGAGGAACTAAGGCAGTGGTTCTCAACCTTCTGGCCCTTTAAATACAGTTCCTCATGTTGTAACCCAAACATAAAATTATTTTCGTTGCTACTTCATAACTGTAATGTTGCTACTGTTATGAATCGTAATGTAAATACCTGATATGCAGGATGGTCTTAGGAGACCCCTGTGAAAGGGTCGCTCGACCGCCAAAGGGGTCGCGACCCACAGGTTGAGAACCGCTGAACTAAGGGATCCTGCCTATACAGCCACGTGAGGCAGCCCTCCTGGAAACAGGCCTGTCAGCCCCACTCAAGGCTTCAGATGACCACTAGCCCAGCTAAGGGCTTGACGTAACCCAAGGAGATAGTCTGAGCCAGGATCCCCCAGCTAAGCTAGTCCCAAGTAGTGACCGATAGAAAAGGTGAGATAATAAATGTTTGTCGTTTTAAGCTACTTTTTACTGTGAAGGTAAATTGTTCCAAATAACATACCAATTAATACGCTCCTCTGTCCTTTGCCAATGTTTGAGCAAATCATGTTTACTTCCATGCTTTGCCACTCACTAGCTGGTAGCCTTTGGCAAGTTACTTGCATGCTCTGTGTCTCAGGTTTCTAACCTGTAAAAGTGGATGGTAGTACTCATCTCTCAGAGTTGTTGTGAGGATAAAGAAATAATGCACAGAAAGGTCTTAATGTAACCATAGCTGCTCAAATCAGTCACTAGGGCCCTAGTCTGTTTGGCTTAGTGGATAGAGCATCAGCCTGCGGACTGAAGGGTCCCAGGTTCGATTCTAGTCAAGGGCACATGCCTGGGTTGTGGGCTTGATCCCCAGTTAGGGGTGTTGGGGGTATGCAGGAGGCAGCCAATCGGTGATTCTCTCTCATCATTGATGTTTTTATTCCACTCTCTCCCTTCCTTTCTGAAATAAATAAACACCCCCCTGGTATCTGTGTCCATTGGTTAGGCTTATATGCATGCATACAAGTCCTTTGGTTGATCTCTCCCAAAAATATGTTTTTTAAAAATCAGTCACTAGGCTTTGAATGTATGTGTGAAAAGTTGGAAAATATAGTGGTTAGTCCCTATAAAGAAGCAAAAAGTTATGACGGCTCACATCTGAGGCATTAGCTTCTCTGCATTTAGAAGTATTATCTGCAAACCTCATCTGGTCATAAATTACCTGTCATATTTTGTTGCACATGGTGTATATTTGCCGCAAGAAGATTAACTCTCATGCCCATAGCCCAAGCTGAGTGGAATTCAATAGCTGACAATAGGGGCAAAACATTCATCCACGCTGTGGGAAACAGAATGGTGTCCACATGGAAGTCTTTCACCAGGGCCACAGCAGGATCGTGGAAGAGTATATCGAAGCATGTGAAAATGCCAAACCTTCCAAAGGTGGTGTTGAAAGTCACCAGCTCCGGCTTTTCAGGGGCATCAAACTGAGGCTCAGAGTAGAGGTGGTACTGTAATAAATGCATAAGACAAAACCAGGAAAAGCTTCTTTACTGAAGAGATGACTTGTTAAAAAAAAAAAAAGAAAGAAAGAAAGAAAAAGAAGAGAAAAAAACCCCTCCAAAGTTAGTACTAGATTTGGTTATGGTCAACAACTGAGACTCTACAGGCAGTGAATGAGACTGGTTATTGGAAGTAAAAGGCCAAGGAAAAGGAATACAATATCTCCTCCCCAACCCCAGCCTGCCCAAATTAGAAGACAAATAACTTTCCATAAATTATAGGTTATGACTTTCTTAAAAGCTGAAGAAGCTTTTTTAATGTTTCTAGGTGTCAGGGATTCAAAGAAGAATGCTGTTATTGAATCCCTGACCCTGGAAACATAATAGATGCACAATAAGCACCTGTTAAGTGGATGAGGGGTGCTACCTCCCTCTTTACAGTGTCCTATCCAAAATAATTTCAGAGCTTTCAAAATTGCTGAAATTATAAATGAAAAGAAGTTGTCAAAACCCACAAAATGAAGGAAACTGTAAGAAAGCTGTTTGAAAGTTATGTGATTGTTTTATTTATTTATTTATTTACTTACTTACTTATTTTTGTTTTGTTTTTTTAATCCTCACCCAAGGATATTTTTCCATTGATTTTTAGGGATTATGAAAAAGAATGGGAAAGACAGAGAGAAACATCGATGTGAGAGAAACACATCAATGGGTTGCCTTCTGCAGGAGCCCTCACCAGGGCGTGGACCAGGGAGGAGCCTGCAACCGAGGTACATACCCTTGACCAGAATTGAACCTGGGACCCTTTGGTCTGCAAGCCAACATTCTATCCACTGAGCCAAACCACTAGGACTGTGTTTTATTTAGAAATACAAAAATAAATATACAATTTTTTTTCTGTAGCAGTATGTGATCAAAAGCATTGAAAAACAATTGGGTTAATATCACTCCTTACATTTCAACTGGGACTTCCAGCAGATTATTTCCCCACTCAAAAGATTCTGGGTGGAGAAATTGTTAAAAGATACAATTTAAGATGCTTAGAAAAAGTGTGGGTGGGTGTGGAAGAGGATGTACACACTGACATGCATATCCCATATCCACTTAGAAGGCTGGCTCTCTCCCTGCCAATTTGGTATAAAATTATGGCTAAAGGTTATTTTGCTCTTTTAATTCAGAGTTTATAGTAAAAATTTTCTGATCTAACCTCAAATTCATAAGAGGGTAATTCAGTTAACTGGTATGAAAAATAAAGGGAAAGATAGTTTTTGTAATTTGATAGAAAACAGGGAAATTAACTTCTGTAAAACTCATTCATACAATTTGGAAACATCTTCATATCATTTCAGTATTAAATGGTATCCAGACCGCAGTCACCTTGGTATCCTTTGAATTAATTATTAAAATTACGTTTTTATATACAGAATGATTTATCTCAATCATGGACTATTGCAATCTTTCTAATAGCTCTTTGCCTACATTTTTTCCCAGATTAGTTTTTTCTAAAATGTGACTTTCTTTAGTGTTTGCCTTAACAAAAAATCTCTAATAACATCCTATATGGGGAATAAAGCTCAAAATACTTAACACAGCATTCATCCCCCTCATAACAGTCATCATTCTACATACCCACCCTCTCTTACCTTGTGGTAACGTGCCACCAATTGTCCCTTTGCATCATATACCACGTTGGTATTGTACTGATAATAGCCATTAGGAGGACATGTGGAGTCCTGAGAATTACATCGCTTTTTGTCCCCAATATTTGCCAAGACATAGATAGAGTTGTTCTTGGCCAGGCAGCTGAGTCTTGTTTGTATGGGTGTGTGACCAAATCTAAATCAAATTTTAATGAAGAGATTTTAATAAGTCAGACAGAGAAAGACTTATACTGTATGATATCACTTATTTGTGGAATCTAAAAAGACTGAATTCACAGAAACAGAGTAGAATAGTGGTTACCAGGGGCCAGAAGATAGGGGAATTGAGAATATATGGTTTAAGAGTACAAACTTGCAACTAGTAGGTAAATAAGTCTTGAAGGTCTAATGTACAGCATACAGATAATAATATTGTATTATAGACTTCAAAGTTGCTTAGAGACTAGATCTTTTTTAAAAATATATATTTTTTATTGATTTTTTACAGAAAGGAAGGGAGAGGGATAGAGAGTTAGAAACATCGATGAGAGAGAAGCATCGATCAGCTGCCTCCTGCACACCCCCTACTGGGGATGTGCCCGCAACCAAGGTACATGCCCTTGACTGGAATTCAACCCAGGACCCTTCAGTCCGCAGGCCGATGCTCTATCCACTGAGCCAAACCGGTCAGGGCGAGACTAGATCTTAATTGTCCTCACCACAACAAGAAATGATAGTTATATGACATGATAGAGGGATTAACTGGAGCTATGGTGGTAATCATATTGCAATATATAAACGTATCAATTTAACACATTATACATCTTAAATTTACACAATGTTATATGCCAATTATATCTCAATAAAAAAAGGCATTTCAACTTTAAAAAGTATTTAGTTACTTCATATGTAAACAATAATAACAATAGGACAGATAGATGGTCAATATATATATGAAAAAATGCTCAACATCACTAATCATCAGAGATTAAAACCACAACGAGATTCACCTCACACCTGCCAGAATGGCTACCATCAATAAGTCAATAAACAACAACTGCTGGCGAGCATATGGAGAAAGGGGAACCCTTGTATACCGCTGGTGGGAATGCAGACTGGGGTAGCCACTGTGGGCAACAGTATGGAGTTTCCTCAAAAAATTAAAAATAAAACTGCCTTTTGACCCAGTGATCCCACTTCTGGGAATATATCCTAAGAATCCCAAAACACCAATTCTAAAGAATACATGCACTCCTCTGTTTATAGCAGCATTATTTACAATTGCCAAGATCTGGAAACAGCCCAAGTGCCCATCAGTGGATGACTGGATAAAAAAGCTAGGGTACATTATACAATGGAATAGTACATGGCCATAAAAAGAAGGAAATCTGCCCTATCTGGTTTGGCTCAGTAAATAGGGTGCAGGCCTGCGGACCCAAAGGGTCGTGGGTTTGATTCCTGGGTTAAATTCCTGGGTTCGATTCTGGTCAAGGGCACGTACCCAGGTTGCGGGCTCAATCCCCGGTGGGAGCTGGGCAGGAGACAGCCAATGATCAATGATTCTCTCTCATCATTGATGTTTCCATCTCTCTCTCCCTCTCCCTTCCTCTCTGAAATCAATAAAAAAATATTTTTAAAAAATGGTTGAATGAATGAAAAGATTAATTATTTAAATTTGACTATATCTGATGATAATGCAAGCCAATTTTCTGTCAAAATGTTTTTCTTCTACTGCAGGGCTATAAAAGAGGCACTTACTAACCATATGGAAGAACCTGTCCCCCAACATTTACTAGTTCCCATAGTTACTGTGACCTTTGACTCATCCATACATTTGCATCATATGTTGTTTTTAATGGAAATCCAGAACTCAATCATACTGTGAGATTAAAAATAAATGGGCCATCCCAATTCCCAAAACTTCTATGCAGAAAGACTGTCCAGCTATTGGCCTCTTTTTTACACGAAATAAAATTTCTTACAAACACCATAGAGAAATCAGCTCAGGACAGGAAGGGTGGAAAGAGGAAATTGTCCGAGGTCATGTAACCCAATATTCTCTCTCTTTTTTTTTCTTCTTTTTTTTGTGTGTGTGCAGTTAATCTCTCTAGAGCAAAGAAAAGCCCTTTCCTGGTAGCCCTTATATAAATGTCAGAATAACCAGGAGTGCCTAAAGAAGTGTGGTAGCTATAATCCTCCAGCAAAAATATGGCAGAGGAATGTTACATAAACTTCATTTGAGGTAAAAGAATGAGAGAGTATGAGAGGGCAACAGAGTGAGAGGATCTGAGAGATGAGTAAGAGTAAGTGGGATAGAGTGAGAGACCTTTCCCTGAAAGGTTTGAAGTGTACAATCTGTACCTCAATAACCTCCAAGTCTTATTAGGAAGTAGGATTTATATATTAAACATACATCCATGTCTATTAAATATGTTGCATTAGATTCCTAGATTACATTCCTAGATTACTTTTTCTCAGGAAAATTACCTTTATGAGCCTAGGAACATGCAAAGTTTCATAGCATAAGTCTTATGATTCACTAGAGCAGTGGTTCTCAACCTTCTGGCCCTTTAAATACAGTTCCTCATGTTGTGACCCAACCATAAAATTATTTTCGTTGCTACTTCATAACTGTAATGTTGCTACTGTTATGAATCGTAATGTAAATATCTGATATGCAGGATGGTCTTAGGCGACCCCTGTGAAAGGGTCGTTTGACTGCCAAAGGGGTCGCGACCCACAGGTTGAGAACTGCTGCACTAGAGGGTACACAGTGAGGTCTTTCTGCCTGAGAAGCAGATTCCAATACAATTGCAACATGGTACCTTTAAATAGAGACATGGAAATATTTTCCAAACACAACCCACTGTCCATAAATTAATTTACTACTTGTATCCATGAGATCCTCTCCCCCTTCATCAGCAGTCCTACTTAGAAATGTCCTGTTTACATATTTTCTCTAAATTGAATAAAGATATTAAATGGTATCTAAGTGCAATTTTTTAAATCTAACAAATGCCAATATAAATATACCAATAACATACCACCAGATACATGATAATTCAGGATTTATCATTTTGCTGTGATGAACATGCGCATTTTAAAGAATTGCCGCACTTTTGCACAAACAACTAGGATAGAGACAATACCTTTGGGGGTCTTGACATGGAATCCAGTCCACCTGAGGGTCTGGGATATCCTCCAGATAAGGGAAAATGGTTTCCCTGGTAAATTTCCATCCATAAAGTGCATCTTCTGGAGTCACGATAATTTGAGCACCCTATTCAAAACAAGTCCAATCAAAAGTATGTCTCCACGTATAACACAGACAATGCAACACGGCAACCTTCCAGCAGATTTCATGTCCCTGCCATGGATTAAGATTAGTAGAAATAAAAGAATACCTGCTCAGCTGCCTGCTTTATCGCTTTCTCCAGAACATCTATATTCTTGTTCATAAGGAGCAAGGCATCCTCCCGAGAAACAGGTGTCTCTGTGCCCTTTGGCCTTAGGACAGCATGTTCATACACGGCAGCTATAAATGTATCCAGGGCACTGACATGCAGGGTAACCAGGGCAAGAACTGCCACAGAGGCTTGAAAGGAGGAAGTGATCATGGCCAAGGTCTAGAGATTTCTGAAAGTGCAAGTAAAATTCATGTCGCATTTATAAAGGGCGGCGCCCGAGTGCTTATTTTGTAATCTTATGAATATTATACCCAACCCACTTTTGAGAGGAAAATATTGCCATTAAATGAATACAATAAAAAAGCATTACAAAGATTGTACAACATCTACTATTGATAAAATTTGATGTCAAATTTCAATAAAAACAAAATTGAAATGTAGTACAATTACACCCTTTAAGAGAGAGAAAATTAAAGTAACTCTGGAGCCAGTCGGCCTGGTGGTCAAATCCCTCTAGTATTAACTACAACAATCAAGGCTCAACTAGAACAAGACTGCGCACAAAGACCACTAGGGGGTGCACCAAGAAAGCATAAAAAATGCGGAGACAAAAAAACATGACAGAAATGGAGGATATAGAGCTAAAAATCGCAATTTTGAGGGCTTGCAAAAATGTGCTAGAAGCTGCCAATAAACTTGAGGAGAGACTCACGAAAACTAATGAGACCCTCGATGCTATGATAAAGAACCAACTAGAAATTAAGCATACACGGACTGAAATAAAGAATATTATACAGACACCCAATAGCAGACCAGAGGAGCGCAAGAATCAAGCCAAAGATTTGAAATGCGAAGAAGCAAAAAACACCCAACCGGAAAAGCAAAATGAAAAAAGAATCCGAAAATACGAAGATAGTGTAAGGAGCCTCTGGGACAGCTTCAAGCGTACAAACATCAGAATAATTGGGGTGCCAGAAGATGAGAGACAGCAAGATATTGAAAACCTATTTGAAGAAATAATGGCAGAAAACTTCCCCCACCTGGTGAAAGAAATGGACTTACAGGTCCAAGAAGCGCAGAGAACCCCAAACAAAAGGAATCCAAAGAGGACCACACCAAGACACATCATAATTAAAATGCCAAGAGCAAAAGACAAAGAGAGAATCTTAAAAGCAGCAAGAGAAAGAGACTCAATTACCTACAAGGGAATACCCATACGACTGTCAGCTGATTTCTCAACAGAAACTTTGCAGGCCAGAAGGGAATGGCAAGAAATATTCAAAGTGATGAATACCAAGAACCTACAACCAAGATTACTTTATCCAGCAAAGCTATCATTCAGAATTGAAGGTCAGATAAAGAGCTTCACAGATAAGGAAAAGCTAAAGGAGTTCATCACCACTAAACCAGTATTATACGAAATGCTGAAAGGTATCCTTTAAGAAGAGGAAGAAGAAAAAGGTAAAGATACAAATTATGAACAACAAACATGCATCTATCAACAAGTGAATCTAAGAATCAAGTGAATAAATAATCTGATTTACAGAATGAACTGGTGATTATAATGAATCAGGGACATAGAAAGGGAATGGACTGACTATTCTTGGCGGGGAAAGGGGAATGGGAGATGCGGGAAGAAACTGGACAAAAATCGTGCACCTATGGATGAGGACAGTGGGTGGGGAGTGAGGGCGGAGGGTGGGGCGGGAACTGGGAGGAGGGGAGTTATGGGGGAAAAAAAAAAGAGGAACAAATGTAATCTGAACAATAAAGATTTAAAAAATAAATAAATAAATAAAATGGATAAGATGCAAAAAAAACAAAAAACAATAAAGATAGAAAATTGAAATGTAGTACAATTACACCCTTTAAGAGAGAGAAAATTAAAGTAACTCTGATGTGAAAAATAATAATACAACATACCTGCGCTCTCTCTTTCCCAAGGTTAGTCTGAGAGTCCAAGATACATGAAGGATCTCTGTAAGATTAGGATGGGATGACAATTATTAACTCAAACAGTGACAATTTAGTCATGTAATGATCCTGAATGTTTCCTGTGCTTTAGTTGTTAGGCCCACAGAACAACTCTTATTTGAGTAAACAAATCTAGTCTCTTTGGGGTCCTGGGGATGAAATGGGGGCAGAGTACCTGAGATCAACTCCTGGATCTTGCCAAGCAGGACATGGCAGGTGCCCATCAACCACAAGGTGGAGATACAACAAAAACACCGAGGAACTCAGGATAGTGCGGAGCCGCTTCGAGCCCTGCCTCAGCCTGAAGGACGTCCTCGTCTGGCCTCTCTCCCAGAAATGAAATGACATTAAGTGAGCTGAGAAGTAAAGAGTTGGAAATAGCGTGTACAACACTGATAGCATTTCCTCATGGCAGCAAGGATGACACATCAGAATAAGAAGCACGAAAAACCAGGTTCTTCTTTTCAAACTATTCTCTTGATAATTGTATACAAAAAAGAAAAAAGGAAAGAAAGAAAGAAAGAAAGAAAGAAAGAAAGAAAGAAAGAAAGAAAGAAAGAAAGAAAGAAAGAAAGATACTATATCTCCAAAAAGGACAGTGGTAAGAAACGTTTTTGTCCCTGTCCCCTGTGGAGGCTTTCGTATGTCTTCAAAAGATTGTTTGAATCTGCCTTTTTGGAAGGAAATGTCTGCTTGAGCAGAACCAACCTGAACTTTATTTTTTGGTGTCTGGTCTCATGCAAGTGAAACTTGGATGGGCGTTCAACTGCTCGGACAGGACAGCTAATGCAACTAAAGCCAAGAGGAAATCGAAGAGTTATGAAATGTCATGCCCCACTGAATGGAAAGGGTTGTGCCACAGGAAGTTGCCAGTAGCCAACTATTTTTGACCTACGGCCTCTGTAATTTCACGTGGTTCAAACTACCCTCTGCTTTCAGCTCTCAGAAGTTGAGGAGCTGCAAAAGTCCCTTTGAACTGGTAGCATGCTCCCGATTCTTCAAAGGGAAAACAGTAACCAACTCTCTTGCTGACTTTGCTTGCAAACCATTAACTTTAGTTCCCATTCAACTATGCCCAAAGTTTATTGCATTCACCAAAAGGAACTTGTAAAAATTGTTTTGGCCGGTGCTACAGACTGAATGTTTGTGTGCCCCTCCACCCCCCAAACTCATATGTCCAAACCCAATTCTTAGTGTGATGTATCAGGAAGTGGGGCCTTTGCAAAATGTTTATGTCATGAGGGAGGAGCCCTCAAGAATGGGACTCCTTCCCGGCAGGTGTGGCTCAGTGGTTGAGCATTCACCAATGAACCAGGAGGTCACGGTTCGATTCCTGATCAGGCAGAGCACATGCCTGGGTTGCAGGCTTGATCCCCAGTAGGGAGCATGTAGGAGACAGCCAACCAATGATTCTCTCTCATCATTGATATTTCTATCTCTCTCCCCGTCTCCCTTCCTCTCTGAAATCAATACAAAAATATATTTAAAATAAAAAAAGAAAAGAATGGGATTCCTGCCCTTATAAAAGAATCTCTATGGAACTCCTTTGCCCCTTCTGCTATGTGAGAACACAGTGTGAAGTAGGAATTGGGTCCTCAACAGATACTGAATCTGAACCTTGATCTTGGACATCCCAGCCTCCAGAACTGTGAGAAATAAATTTCCATTGTTTATTAGATGCCCAGTTTGCAGTATTCCATTACAGCCGCCCACATGGATTAAGACAGCTGCATTCAAAGATTGTGGCAAAATAAGGATGACCGCCTTATTTTCAGGACAACAGGAATAAATCCACAGGAGCAGATCAAAGCCACTTGTTCATTGTGTTGGCAGTTATAGGAACAAGCACCTGAAAGGATAAAATAATAAAGCTGAACTCCCAGGTACTACAGAAGGAGAAAAATGAAAAGATAGATTAAAAGTAGAAAAGTGTCAAGCTGTGGAACATTTATTGTTTTTATCAAACAATATGAGGATGTTCAAACATAAATGTTCAAAGAGTGTGAATCAAAGCTGAGGACCAGACCTGCAATAAAAAATTTCAAAGGTTTGAGAAAATGCTCCAAGGAGTCACAGTTTTGTGGTTTAGTTTATATATTAGTAAAATCAAAAGTCTACATGGAAGGAAGGTTCTGAAATCCATTGGTGGTAGATAAGGAAGTGAGAGACCGCAAAGCAGGGAAATCTCTAGGACTGAATGAAAAATAAAAATGGAGAGATGCATACTTCTTTTACATTGATGGGTGCTGGATAGTTAACACTTAACATACAAGTAACTGTATAGTGGTATGCAGATAAATGATAACAACAAGGCATGTTGGGGTGGTCTGGCCCCGGTACCGGGTGTTTATCTCTGGAGGTCTAGAGAAGATTTATTCTGACATTCTAAGCTTATTATCCTAAAGCACAAAAACAATGGAAAGGGCTTGTTCAATGTAAAGATTAATCTATCATATAGGCCTTAGGACATGACTTCCCATGATAACTTATGCAGTTAGGAATTTGTATGAACGGAATATCCTGTGGTTACTTTCAGCTCTTGAGTGTGTTAGGTCTGCCGGGTAGCCCTGTTTTCATTCATCAGAGCATCACAGTAATTCACCGATTATTCATCTTGTTCATGTTCAATGGGCAAGGATGTAAAAAAGCATGTTTAATGCCTAAGATAGGTCACTACTTACGGGTCTGTCTAGGTGAGGCCTTACATTCCTGGATCCTATCGGCTGTCCTCTTTCCAAGGCCGGTGGCTCCTCCAATCACCCCTGACTTCCTGTTTTGGTTTAGTTTCTGGGTGGCCAGCAGCTGGCCTGAGGGTTCTGCTCCCGTTGGCATCAGGAGAGGGAGGATTTGTTTTATCCTAGCCTGGCAACCCTGATTTCTGGGCTTTTCTTTCAAGCAGTTGTAGAGGCTGGGTAACACAGGCCAGGTGGAATTACATGATTGCTACTGAGCAATGTCCAAATGGCCAGGGGAAGTAACAGAGCCAGAGAAGTTAGCCCTTTTCTAGCCCTAAGACCTACATTGACTCTTACATTCACATTATATTCCTTCTCTTTAGCCCATTGTTCTTTTATTGTAATGCAAAGCCACTCTAGAACTTTCCCCCATGTGGGCATAACTAAATTCCTGTATGGCCCTGCATCTAATTACTGATAACTCACATGGCAGGAATTTTTCTCACTTTAGTTATAAGAGTCAGGATGGTATGGAGTGATGGTTAATGGCATGGACCCCGAAGCCAGAATGCCTAGGTTTGAATCACTTCCCAGCTGGCTGACTATGAGTAAGTAATGTTAACTCTCAGTACCACAGTTTCCCTCATCTGCCAAAGGTGGTAGTATGTGCTGAGTAATTTTTGCTGTTATTATTGCTTCAAACCCAGAAGACGGTGGTTCTATTGGAGGACAATGCCCAGGGAAGCTTTGACCCAGGGCTTTAATTCTCTCTGCCCCTGTGCCCACCTGTTCTTGGCTACTAATTTGTTAAAAAAAACTTCAACCAGTCCATTGTCTCTGTTTTCTCATTGTTCTCTCTCTTTCCACAAAACCTTCCGTGTCAATCTGCCCTGACTGGTTTATCCTGAAATTATTAACTGAAAGTCCATTTCTACCAGCTACTTTTGAATGTTTTCTCTCCAACTGTACCACAGATTTTCTCTCTGATCAATCATTCTAACTCCTTAATTCATTCATCACAGATTTCTTTTTAAAACAGATACACACACAACACACACGTGCGCACAACTTACTGAGAAACTCTATTACTTATTCATTACTGTTGGGAATGCGGAATGGCACATCCAGCCACCCTGGAAAACAAGCGTGGCAGTTTCTGAAAAAGCTATTTATGGCCCCACCCCATCCTGTATGGAACAGTAAACAGTGAGGTAGGGCAGAATCCCAGTGCCTCCTACATCCTGTTCCCTGTTCTGGAAGAGGATAGGACAGTGTTGGTGGAGAGTTGAGAGGCCCCAGGGCAGGAAGAATTTCTTTTTTAATATATTTTATTGATTTTTTAAAGAGAGGAAGGGAGAGGGATAGAGAGTTAGAAACATCGATGAGAGAGAAACATCGATCAGCTGCCTCCTGCACACTCCCCACTGGGGATGTGCCCGCAACCAAGGCACATGCCCTTGACGAGACTAGAACCTGGGCCCCTTCAGTCCGCAGGCTGACGCTCTATCCATTGAGCCAAATCGGTCAGGGCAAGAATTTCTTTATGAGCTGTTACTTCTGATAGGCTGAGCCATTAACCAAAGTGACCACATGCAAAGACAGAGAAGAAAAGCCGACATCTTGCATTTGTCTGCTTTGAACACCCAGAATCAGAGTCACAGGCCATAGCGCTGCTAAATGGAATTCATTTCTATGGAAGATCAATGATCAATTAATGCACAGTATATACGTGGGAGTGCTCGCTCCTCTAAATCAACTCACCAAGGTCCTGAGAGCTGTGTTAAGACAAATTCCCCAACATGAAAAATGAAAGAAGTTGTGGGCAGGTCTTCCTTCCCTATGCATTTCCCCCCGATATTGCTGCTTTTCCTTGAGATATTTTTTCTTTCAGGAGATGCAAGGGCATGTATATAGTCCAGTGTTGCTGCTTTCTTACTATGAGATGATAGTGCCACTTCCTAATGTATAGCCCTGTCCTCCCACTATTCGTGTTCCACATCTAGAGACAGGACCTGGCTCTTGGGAATGGACTCACCAACAACTGAGTGACTGATCTTCATCAGCTAAGTAAGAAGTAAATAATAAGAGGTAAAAGGACCCAGTAATAGTGATAAAACAGAAAACAATACAGGAAATGAATATGGCCCAAAGTGCTGAAAGTATATGAAGAAAAGTTATTAATATTATGTTCAAATATTTATGTACACTGATTTTAATTTTTTTAAAGGAAAACAACTCTATCAGAATTCATCCAACAATTGATTTCATGGTGGACATTTTCAAAATCCATATATATAAAAGGCTAATATGCAAAGTGTTCTCTCAGGAGTTCGACCGGGAGACTTGGATCGCTTGCTATGATGTGCGCTGACCACCAGGGGGTGGCACGGAACATGGCAGGTGACCAGCGGCAGCTGGTGGTGACGGGGCGGGGCTGAGGGGGTGAGGGGAGGAGGAGGCGGGGGGGCAGAGAATCTGATTGGCCCTGATTGCCAGCCAGGCTTAGGGACTCTACCTGTGCATGAATTTCTGCACTGAGCCTCTAGTATATAATAATGTGACAACTGATTTGGTATTCAAATTTGTTTTGAATGACAAAAACTTAAAAATGAAATAATAATGTACTACTTTTTGTATTTGTCATGCTTTTTGTCAAGAAGAAACAGACTTTGAATGATTTGTTTTAGTACTGATGACAAAATTGCACTAAACTCAGAAGTAATGCTGAACCCCAAGACTTCCTAGATTGTCACCTATAACTCTCAACTACAAACAGACTGGGAGTAGAACAGGCTGTGGATTTTCTGAGAAACTAGTGCAAATGTTTAAGATTTGCAAGTTGTTCTTAAAAAAGGCTGAATAAGCAGGCTTTATTTAGTTCCCTTTGTTAATACTGTAGATGTGTTTTTCTTTGTCTGAATATGCTATTTGAGTCTTACACTCCTATGAGTTTTTCATAAATAGATGACATATGATATTGATACCAAAGGAAAGATAACTATCATAGGACTAAACTTTGGGTCATTCCTTTTTTATAAGATTGTATATAAACAGAGATATGTGTTTCTTTACTTTCATTCACTAGTAATTGTACTTAGTGAAAATCAGTTAGAAAATTATGTTGGTATTTATTATCCACCTCTTTTACCAGCTAGATTTGAGGAGGTATATTTATCATATTTAAATCTTCACAACTTAATAAGTAAGTAAATAGAATATTTCATTAATGTATGATATTTAATATCTATTGTCCAAATCAAATTTCCTATGTAAAATAATGGGTTATTTGAGGGGAAAACTAATCATGCAATTACTATACTATCCAACAGCTGTATCATTCCCAGGCAGTTATCCAAAATTATGAAGACATGTTCACACAAAAATCTGAACATTAATATTCATAGTAGTGTTATTTGTAATAAACATAAGCTGGAAATAATCCAGGTGTCCTTCAATGAATGATAAGGCAAGCTGTAGACCCATACCATGGAATATTCCTCAGCAATATAAAGAAATGAACGATAGGTACATGCAACAATGTAGATGAATCTTAAGAGCAATGTGCTGAATGAAAAAAGCCCAATCCCCAAAGTTAATAACATACTATGTGATTCCACTTATACAACATTCTTAAAATGACAAAACTATACAAATAGAAAACAGATTAGTGGTTGCCAGAGATTAAGGAAGGTGTGACTGTGAGAGGGAACTGGATGTTCTATAAAGAGGCAACATGAAGGATGGAGAATGTTCTGTATCTTTTAAAATATATATTGATTTTAAAGAGGAAGGGAGAGAGAAAAACATCAGTGATGAGAGAGAATCATCTATTAGCTGCCTCCTGCTCACCCCTTACTGGGTATTGAGTCTACAACCCGGGCTGTGCCCTGACCAGGAATTGAACAGAGACCTCCTGGTTCATAGGTCGAGACTCAACCACTGAGCCACGCCGATTCCATCAATATATCCTGGCTATGATTTTGTACTATAATGTTGCAAGATGTTTTCATTGGGGAAAACTTGGTAAAGAGTATACATAACCTCTATATATTAATTCCTTTTAAAAATATATATATTTTATTGATTTTTTTTTTACAGAGAGGAAGGGAGAGGGATAGTTAGAAACATCGATGAGATAGAAACATCGATCAGCTGCCTCCTGCACACCCGTACTGGGGATGTGCCCGCAACCAAGGTACATGCCCTTGACCAGAATCGAATCTGGGACCCTTGAGTCCTTAGGCTGA
>NW_005354291.1:10573670-10597478 GCF_000412655.1 Myotis brandtii
TGGGAACTGGGAGGAGGGGAGTTATGGGGGGAAAAAAGAGGAACAAATGTAATAATCTGAACAATAAAGATTTAATTAAAAAATAAATAAAATAAAATAAAATAAAAAATAAAAAATAAAAATGTTTTGATTGATTTTTGAAGAGGGAGAGGGAGAGGGAGAAAGAGAAACATCCATCGCATGCCCCCTCCTGGCATGCACTTGCATGTGCCCCAACCGGGAATCCAACCTGCCACTTTTTGGTGCATGAGACAACACTCAACCACCTGCTCAGCCAATTAAGCCACACTGGCCAGGGCTTTGTATTAATTCTTACAACTGCATGTGAATAAAAAATGATCCCCAAACTTATAAAGTTTAATTAAAAATATAATTTGTGATTTATTTGTCCTTTTTCTTTTTCCTTTGATTAATTTATATATCACATATGCATAGGTTGCAACATGGTCTTAACACAAAAGATACATTTTCTTGATTACTATTACATGCTACATTTACCCACATAAAATAGTCTCCTTTTGTTAAAGGATTCTTTTAAGTTAGGCACCTTTGTTACATTTAGAAGAATATAAACATATAAAAAGATAAATGAACACAACGATTTCCTTTGATAGTTCCACCCTGTCTTTTGGTTTCATTGCTCAAAGTTCCTCTATTTTTTAACGTTTTTTTCTTTTTGGTCATTTATTTTAATATGACTTGCAAAACCATAAAATGAGGAAGCTACAAGGTTAGTTTCATACAAAGTGTCTTTAAATACACTGGTATCCGCGGCGGCATGTGTTGACAACAGCCTGTTGGGAATGGAAAGAGAAAGTTCTCTCACCAGAAAGCTTGGAATCTTTGCGTTGACTTTGAACTCTCAACAGTCAATAGCGCTGGTAACGGTACTAGGCGGTCGGTCCTGGGTCCTGGGGGGCGCCCGGACGCCGGGTGGTGGAGGTGGGAGCCCAGCCGCCGCCCCACAGGAAGCTGCCGGCTGCTCGCCGGCTGCAATAGCGGCCCCGCGCGGCAGCGTCGGAAACTGCAGGAGCTCCGCATATTCTGGGCCACTGGGAGGAGGAGGGGCCACCTTGCCAGAGCCTGTGCTCTGCCAAGAAAAGCATTGAAGTGGGACCAGGGCGATTTAAGCATTGAAGCTGGGCGAGGGTGACCGAGGACTGCACCTGTTCTGCACCCCATACAATGCAGCGGGCCGGGGTCACACTCCTTCCTGGGTTCGTTCTGGGAAACGGGGGAATCTGTGACATCCCTCCCGCCCCCCACCGCTCGCCCCCCATGTACTCCGAGCACTGGACCACCCTCTGGAGGTCTCATGGCGAAGGGAATTTGGGGGAGAGGGAGAATGAAGAGTGCATGGAATTTGTGGATATTCGATTTGGGCAATTAATGTCAAAAAGTATTCCAAAACTGTTGTACTTCAAGTCGCTCTCCATCATCCCCAATCTTGGTTTTGTCATCCTTTACATTTTTTTTTTTCTGTTCGTTTTGGTGGTGTGAAAGGGCATCACATTATGGTTTAATTTGACCCTTCAGGATCTGTTTTGCTACTATTCTTCCTTCACCCTCCTGCCAAAACCTGGGGTCATCCTAAATTCCTCTTCCCTTTCCCTCCACATCAGCAGATGTTGTTGGTTCCACTTCCAAACATGCCCTTTCCTCTCCCTTTCTACCACCACATCCCTGATCCAAATCATTAAAATTTCTCTCAAAGCTTCCAAAGATCTCCCTCCAACTCTGCTAAATCACATCCCGCTCACATCCACATGCCCAGACAATAGCCTTCCTGAAATATGCATCAGATCTAGCATCCCCACCTAAAAGCTGGCCCCTCCACACTTCTCCAACCTCCTCTCTTTACTAGACTTCAGGTGTGCAGGCCGCGGTCTCATCTCTGACCACCTCCAGCCCCTTTGCACATGCTGCGGTCTGCTTTCCTCTCATTCTCAGTTCAAAAGCCCCACCTCCACAGAGAAGCCTTGTCTAAATTAGGACCCCACACCCAATCAACCCATCAGTCACTCTCTCACATCACCATGTTGTTTTCCTTCCTAGCCTCTCTGTAAAATAGAGATTCTGGTATTTATCTATTATCTTCCTCTAAAATATAAGTTGGATATGGGCAGAGACTGTGTTTATCTTGATCACGGTGAAATCTCTAGCACATTATCACAGGATCGGTTCAGAAAAGGCATTCAATAAATATGTTTGTACAGCTAAATAGCTAAAGCCCTTTCTTCTGTTTTAATACATTGTGTACCGCATAGAAATCTCTAAGACATACGCCAGGGACCACACGTTTTTTGGGCAAACTGCACGTTATTTAAATCATCATAATGCACTTTAGGTGTTGTTTTTCAATAATTATAACATTTTTATTTACAAAAACAAACAATTAAAGTTCCTAGTACTTTTATAACGTATCGTACTACGTAAAACATTTTCCTCTATGAAGAGGGACCAAACAAAA
The DNA here is from genome assembly GCF_000412655.1 of Myotis brandtii. Classification (NCBI taxonomy): domain Eukaryota; kingdom Metazoa; phylum Chordata; class Mammalia; order Chiroptera; family Vespertilionidae; genus Myotis; species Myotis brandtii. Next base: position 10,576,141 of record NW_005354291.1, read on the forward strand.
TTTACATAAGTATCTAGATTCGCTCCTTTTTCCATGGGTGTGAAAAACGAGAACACTCGTGAGCGGTCCTTAACAGATGGCTCGAGAAACACGAGAAAACTCCTGAGCGGTACGAAATATGTTAAAAAGGTAAATGTGGCTGTTACACCACGGAAATGGATCAGGAGGTGTGATAGTTGCACAATAGAGACTCTTTCACTTCAAACAACAGCATGGATTTTACATGAAGTCGGAGGAATCCCTTCGCTAACATACAAGCATTCCTGTGAAAACGCCTGCTCTAGGAATGGATATATCTACTAGAAATATGTGTTGTTGTTTTTTTAAAGATGGCAGAATTGAAACAGAGATTATGGGAAATGAATGTTTTATCAAGCATTGCTTATAAATCCAGATAATAATTGAAAATACGTTGCACAAATGGAAATCTTAAGTAATGCTATTCTTCTACCTTCCACACATATTTTTTAAAAGAACTGAGGGCCAGGAAATGTTACAGTTTTTGCATAATAGGCAGGAAATTTGCCTTTGAACAAAAACAGAAATCTCAGGACAAAGATCAAGCATATCTTTTTAAAACTGATTTCATAGTAATTGTTCTACAAATATTGAGTCACTTATATTATCTTTAAGCATATCAATTCTTTCCCTTAAGCCCATCGATAATCCCTTTAACACAATCAAAGTTACTAGTTAATGTCAATTCACATACTTTCTTTCCTTGTTAATATACAAAGGTACATTCACAGAATCAGTGCATTTTGAATAAAAAGTAAACAGAGCAAACAGGAGACCCAGGGTCAATAACATCTTCAAGCCCAAGTTTGATCATCTAGAAACACAAAGTTTTGTTGATTTTCAACTACTCTTCTCAGATGTAATGCTTTAAATATGGCTGGTTCAGCAGGCCAGCTTTTTTTTTTTTTTAAATATGTATCTTTATGGATTTCAGAGGGGGAGAGAGATAGAAACATCAATGATGAGAGAGAATCACCTATCAGCTGCCTCCTGCACGCCCCTCACTGGGGATCGAGCCCACAACCCAGGCATGTGTCCTTGACTAGACTCAAACCCGGGACCCCTCAGTCTGCATGCCGACACTCCATCCACTGAGCCAAACCGGCCAGGGCTCAGCAGGCCAGCCTTGCAGGACAACAGTATGTGCAGCCAGCCACCATGGATCATCCAGAAATATATGGACACTTCCAGGATGCTGGTGTGGGTTCATGGAGTTCTGTGCGTAAAATTAAGAACACTTTTCAAACTTTCAAACTTTAATATTCAAGGCCAGGAACATCCATCTCCCAACCCTGTATCTCCCAAGGTTCTCAAGGCTGGTTTTCATCAGGCAAGAGAGCACGCTGTTCCTCCTCTGTACCAAGGATACTGTGAACTTTTGATCTACATTGAAGGAAAGAAAATTAGAATCGTAATATTTCTCATCTTAAAATAATTCAGTACCTATGTCTCTATCCAACTACCTCCTCAAAGGTATCTGCCAAGTCCTGAGGCTTAGAGCACCTAGCAATCTGCTGACTGTCAGAATGGAGGTAGAATGGTGTTTCTTTTTCATCTCCACAAGCCAACTTTTATTTTTTATTATTTTTTCCTTAATAATCCTTTATTGTTGAAAGCATTACATATGTCCGTTTTCCCCCCCATGGACCCCCTCCAGCCTGTCCCCGCCCCCCGCCCCAGGCCTCCCCCATACCAGGCCTTCAGCACCCTGTTGTCTATGTCCATGGGGCACATATCACTTCATTGAAAAGTTCAAGGCCCATGACCATTTGAAGTTAAATGATTAAAAGAAAAACAATTGTGTGATGAAGTACAAGCCCGCAACACGGGCATGTGCCCTTGACGAATTGAACCCAGAACCCTTCAGTCTGCAGGCCAATGCTCTATCCACTGAGCCAAACCAGGTTGGGTCACAAGCCAACTTTAAAGGGAGAAAGAAGTTCAAGAGTTGACCATACCTTCTTCTTCTCCTTGAGTACTCCAATAGATAAAACAAGCCCATCAATAGTCCCTTTAACACAATCAAAGTTACTAGTTAATGTCAATTCTCCAAGTCATGTTTCTCCACACAAAGAAAATGAAAATATAAGACTGATTACTCACACTTGTCAGAGCCCACAGACCTTGTACAGCTGCTGCCCATTCAAAACCAATTTTCTCATACAGAAATCCACCCAGTGTTGGTCCCATAAAAGCACTAACAATGAAAAGAAGAAAGGGTATTAAATAATAGAGGGAGAGGGAGAGAGGGAGAGAGGGAGAAAGAGAGAGAGAGAGAGAGGGAGAGAGGGAGACAGAGAGAGAGAGAGATATGGGGAGAAGGGGGGGGAGAGAGATCCTTCCTAAGGTTGCATGCTCCTTCAGTTATAGGTTTTCATTAAATTGGAACTATAAATTCTAAAGAAAAATGGTGATTCCTGGACCCAGCATTGGGTATAAGAAAATGGTTCTACCTGAAAAATGATGATGCTTAAATCTTTTAAACAATTGTATAATTATAACTGCTTCTGAAAAGTTGATGCCTTACACGAAAATAAAATTAAAAGAGAGGCATTCAAAATAATTTTTATACTATTCTCTCTACTCAGTGTTTGTATTAAAGATAATTTAATTCAGTACATATTTATGGATGATATCTACATTGCCAGCATACAGTTATCCCTTTGGCATGGTAGAGAGTAACAAAATAAATAAGTAAATAAATTTTAAAAATGGAGATATGGTCCTGATAAGTGAACTTAAAAATATCATTTTTATAAGACACGCATGGGACCATTTTGGTTAGGTATATAAAACTGCTGGCATAACCAATGATCTTAGAGTCAGAGGGCACAGGTAAAACTCTGGTTCTGCCCTAAATAAATTTTGCCAACTCATCTGGTATCTCCATTTGTTCATCTGTAACTGAGGGACAGTATTTTCCATCTTGCCAGTGTGAATGGAATTCAATGGCTACTCACCCAACGGACCACATTGCACTGAAGAGACCTGACACGAGTGCCAGTGTACTTAATCCTTCTTCAAATCCATTTTCACTGCAAAGAGAGACAAGCGTGTATCAGTGATTGCAAGGGAAGCTGTGTGACGAAAAAGAACTGTAAGTCAGGATAAAGTAAGCCAGGAGTAATCTGAACAAAACCAACAGCAAGATTACTCCATTTCTAAGATAAAAAGCTAATCTAAGTTGAAGGAATTGTCATACTAATGTCTACTTCCTGGTTTTCTAAAAAATAATTTTGTTGCATATGTAAGATACAACATTAAGAATCACAATCCATTTGCACTAAATGCTCAGAAAAATATATAATGAAGAAATTCTTAAAATGGGATGAGCATGTAAAGGCAACTTTTAGAAAATGCAGGGCAGCTCCTTCTTCCTGTGGGAGATGTTGATTGACACAGCCTAAAGGCCAATATTCTCCCTGAAGGGATAAACTCCCCCAAGTTCACTCTGTGTTCTCCATCATCAAGCCTGCTAAATGGGAGACTGCTGACCAAGTGACAAATGTCTGGTGTGATACTGTGATTTATTGTAAGAAATACATGTTTGGTCTTGGTTCATTTCTGGCACACACAGCTCCTAAAATCTTTGAAATATCCTGATTGAAAGCAATAAAAGTCTTTGTTATATTAATGAGGTGACTTTTGGAAAACACCTAAGGATGGTGGCCGGTTGCTAGGAGAGCTGTTCCTGTGATTAGAGGGTTGAAACTTGCAGTCCCCCCACCCTCATCCCTCCACACCATTCACCTCTGGGCTGGAGGTTGAATCAATTGCCAGTGATCGACGATTTAATCAACCATGCCGGAGTAATAAAACTCCCATAAAAAACCAAAAGGACGGTTCAGAGAACTTCCTGGTTGGTGAACCGGAACGCTTACACCTGCCAACGTGCAGGGCCCGAACTCCATGAGTATAGGAGCTCCTTTGTTTAGGACCCCGCCATGTGTATCTCTTCATCTGGCTGTTGATTCCTACCCTTTATTATCCTTTGTTATAAACATAATCTGGGAGTAAATTGGTTTCTGGAGTTCGGTGAGCTGCTCTAGTAAATGAATCAAATCCAAGGAGGGGATCATGGGGACATCTGATTGACAGCCAGCCAGTCAGGAGTACAGGTGATACCCTGAGCTTGTGACTGGCATCTGAAGTGGGGACAGTCTTGTGGGACTGAGCCCTAAGCCTGTGAAATCTGATGCTGTCTGTGGGTGGTCAGTGTCAGAACTGAGTTGAATTGTAGGCCACCCAGCTGGTGTGAGAGAATGGCTTGGAAAACCCCTCACGCATTGGACTTGGTACTAGAGCCATTTTGCCTGGTTACTCTATGCTCTTGGATGGACCTCGTCCACGAGAGAGGAATAATGCCAAGGCTTTTCCATTTTGCTTTGGTTGTTTAAATGTGTATCTGTACATAAACCAAGCTACGCCTCTATCCACAACCCAGTTTAACTATTACTGTATACATTATCATTTATATTATTGCATTATTGCACATACTATTTATATCACAATAGTGTGTGACATGATATCATAAAGATATATTATTGTGAAAAAAAAACACACTTCCAAAATCTCACAAAATTGAGAAATCCACGAAAGCCTGTTTAAAATACAGCTCTTGCCTGGCCAGCGTCAACCACTGAACCAGGATGTCATAGTTCGTGGGCTTGATCCCCAGTGTAGGGTGTGCAGGAGGCAGCCGATCAATGATTCTCTCTCATCATTGATGTTTCTATCTCTCTCTCCCTCTCCCTTCCTCCCTGAAATCAATAAAAATATATTTTAAAAAAATACAGAATGAAAGTAACTTACTGGGCACAACTGATAATCTCCGGGAAAGTCGGGATTATACTCATTCCGGAGGAAATGCCAATGATGACTAACATCAGCACCAGCAGCCACAGTTGACTGCAAAAGAGTTTCGGAGAAAAACAAAAATTAGCCGCTGAAGAGACACAAAGCTTCATGATAAGGACGGCAGGCGGGATCCCAGAGAAGTTCCTTTCACAGATTCCAGGCCTGGTCTTGTCCTCATTCCCATCTGGTCACATTTCATTCAGTCCACATCCTTTAGCTCCTTATACTTGGGGGTGGGGGTCAATTCATCCTGATATCTCAATGTCTTTTGTCACATATATCACATGTCTGGAGTCAACTTGCCTTATTTCACCTGCAAAATCCTTTCAAAATTGGTGAAAACGCCAATGCTAATGTTTTTCTTTCAATTGCTTGGCTTTGAAATTCATTTGGCTAAAAAATGTCAGAAGGGCGGTGGTAAAGTGACAGGAAACTAGTATTTGTACCACACGGAGCACTATGCCAGTTACCTAGCACCCATTACCTTCACTGAATGCTGCAGCATCCCTGTGATATCAGTACTATTTCCAAATGAAGACAATTGAGGTGATAAAAACAGTCTCCTTTCTGAGAACTGCAAAATGGGACAGAAGGCAAGAAGCTTTGATAGGATGAAGAATAAAGAAAAAGGAAGAGAAAACTAAAAAGTATCTGATTGGCTGGGGCTGCATAGTCAACCCTATCTGGTGTTTGGGGATTGGCTGACTGGCTAGCCTGTATTTCTGGCTCGATCCCCAGTAGGGGGCATGCAGGAGGCAGCCAATTGATGATTCTTTCTCATCATTGATGTTTCTATCTCTCTTTCTCCCTCCCCCTTCTTCTCTGAAATCAATAAAAATATTAAAAAACAACAAAAAAAACCAAGCTTTACTGAGAAGCTACTACATAGTAAGGATGATACAAAAAACAAACAAACAAACAAAAAAACACATTTGGTCCCTGCCTTCCTTAAAACAAAAAACATTTTAAGTATCAACTAAAGACAAGTGTCAACAAAAAAGTATGATATTGAAACACAAAGGGAGAATAAGCATATTTCTCATTTGATACAGATCTTATGCATTCCTGTTTGCTTGTACCACTGCTAGCTTCTAGTAAGATAAATACTGTCAGTCTAACAAACAATCCAATACTGTCATAAAGCAAGGTAATTATTTCAATAATAAGGCTTGAAATACTAAGAGATCCTAATATCACACCAAATTTAAAAAAAAAAATTCTTAATGCTATTTGACCAAAATTACAGAGAAGAAAAAATTACCTTTGAATGTGCAATACTGGGACTGGTCCTAACAGCATGTAGCACCCTGCTGTGATTATGTTTCCAAAAACCAGAAACCATTTCCTTAGATGCTGATAAAGAAAGGGACCAAAGAAACTCTTAAAACCCTCCATGATCAAGGAATATTTTAAAAAAATCACTGATGAGCATTATTAAAAAGTCCAAATATATTGAAGAAAACAAAATTCTACATTTAAGAGAAAATAGGTAGGCGGTAAACACAAAAGCAAGGACAACATACCCAAACACAGGGAATATGCAAAAACAAGGATTCCTGGCAAAGGGAATGGATGGCAGACTTTGTACATGACGAAATAGTTCAAATCTAACAATTTAAAAAGCAGTCACTACAAGGAACAAGCAGGTAAAACATCTGGAAATTTTACATTATTAAAAAAAGTACCCACTAAAATTATTCCTTATACACTACTTGAATGCAGGCTAAAAATTATAGGGGTATAACAGCTGCTCAGTTATATGTAAGACTATGTCTTAAAACCAAGCTTAAAACACTGTTTAAGACACTTGCTTTTCTTAGTAATCTCCATGTAATTTAGATCTTGACAAATAAGCACTAATGCCATAGAAGCTTAAAAGTTGGCTAACAGCACTATTTCTTTATATTAGTTATCTGGACTGAATGGTTTAGACCAGGGGTCCACAAACTACAGCCCGCGGGCCACATGCGGCCCGCCGAAAACATTTATCCGGCCTGCTGGGTGTTTTTGCTGCCGCTGCCTGTTGCTTAGCAGCCGACTAGTTTTTTTTTAAACTATAGTCCGGCCCTCCAACAGTCTGAGGGACAGTGAACTGGCCTGGCCCCTGTTTAAAAAGTCTGAGGACCCCTGGTTAGACCTAGTTAAAGGAGTATAGAAGGGACTTTCTGTCAGGGGGATAACCAATGCATACTGATGTGGCCAAGCTCTTCACTCCCACAGGAAAACCAAATTATCTCCTCTCTGTTGGATCAAGACCCAACACCTCTGGAATTCCGGCCTAATTATTAAAGTCAATCCATTTTTTTGTATTAAGGTAGCTTTTAATCTTTAGAAAGTCTAATGCAAAGTTAACCTGCTCAGGTTGTAAGTCAGTGGAACCTCACACTGGAACCTCTCCATCAGCTCAAAAAATTGAATATGTTAGAATTTAAATGTTCTCACCTTCCCCAAAAAAGATAAATAGGTGAGGTGATGGATGTGCTAATTAACTAGATGGAAGAACTCCTTTCACAATATACTATATATACATAACAATTCACCATGATGTAAACTTTAAATATATTATCATTTTGTCAATTACACTTTAATGAAGTGGAAATCCTTTATAATAAAAAGCTAATATGTAAATTGACCAAACAGCGGAATGACTGGTCGCTATGATGCGCACTGACCACCAGGGGGAAGATGCTCAATGCAGGAGCTGCCCCCTGGTGGTTAGTGTGCTCCCACAAGGGGAGCGCCGTTCAACCAGAAGCTGGGCTCACAGCTAGCGAGTGCAGTGGTGGTGGCGGGAGGCTCTCCTGCCTCTGTGGCAGAGCTAAGGACCTAAGCTGACAGGCGGACATCCCCCCAGGGGTCCTGGATTGTGAGAGGGTGCAAGCCAGGCTGAGGGACACCCCTCCCCCCAGTGCACGAATGCCATGCACAGGGCCTCTAGTCTACATATATAAAAGCCCAGTGACTGTTACGGTGGAACGACCATAACGACCAGTCGCTATGACATGCACTGACCACCAGGGGGCAGATGCTCAACACAGGAGCTGCCCCCTGGTGGTCAGTGTGCTCCCACAGCAGGAGCGCGCCGCTCAGCCAGAAGCTGGGCTTATGGCTGGTGAGTGCAGCAGCAGTGGTGGGAGTCTTTCCTGTGTCTGCGGCACCCAAGCGGTGAGCCAAGCGGTAAGGTGCGAGCAGGTGGGTGGTAAGGAGCAGCAAGCCAAGTGGGAAGGAGCGAGCAGGTGGGCAGTTAGGAGCAAGGGGTCCCACATTGCGAGAGGGCGCAGGCCGGGCTGAGGGACACTCCCCCTCCCCCTATGCACGAATTTCATGCATCAGGCCTCTAGTTTAAAAATAAAAGAATATATCAATTCTAATCAATGGACCTCTAGAGCTCTAGAGGTACAGTTGGAAAACTACTGGTCTAAACATACAAAAGCAATTCTTAAATATAAATTAAGTGTACATACTGGAATTTTATCACTTAGTAGACCACAGAGTGGTGAAGAAATGGTGTAGGATAGTGCCAAACCCAGGAATACCAGTCCTACGTGTCCAGCCGGTAAGTTAAACTGTAAAAGAAATCTTGTATTATTAAAGATACATGATTAAGTCATTTTTAAAATAAACATCTATTTTACCATTTCTTCAACTCTTGTTATCTACCATCAGTCTAATAATAACACTCAGTATCCTTCCTAATGTTTGTCTATTGGTCAATGGATTACTTTTTCTCTATGAGGGGGAAAAACAAACACCTAATCAGAGGTCAGACGTCCTAGATTTTTGCTTGTAGCACTTGACAATAAACATATAATTTTGCTTCTATGAATCAGTTTTTACATGTAAATGAATACTTTGCAAACTTTAGGTGCATAAAATTTACCTGGAGAGGTTCTTGGGCCCTAAGCTTTTTTCAAAAAGTCTGGGAATTTGCATTTCTAACAAGCAATCAGTTAATGTGACAGTCCACAGACTGAGTGCACTGATGTAAAAATCATTGATGATATTATCTATTCTACCCATTTCAAAGGGATAGCAATATTTAAATAAATACTTCAATGGTATGACACATTTTAAAAGGCTTTGAAACAGTAAGCTACCACGTAACTCTGATACTGTTATTATTACCAATATGATACAAATGCCTTTTTTTTTTTTTTTTGGTTATCTGAGTTGTCTCATTCTCCTTAATTTCCTTAATTAATTTTCTAACTTAAGCCCAGGAGATTTAATGAGCCAGTCTATATTTTAACAATGCTTATGACAAATATTAACTCATGCTAAAAATTAGTGTTTTAAAGATAAAAGCAAAATACAAAAGTAAGATATGTAAAGTCAGATATGCCCTCTTCTGATATTACAACTGGGAGGAGACAGGGTGGAGCCCTCCTACCCTAAAGGCTGGAAAACCAGGATTGGCAGCAAACCACCTATTCAAACAACTGATAAGAAGTCAGAAGAAAGGTTAAAAAAAAATCATAGAAAAATACATTTCTAAAGATTTCTTATAAGATAGACAATAGTGACTTAGGTTTACCAGAGAATGGTTACAAACTTTTAGACACAACTTCCTGGAACAGGAAAAAGACTCTTAAAGAACACATTGTTGATGTGAATGGGATGTGTCACCACAAACATAAAAGTTTTCTTATGTGTTACTTCCTGGATGCTCCCTGCTTAAGCCTGGTATTCAATTCTCTAAACCTTGGGCCATGCATTATAATTATAGTCCCAGGTTAATCTTTTTGGGTAGTTTACACACCCAAAACTGGCTTTAGCGACTTCACAGGGTGGTGTTTCTGGTAACTGTGCTTTTTCAATTCTAGGGCTTCACATAAAGTCAGTGTTGACACGTTAATTCTCCGTATCGTTAACTACCAGGCTTGGTAATATACTTTATTGCATTATTAATAATATTTTTCAAAAATATCTAAAACAAATTTCTATGATATCAAACTTTTAGAATTCAGTATTAATTCCTCGGCACTGAAAAGATGGAGAGGCTCTGGGGTCCTCCCTCCTATCCTACATATAATATAGCCTGTAGACATTCAATTCTATGTGATCGCCTAAAAAGTCAGTGGATTCAGGGAGGACACCTCACATTAAATGAGCCAATGGGTACCCCAAGTTCCCCACTGAAATTCCAACAGACAGAGGAAAGGTGTCCTTATTAAGCAGCCAGGATGATACACAAGCCAGACCTATGATGACTCGAGCTTGGTCTTGGAAAGAAGACAAATGTTTGAGCTACTTAGTGAAAGGCTTCCTTCATTTACACAGAATCAGACCCCTAGTTACAGGGACATCAAAGGTACAGGCTACCTCAGTGTGCAGTTCTCATTCTGTGTACGTCTTGCTACAACGTGGAGCTCTTCAGCAATCAGGCTGCTTACCTTCTTCAAAACAAAGAGAGACAGAGTCGGGTCAAGGAAGCCGAAGCAGGAGCTGAGTGAGGTGATGATGAAGGTTAGGAGCGCAACCTTCGGTAAACTGATGAGTTTCCAGAATGAGTGTTGACCTGGATTAGACTCCTCTGAGTAAAATAAAAAGAGAAATTGGAGTAATTAAAATAACTTAACTATCATTTAACCTATTATGAAAAGTAACATTGGTAAGGCCATCATCATCTGGTTATTAAAATAACTGCACCTCTGAGTTTGCCTAAAGTTGCTTATTACCTACGTTTGCAGAAGTTATTCAAACCTAGAGGCCACACTGTTTTCCTAAAAATAATGTCTCAGATTCAAAAGGAATCAGAGTGTGTGAGGAGAAGAAGGGGTCATAGGTTATAGGTTATTAGAGGTAAGTGTGGCCTTTCCCAGATGGAATAAAGAATCTGTAAGGTTTAATTTTGTGCATGGGAAAATGCAGATCTTTCATCAAGGAACAATGTGTGTGTGCTGAGGAGGAATTGGAGTTCATCAAAGAACGCAACACTTTATTTTCTGCTGGCAAAGAAAACACTGGATTGAATGCAGTGCTACTGAATCATGTGTAAAGTACATTTGACTTTCAAGGTCAGTTGACTGCCAACCTTCCTTTTCCCACCATTCCCTACACTTTACCAGTTCCCAGTACCAGGCACAGTTGTTCCCAAGCCTCCATTCATATTCTATGACTCCTTTCTTTTTCCCCTAATTTTTCAAATCTATTCACTTTGCAAGGTCTGGCAATGGCCCTGATTATTCCACAAATTTTACCTTTCTCTAGTTTCCTGCTGCACTTCAAGTCGATGCCATATCTTTTAACACTTAAGCTATAATTCATGTTCATCATTGTTTTGTATTGTGTGATGGCTTTCCTATCTTCCCATTAATTTACTAAAGAAAATCTTTGCTGAGCCAGGTTCCATGCAAAATGCTGGGCAGACAAAGGCAAAGAGGACAAACTCTATCCTGAGAGAAAAGTGAAGAAAGGTAGGATGGAGTTAAGAGGGTATCTATTGGAGCACATATGAGCATTTCCTTAAAACACACACACACACACACACACACACACACAGCACCAGGGAACAATATATAGAAAAGGATTTCCAAAAGTAATACCTAAGTTGGTGCCTAAAGGATGAGTTTGAGATGATCGAGCAAAGAGGAGGAAAGACTAATCCGGGTATATGAGAGTCAGGGATACCTATGTAACGGGGAGAGATCATACTGCAGAAGAATGTGGAGATAAGATTATGCAGAACTTTGTAAAATATGCTGAGAAACCTAAGAAATCTCTATGGATTTCAAACAAGGATGAGACTCAGATCTGTGTTGGAAAGAGGCCTCTCCATGGCCTCAAGGAGAATGGAGACAGGGGCACCAGTTAGAGCCTTTTGCAGTGATCCGGGCCACAGGTGATCCTGGCTGAGGTTGGATGAGCATGGTCTTTGAGAGCCAGGATCAGCACTTGTATATCCTCATTTCTCCAATAGCACCCACCATGAATCATTACTCAATACATTCTTGTTGAATAATGATCCAGTATGGAGCAAAGTACGAAAAAAGCAGAGAGCGGTTCAGCTATTTTAAGTGCTACATTTAGACTTTGTCAGAATATGAGAGATAAAGTTAAATCGTGGTGTTAGTATCTTAATTATTAGCCAAAAATTCACCATAAACCAAATCTGAGCACAGCCCAGGCCACTCAACTAAGGGAGCCTGCAATCAGTCTAGATTAGAAAGAGGTTGAGCACCACCATGTGGCTCCGTGTGGAAGTGCCGGCAGGCAGACTACTTGGTGTGGACTTTGAATTGTATATTAAAGGTATTTACTAGTCACCTTAAGATATAAATGATAAAATACAAACTTTAATTGGTTAAATTTATGGTGCATATAAAAGGTATTATGAAGTTATGGTATAAGACAAACTATTGTGGCATAATTGGTCCCTTCTCTAAATACAAAGTGTGAAACAGGGTTACCAAAATACTAAGAATGTCTGTGAAAACAGACATATAAAGAATTTAATTAAGCTGTTGAAGAAGCTCAAATATTGAAAACTTAGAGTGATAACTGCTTCAAGAGGCACACGGAAGAATTACTTGGGGAGCTCTGCCAAGCTGCTCGGTACTCTCTCTGCTCTCCCCAATTCTGATATATTCTTCTTAAAGGGGTGTGACTCCCTGCTTGGCAACACCTGCCGCAGCAAGCTACCTGTAGAGATGGGGAGGTGGGGTACCCCTCAGGTGTGAGGGAGCAGAAAAAATATTGAGCACTGTGGCAGTACTTACTCAGCATTAATCCAGTAATTGAGAAGGTTCAGAAAAACTTGCCAAAAGAGGTAACAAAATGAGTTTTGAAGGATAAATAAGGGTAGGTAGCATGGGAGGGAGAGATACTCCAGCGCACGTGACTCCCCTGCTGAAATCTAACAACAGCTCTTAATGGCTTTCAGGGTAAAGCTCACATTTTATAGATTTATGAATTTTTAATAGGAAGATTGACATGTCCATGACTGTGTTAGAAATATTTCTTTAGAGCAGTACAGAAGAGAGGACTTGATGAACAGATATAAAAGATGAGGGAGAGGTTAGGAACCATAGCTGACTCTTAGGCACCCAAAGCTAAAGCCACATTGTCCAGGGGTCTAGAAGGAGATAAATGAGTGGAGTAGAACACAAAAGTCTGCCAATGTCAACAAAATAAAAAAGAGTTAATTTTCTAGCTTCTATCTTTAAGCTCTCCTAAAGCAATAGTTTTAAAAAGCACTCAATGGCAATACTTACAGCCTTAACATTATCAGTCTTAGAAATTGTTATACCATTTTTCCCCATTCAATCTAACTAAAAGGTCCTTCTGTAGATAAAGAGAAAGTTTGTCAAGCCAATTTGTTCATAAAAATACAGCTAGCTGGGGCTTTGTAAAGTTCAATGAAGATGCAGGGAAATTTTAATTGAGGAATGACAAAAAATGAGAGAAATAAGTACCAACCAACTAGGCTGGTGGCGGTTAGAGGAGGCTGCAAAGGATACCAAGATTGGGCATGGGGGGAGGAAATGGGGAGAGCAGGCTGGGACTCAAGGAGTAACAGATGTTGGGGTCAGTTCAGCACCTAATCACAGAAGTTTTCAATGCCATGTCCTACCTTTAACTAGTAAACAAGGTCTTTTTTTCCTTATACAGTGTGATAAAGGGCCAGTAAAACTCTTTCTCTGCTGCATGAGAATCTGACTTGGTGTCAGTTGCTTAGTTATCAGTTGAGTGTTCATCTGACACCCAAGTGGAAGCACAACCTAGACGCTCGTCTATAGATACCACCCTGGCTGCCGTGTTACTGGTGTTAGAAAGAGGACAGGCCTCGCCGTATGTTTCAGGGTGAATGATGGTGCCTCTCTAGCAATGATCTCTAGCTCTGTCTCTCCAGCTCCCACGTGAACTCTTGCTCTGTTCCCCTAGTAATCTGACAAGGGTAAAATGACAACTGTGTTACGAGGCAATCTTGCTCACAATTCAAATTACCCTGGCCTGGCAAATTTCATTTGAAAGGAAGGAATTCTAAACAAACTAATAAGTACCTGGTGAGGTATCTGTGCCTCCCTGAGTGTGATTGTGGAGGCCCTGGAGGCGGTGCCATGGAGCTGTCACAGGATATGCTAACTCCTATGGGCACGAAGCTCTGAAGCCAGGATGACTCCCATTACTGCCTGCTGCGGCCTGGTGTCCTCGCACCTGGCTGTGCTGCACAGATGGCCGCAAGGACCACTGGGAAGGAAGGTGTGGGCTTGCCCTCCTATCTCATGTGGCCTTCTAAGAAGATGGCGCCATGTGTGGTGCATGTAACTTGTCATTCTGAATCTTTAATTAAGTCCAAGATGACTTTTGGTTGGCATTGCATATGGCTCTGTTTTATGATCAGAAATTAAATATTTGCTAGTTCTAAAGGTCAGAAAAATTGCTGATGTATAGACATTTATATCAACTGATTGCCTACAGGATTTTTCTGAAAAGCAGAATTAGTTATTTCAGGATACTCTAAAAATCTACCATTGATTACATAAAAGTGAGTATACATTAGATTGGTCTACAAAGGCATGCAAATACTGAAAGATTCTTAAAGCGAGTAACAAATATAGTCTTACCATAACTAGGTAAAATGTACATGGTGAGTGGTACCATCAGCAAAATTATGCATCCAAGCAAAATAAAAGGCACCTCATAGCCAAAGGACTGATACAAGAAGCCACCTAAAGGAGGCCCTAAAACTAGTCCCAGTCCAGAAAAAATCTCAAGACTTCCCTAAAATTGAGGAAAAAAAATAAGTTAATATATTTTGATTGAAAAGTTAACAAATAAAGGTTTAGTGGGCACTATCTGAAAAAATTCTATCCACTTCACAATTTACACACACATACACACAACCTCAAGATGGACCCCAAATTTAAATATATATTTTGAAATCATAAAAGCACTAAAAAATAAAATATGGGAGTTTTTTGTTCCTTAGTCTTTATGGTAGGGAAGGTTTTCTAATTATGGCACAAAAACTCAGAAAACACAAAAGAAAAGTTGATAAATCTGATTATATGAAAACAGGAAAAACTATGTATGGAAAAACACAACAAAAGACAAAGAATAGAGAAAAAATACTGACAAAGGACTAATTTCCCAAATATATCAAGAGAGTAACTTCAATTCAAAAAGGGAAAAGAAAGAAAAAAACCTAATAGGAAAATGGGAAAAGGCTATAAAGAGACTGTTGACACATAAATGATATGCAAAGCTCTTAGGCATGTAAAAAGAAGCTCACCTTCACTTTTTAAAGACATGAACATTTAAAGATGCCAATGTTTCCCTATCGCCTGTCAAGTTCTCCATACTTCCAAGAATTTGAGGAAAGAGCATCTTTGGACATTGCTGGTGAGTGTACACCACAGGGCAACTTGGCAAATCAACCATTACAAATACACACATTCTCTGACCAAGAATGCCACTTCTGGGAATCAAACTTACAGATATAGCCATAAAGATGTGGTATGGTGTATGTGCAAGCTTATATTTGTAGCACTATTTATAACAGCAAAAGATGTAAACAATGAAATTTTCATCAATTTAAATAAACTAGGTTATATATACAGTGAAGTACTACACAGTCATTAAAGAGAAGCAAAGAATGAGGAACTTTTCATATATAGATATAAAAAGATCTCCAAGCTAATTTCTATTTTTTATTTATTGATTTCAGAGAGGAAAGGAGAGGGAGAGAGAGATAGAAACATCAATGATGAGAGAGAATCATTGATCGGCTGCCTCCTGCATACCCCCACACTGGGGATCAAGCCCGAAACCCGGGCTTGTGCCCTGACTGGGAATCGAACCTGTGACCTCCTGGGTGGACGCTCAACCACTGAGCCATGCCAGCCAGTCTCCAAGCTAATTTCAATGTTTGTGTAATAAGTAAGACAGAGTATGTTACCATAGTGCAAAGAAAATGGAGGGAATCATGCTCTCTCAGTGTGTGTGTGTGTGTGTGTGTGTGTGTGTGTGTGTGTGTACATGAATACATGAAATTGCTTAGGAAGAAACCTGTAGTATCTGTTGCCTTCTGGGGGAGTGATGTTGGGCTGGGTGCCCCGACAACAGGAGTGTCTACGGGAACTGAGCAATAGTAATATATAGAATATATTCACCAGAGCTGAAATAAATGACAAAAAAAGAATATATTCACTATATCCTATATTTCCCTTTGTAACTTTTGAATTTTGTACCATGTAAAATTATTTTGTTTTGTTAAAGTTAAACAAAACAGTGCTATGGGAAAAATAGTTCGCTATCGCAGAACTCTTACAGAAATTGCACCGTTTTAAATCAATCTAATTTAGGGGCTTTAAACAGAGACCCGTGGCTTGCAACCTAAAATCCTCAGACCTCACAGAAGACACAAAAGTAGTCTACTAATAACTTTCAACGTTTCATAACAAATACAGAAATCCTACATTTTCTCGCAATAATGTTATCCAGATCAACTACCATGTTAGGCCATTACCTTTTGGCTGCAATTTTACATAGAAACTTGGCATGTCCTGCTGATCAAAAAATCCAAAGTACTGTGGCATCATAGGAATTTCTTGGGCAACACTTTCCAGAGTGTTCCACAAAGTACCAGTTCTTTAAGAGTCAAAGGTGGTTCCATAGTCAAATTGAGTTGTGGAACATTAAATAAACTATCTCTACTATAGAATTTCTCAGTCTTAACACACTAATGTGAACTGGATAGCATATGCACACTCCAAACATGTTTAGCCACAAAACCTTGTTTTGCAGAGCATGTCAACAGACTAGTCTTCTGAATCCTTTTTGAGAAATATATTCCTGGGAGATGTAAACAGTGTACCTGCCACAATGGCCAGCACTGTGTGGCAATGACTATAGAATGAGCCTATCCTAAATAAGCCTATCCGGACATATTATTTTATATGGGTAAATGAAGGAGTCCTTGGTACTAAACTGATCAGACCCACGCTCTAGAGGACAATTATAGGCTCTGTGGTGACATTTGGTCTCTGTACACACCGGGTCCAAGGAGAGACCTATGGGAAAGCCCGCATGGGGTCAGGGAGGCAGCAGCCAACAGGAATCTGGTGTGTCACTAATACCAGATGTCCAGGTACCTAGGCAATATATGAGACATACATCAATACGATGCTACCAGGGTCTGGGTTTTTATGGCAAAATAAGAGGGTACTCCGCAGACAGCACTGAAGCACTTACAAACTTATTGCTAACATCTCTCCCATGAATCTTGGAAAAGTGGAGGAAGGACTCTACAGATTGAGTCTTTTCTAACCCAGAGGAACGCTTCAGGCAGCCGAGCCCCAATCTCAGCTACACAGAGAGAGCAAAATACTACTAGGAAGGTATTTAAAAAAATAATATAAAAGTGGCAAAAAGAATATTTGGCTTGGACCACATTTACCTGTCAAACTGCCCATTCAGAGGATTCTAAGGCCAGGAAGAGACCTAAGTAAGACTGATGATACATTTATTGACAGCCTGCTGCTGGAAGTACAAACTAAGGTAAAAGGTAACAAACACAGATTGTAAAAAAAAAAAAAAAAAAAAAAAAAAAAAAGCATGTCTAGTAGAATGGACCCCAGCTTTAACTTGGAAGGTGAAACAAATATTTTAGCCTACACTAAAGGTAAAATAGGAAAAAAAAATATAAAATACATACCAATACTGTGGCCACATGATTTGGGAAAGCCTTTGCGAGGATAGAAAAAGATGCAGTTATTGCTGCAGCAAAGCTTATGGCATCTGTTATTCTCACTAGAAAACACAGAGCAATAAATACCGGTCCGTCGGGAACTTGGTCCAATAAACTAAAAGAGAACAAAACAAGTCTCAAATGCCAAGCTGGTTTCTTTCTTTTTAAAAAAATATTATTTTTATTGATTTCAGAGAGGAAGGGAGAGGGGAGACATAGAAACATCAATGATGTGAAACAATCATTGATCAGCTGCCTCCTGCACACCCCCTCTGGGGGTCGAGCCTGCAACCCGGGAATGTGCCCTTGACTGGAATAGAACCTGGGACGCTTCAGTCTGCAGGCTGATGCTCTATCTACTGAGCCAAACCAGCCAGGGCCAAGCTGGTTTCTATTCATTTCCTTCTTAACTGTACTCACTGAAAAGAGCAGTAGCTCACTTAGAGTTATTAGAATAAATCTCTTTAGAATATAAACTTTTTAAAAAGTTGCTTTGTTATACTTTGAGTAGAAGAATTACCTTCTTTTGGGAGGTACCAATTGGAAGCATAATGAGAATTTAGTTGCCCTTTTCTGCTGACATAATTAGCTCCCTAGATAATACTAAATAGGCCTTTTAAAATATAAAGCATCACTCTGACAAGAACCAATATAGAAGATTCTTAGTTTCAGGTTTGAGCCATAGTGGGGCTCAAACCTTCAAATACAGTGAATACAGAAAATAGAAGACCACCCCACATAAAAAGAACAATTTAAAAAACACTTAATTTAATATGGTTTTCCTTAGGTTATTTCATCACAATCTCACCAAACTCTTATCACTCATCTATGTTCCCTAAGAACTTGTTTAAACTCCTCCATATTATTTGCCACTATGGTTGTATAAACTTAAGAACTTTCAAAGTTTTGCCTCTGGATTTATTTTCCCTTTTCTCCAAATAGCAATAGGTGAAACCATTCTGCTCCCATGTTCAGAAGTGAGCACAGGACTAGGCCTGGCTAATCAGTGCATTCTCTTCCCTGGCTACAGTGACCTTGATGCAGTGATGGGTCATCAACAAAGATTAGGCCAGTGGAACTCCATTCTGTAACTCTACCAGAAGCTATTAGGAAAGTGGCTGCTGGGGGCCATCTTGCCATCACAAGGGTAGAGTCTATCCAACAACAAAGCACAAGAAGAGGAACACAAAACCAGGAATTTAAGAAAGATGCTTGATAAAATTATTTTAGCATATGGATTCTGATTTTCTTTAGCTGATTTTCTAGGTAAGAAACTCATTCTCTTGCTGGAGCCAAAAATTTTCTGTGACTCAGAAAAGTGAGCTAAGTTTCTGTCACTCACAGTCATAGGAGTCCTAATGAATAGATTCAATAGTCAGTTTATGGGTGATCCATCCCCTAGAGCAGTGGTTCTCAACCTTCCTAATGCCGCGACCCTTTAATACAGTTCCTCATGTTGTGGTGACCCCCAATTTCATTGTTACAAATTGAACATAATTAAAGCATAGTGATTAATCACAAAAACAATATGTAATTATATATGTGTTTTC
Source organism: Myotis brandtii (assembly GCF_000412655.1). Classification (NCBI taxonomy): domain Eukaryota; kingdom Metazoa; phylum Chordata; class Mammalia; order Chiroptera; family Vespertilionidae; genus Myotis; species Myotis brandtii. The sequence goes on from NW_005354291.1 coordinate 10,595,257, forward strand.
CGATGGTCTTAGGCAACCCCTGTGAAAGGGTCGTTCAACCCCCAAAGGGGTCGTGACCTACAGGTTGAGAACCGCTGCCCTAGAGGATTCTTTTCTTAAGACCAATGTCACTCATCCTGTTTTCTACATCACCCAACTCCCTTCACCATTAGTCACATGCAGAGCACTCAACAATCAGTGGTACTGACTGATGTAAAGGATCCATTAACATTTTAAACTGAAGATAGATTATGAAACATGTTCAAGCTCCCAAACATATCAAAACATGACTTACCCAAAGAGAATTGTGACTCCTCCTGAGACAAACATTCCTGATACAAACATAAATTTTGCTCCAATCTGTACAAGCTATAATAAATGTCAAAGAAAGTAGTAAATTGATGACTACTACAAGTCTATATTGACATAAACAAATATACTTTATCAGAAAATATACCATTTGGGAAAGATAAAAGCAGTTACTATAATAATTCTTTAATAGAATAAAAACATACATTTCTTAAACCATGAAAGAAGTTAAAAATCAATCAACTCTAAGAATGGAACTGTCAACAGTGGCACAATTCATAAAGTATAATGGTGGTTATTTCTGCATCAATGGAAATTCTAGACTGATAAATTAGAAGAACTCATTGTACAATTTTTAAAATTGAAATGTTCATATGAACTTTAATACTTACATATTTTCCAAAGAACAAAGAGGCCAGCAGTTCAAACAAAGCATAGCATCCAAAGATCATCCCAATAACTGTATTGCTGGCTCCTTTCTTTTCAGCCTTTAAAAAAAATTTGAAAAGGAAATTAAGTTTGAAAGACAAATTCGCGTCAGTGTAAAAAAATGGAGCTATTAGATATGAGCATCATCTTGTAACCTTTATCTGTACAGCAATTTTAAAAATTATTATTATAAAATAAACAGGATGGAGAAGTAAGGGAAACTATACTAAAACCTAGTCTGACATGAAAATAATTCACTCATCATGCTCAAACATTAAAATAGAACTATCATATAATTCAGCAATCTGTCTTCTGAGTTTATAGCAAAAGAATTGAAAGTGGTGTCTGAAAGAGATATTTCAGCATTTTTCACAATAGCTAAGATATAGAAACAACCCAAAAGTCTATCAACAAATGAATGGATAAAAAAAATGTGGTATATACTGTTAGGTCAAAAGGGGGTCCAGAAGCTGATGCATGCCTCCGCCAGGCAGATGGTGACGCAGACACTGGGCCCTTGCTAGAATTCGTAACAGGCCAGTGCACCAGGCAAATGGTGACACAGATACCGGTCCCACCCTGGAATTCCTAACAGGTCAGCTACCAGGCAGATGACGACACCTGGAAACCGTGACGACCCCCGCGGCGGGAACTCCCACAGCTCATGCTCCCCTGCCCTCACTGAACAGCTGTATAAAAAAAGCGCCCCCCCCTGTTGGCGCGGATCCACGTACCCTGTCTTTGGGGCCCGTGGGTCGGCCTGGGACGCAGAATAAAGCCTTTCCTTTCTTTCTTTTCTGATTAACTGGACTCTCTTTATTTCCTATGCCGCCTCCTGAGCCACCTAACCTAACATATACATTCAGTGGAATATTTATTCAGCCTTAAAAAATAAGAAAATCCTGGCATTTGCAACAACATGGATAAACATTGAGGAAATTATGCTAAGTGAAAAAAGCCAGACACAGGAGAACAAATACTGCATGATTCCACTTACCTGAGGAATCTAAAATAGTCAGAAGCAGAAAATAAAATGGTTGTCAGGGGCTTCAGGAAGGGGGAAGTGAGAAATTATTATTCATTGGGTATAAAGTTTCTGTTAAGCAAGATAAGCTCATATTGCATTATCACATAAAAAAAAAACAAGAAAGGAAAATAAACATAAAAAAATCTCACAAAAGAACACAAGGGAATATTTGTAGGTGATAAATATATTTAGTATCTTGATTGTGGTGATGACATCACAGATATATGCATATGTCCAAACTCATCAAGATAGATATATTAAATGTGTGCATTCTTTTGTATATTGATTATACCTCAATAATAAAGCCTCTCCCCCCTGAAAAAAGATTTGTTTGCTTTAGCTGACAAAAAAAATCAGAATTAGAAAGGATAAAAAAGTATAAACAAAAACAAAACATCTTGGCTGAAGAAATGTGGGCTCTACTTCATCCATGGAACTGAGTGAACAGCTAATCTTGACATACTTCCTTTATGTTATC
>NW_005354291.1:10597500-10602723 GCF_000412655.1 Myotis brandtii
TCCTGGTACAGAACTTCTAAAACCCTTGTAATTTTCCAAGTGATAGAAGCACTAGAAGCATCTTTTGTTCTAATATTTGTTTGTTTTCACCCTGGTCCCTAGTACCTGGTGGCAGGAAAGAGTGGAGAGGTTGAATCAAAAGCAGTGGTTCTCAACCTTCCTAATGCCGCGACCCTTTAATACAGTTCCTCATGTTGTGGTGACCCCCAATTTCATTGTTACAAATTGAACATAATTAAAGCATAGTGATTAATCACAAAAACAATATGTAATTATATATGTGTTTTCCAATGGTCTTAGGCAACCCCTGTGAAAGGGTCGTTTGACCCCCAAAGGGGTCGTGACCCACAGGTTGAGAACCACTGATCTAAAGCATTGGAATCAGCCATTCCTCTTCCATTACTAATAACTACATGAGATAATGGTGTGGAGACAAGAGAGATATCATTGTAAAAGATACCACTGATGACATCCTAGCAAAAGGTTGTGCTCTATGTAGACTGGAACATGAAGTCGACATGTCTACTACACAAAGGTCAGGTAGTAAATGAGTTGAATTGTGTTCCTCAAACTTCTTATATTTTGAAGTCTGAACTCCCAATACCTCAGAAGTGACCTTATTTGGAAATAGAGCCTTTACAGAGGTAATCAAGTTAAAACTAGGTCAGTGGGTTGGCTGTAATACAAAAAAACTTGTATCATTATAGAAAGGGGAAATTTGGGCACAGAGACACCCATAGAGGGAAGACCATGTGAAGAGACACAGACAAGGAGAGAGACCTGGAATAGGCCCTTCCCTCACAGCCTTCAGAAGGACCCAACCCTGCCAACCCCTTGATCCTGGACTCCTAGTCTCTAGAACTGTGCAACAATAAATTTCTGATGTTTAAGTTACCCACTTTGTGGTACTGTATTATGACAACCCTAGTGAACTAAAACAGCTATCTCAAAAGGAAGGTATTACCAAAGGAGTCAATGAAGATGTAGAAAGAACATGCATGGGCCAAGTTACAGTATCGTGTTTTTTGCTTAATAGTTCTAAGTATTTAGTTCTGGAGTCTGGAAGAAAATATGTAATGGTTATGGCAACTAAAATTTATTGGACCCTTACTATGAGCCAGAATCCTATTAAGGGCTGTTTTACATGATATCTAAGAACAATTAAATAAGGGATGTATTTTTGGCCCCATTTACTAGATGAGGATACAGACTTGCAAAGTTTCTGGTCACTGCAATCATGACAGTTTCCACCGTGTGCATGTTCCCACATTCCCAACAGGACGATGGTGACAGGATGTCCTAGAACCACCACAGCAGCAGCTGAGTACCACTTTTAGAACATGGGTCCTGCTTCACATTAGGAAAGCAAGAACAGCTCTTCAAAGCAATTTTTGGTTCACATGTAATCCTCAGACAAAGGAGGAGGGTGCCAGAAAAAGGAGTAGAAGCAGGAATCCTGTACCAGAATTTAAGAAGGGCCTGCTTTCCCTTTGTCTAATTAGCTCTGGCTAAAAGGAAAGATGACAGACCCTACAGGAGGAAGGGTAAGTTTGGGCAGGGCACAAGGCTTCAATATGAAATGAGAAGGAAGGGCTCACTCTTCATATCTACACCTTTTTAAGTTATAATGCTCTCTCTCCTACCTCTGTCTTCGTTTCTTTAGCCTTCCCTTCTGCAAGCAAGAAACTAAATTAAAAAAGTCACACACACACACACACAGCTCCTGGTTTTCCTTTGTCTGTATTCCATTAAGAAGATATTAACATTAATTTCACTGAGTTCCACCTGATCCAGGAAATGCCCTTCTAACTTGTTGGTCCACTTACTCCAGTTCTTCTGCATCTTAATTCCACAGGCTCCGGTCATAATTATTTTTTTCCAGAACCCAAATTTGGCCAGGCTACTCTGTGTTGCTCAAACGCCTCTAATGACATCTCACTGACTAAACCTTTGGCATGCATGTGAGGACCCTTGCATTCTACTTCCAACCTGCGTCCTCAGATCCTCTGCCTTCAATCAGACCTCGCTCCGCTCCAGGCCCCAGCTACACCAGATTGTCTGCTATTCCCCAAGAACAGGCGATTTACTTTGCTAATCCTGTGACTCTCTCAAGCTGTTTCCCAGGACACCACACCTGTTTTTCACCTGGGGAACTAACATTTCTCAAGACCCGCCTTAGATTTATTCTGTGAAGTCACTTTCAATGCCACCCTTTCTTGACCTTCCCTCTCCAGCCCCCACCCTCACCCATGGTAAAATTAACCAATTCTTCCTCTAAAGTCTCGTAACATTTTGTACACCCTTTTCTTAAAAGATGTCCAAATACCCTGCAACTTTTTAAAAAATACACCCTAACTGGTCTGGCTCAGTAGATAGAGCATCGGCCTGCGGACTCAAGGGTCCCAGGTTTGATTCCGGTCAAGGGCATGTACCTTGGTTTCGGGCACATACCCAGTGGGGAGTGTGCAGGAGGCAGCTGATCATGTTTCTCTCTCATTGATGTTTCTAACTCTCTATCCCTCTCCCTTCCTCTCTGTAAAAAATCAATAAAATATATTTTTAAAAATTAAAAATATGTTTTCACTCCCAATGGACAAGAAAAGAGAGGGATGTTTTCCTGACCTTTTTCCTGCCCTCGCATCCAAAGCCTAGCACACTCTAGAGTGGGAAGTCCTGAAGCCTTCCACTCCCATTCAGTGAACAGAACCGGACTGGGTCAGACACTTAACTTCTGAGTCTGTTTCTTCATTTACAACATGATGAGATCTTCACTCCTCTGCCTATTTTATGGAGTAGCTGTGGAGAGAAACTAGGCTAAATGTGTGGGAAAGTACACTGGAAATGAAACAGCACTGACTGGGTACAAAGTGTTACTGATCTTTAGCAGAGAAGCCATTTTTATCCTCTGTTGTGGTACACGGAATGAAGTTATCATTCTACATATTATCAAGGCAGTTGGAGGGCTGAGAGGGGCCAGAGCACTGAGGCTTGGGCAAAGAACACCAAGTCAAACACGTGGACATGTTATCTCCACTCAGCCAAGCCAGGGCCACTCCTGTCACACTCTGTCCAATCAACCTCCAGATTCCAGGTGGATCCTCTAAGGCAGCGGTTCTCAACCTGTGGGTCGCGACCCCTTTGGGGGTCGAATGACCCTTTCACAGGTGGCGCGTAAGACCATCGGAAAACACATATATAATTACATATTGTTTTTGTGATTAATCACTATGCTTTAATTATGTTCAATTTGTAACAATGAAATTGGGGGTCACCACAACATGAGGAACTGTATTAAAGGGTCGCGGCATTAGGAAGGTTGAGAACCACTGCTCTAGGAGTTTTTCATTTTAAGTCTGTGCCATATCTATGCAGCAGTCGCCAACTGGTGGTCCGTGAGGTCCGAAAGGTTGGTGACCGCTGATCTATAGACTCTAACACCATGGAAAAGGCTTTGATTAGAAGGACCTAGTCAAGATTAATCAGAATTTTTCCATGGCACAAACATTGCCTCTAGATGCCACAAGAAATTCAAGTCAGAAAAGGGAATTTAAGTGGACCACGATTTACTTTACTGTCTTAACCAGGATCTTTTGCAGTAACATTAAAATCTCAGTTATGCAGTGCAGCCCTTTTTTTTCAACTGCAGAAACCAAATAAAGGTTAATCAAACTACCTAGTAAGCAAAGAAGGTCAATTATATTTAGGTGAGTTACCTCCCAAGATGATGATCTTTTTGACTGGATCCTCTTTCTGGCATCAAATATTCTATAAGAAGTCTTCTGTTTGCTAAAGTTCTCTACATCATCTTTGCTATATGCAAATCTTTACATTTTACTACATATTGTAAAATTAAATAATTCAAAAGGCTTTTTAAAATGAAGAATTCATAAGGATATGAAAATGTCTCACCTCCTTGGGGAAAAAGGGTCCAAGGATGGAATAGGACATCATACAGCCTAAGTTCATGGAAGCTGCCGATATCAGGACAAAAAGCTGTTCTCTCGAAAGCCGGTTGGGTGTCTCTCTTGCACTTGCTGCAGGGTCATCACCTTAAATGCAAACACACTGCAATTACAGGCATGTACTACTGATTAAAGTACACAAATGTCACTTCCGTGCACAGACGATGTATTCTGAAGATAACAGTTACTGAGCTAAGGGCTATTTTCAATATAGCACATGTGACCACATGTAACACAATCCTTGTACATTACTGCAATTTTGAAAACATATCACTTTCATTGACACAGTATTCCCTGTTAGAATTTCAGTACAGAATTTATCAAACCATCTGCTCTGTTTTGCCTTCACCATAAGGCCTATTTCTTTCACCTCAAATAAATTCAAGAAGGATCAGGGAACAAGGTACCCTTCAAAGGGTACTGCTCTCAAGTATAATGTGATTTCTCCAGCTCCTAGCTTCACTTGTTACATGAACTCAATGTTTCAGGCATGTCAGGTTAGCTGTTTATTAAGCATTCATTGTAGGGCAGTACTGATGTTAAGTGAAGAGTAAGGAGAAAACAAACGAAACAATTCAATTGGCAAATTACATTGGGACACTCCTGGATAAGCCAAATCCCACCGATCTGTAAATCACTACCGTTTTTTCACACCAATTACTGACCTTTCACAGTGATTAATTTAATACTTACTCCAAGGACTAAATTTTCATTCAACTTAAAGACACCAGGTCAATTACTCAGTTTCAAACACCCACCCAGCAAATCTATCAGCCATTTTTAAATTAAATGTTTTGGAGGAAAAAAGGAAAAAGAAACTTAAGAAAAACATGTTTGGTTTGCTCAATTTTTCAGTGTGTCTGCGGCGCAGGAGGAAAAAATCTGTGCCGCATGAGGAAGTCTTAGGAATCTTTGTAAAATGTTTGTAGTGGCTGAGAAAGGGAACTGAGAGAAAGTTAAGAAGTTGGGAACAACAGCGGGGCCTCCACACGTTATGTTTTCTTACTTAGCAGAATGCTCTCGTGGACGCGGCCGGTAAACGCAGAGCCAGAGTGAAGCAAGCAGAGACCACACCAGCTCCAGTGCCCGAACTGGAACCCCTTCCAAGCGGGTTAAAGTTCGCTGCCCGAACCCTACAGCCAGGTCCCAGCTTTCCCCACTGTCTCAGCAACAAACCCAGCTAATTCAAGTGAAAGAGACCAGCCCCAAGCCTCCGAGGCGTGTCCGGGTCGCGCTGCTCTCCGTCACCTGCTGGGGGCGG
>NW_005354291.1:10602842-10607563 GCF_000412655.1 Myotis brandtii
CGGGCATCCCGCCCGCCCGCCCGCAGCCTCGCCCGCAGCTCCTAGCAGCCTCTCCTGGAGGCGGGGCAGGGCCTTTCTTTTTATTTAAAGACACAGGCTATTATCATACTCCACCATCTGGGATATGCTGCACTCTCTCGTTCTGTGTAAGAAAAAATACAAATAAAAATAAGACAAGGAGGACGAGTCTATAGTCCATATAGCGGAACCCCCTACCTTACAATCAGTAAAATGTATTCATACTAAAAGTAAGAAAGGGTGCTTATGTGGACACAGAAGATGGAGTTCCTCAACTGAAAGACACAAATGTGAATTGGAAAATTGGGCTCATGCGGACTCTTTTTATTTATTTATTTATTGATTGATTGATTGATTATTTTTAAAAATATATTTTTATTGATTTCAGAGAGGAAGGGAGAGAGAGAAGCATCAATGATGAGAGAGAATCATTAATCCTCTGCTTCCTGCAGTCCCCCTACTGGGGATCAGAGCCTGCAACCCAGGCATGTGCCCTGACCAGGAATCCAATCGTGACCTCCTGGTTCATAGGTACACGCTCAACCACTGAACCATGCAGGCCATGCCGGACTCTTTTTAAAAGTGGGTTATTTTACACAATGGGTAAATGGTGTAGTGATATAATCACAGAAGCCAGAGATTAGTAAACTGGAAATGAATGAACTGATGTGAAGTACAAAGAGTGGAAAAAATGTTTGCAAAAGCTATAATGAATGTCGAGGAATCAGGGTGGAGTGGCTGGGAATAAGAACTTGGGGCCAAATGCCCGTTTCAATCCAGGGCACTTACTAGCTGTTTGTGACTTTGGGTGGCAAGGTCAGTTTCTCCACCTGTACAGTTGGGATTATAATGCTTATCTTGTAGGGCGGCTGTGAGCACTGGTGATAAGGTGTGGAGTGTTTGCTACATGAATGTGATGGTTGTTACCTTATACTGACCCTCAACTTTCTGGCACAAAAATAGAGGTGTCCAATATTTTCACTTTACCCACTGTTCCAAGATAAAACAAAAGACTATTGAGTTACCACCACTGTGACTTTAAAGATGAATGAGCCCCAACTGGCTTCTGCCCTCAAATAGCATACCTCCTTCTAGGACCGTGGTTCTCAACCTTCTGGCCCTTTAAATACAGTTCCTCATGTTGTGACCCCAACCATAAAATTATTTTCGTTGTTACTTCATAACTGTAATTTTGCTACTGTTATGAATCGTAATGTAAATATCTGATAAGCAGGATGGGCTTAGGTGACACCTGTGAAAGGTTCATTCGACCGTCAAAGGGGTCGAGACCCACAGGTTGAGAACCGCTGCTCTAGGAGATAAAACAGACACTAATTAATTAATAATTTATTCTAATGCAATGAGTTCTATGATGTATATTGGAAGAACTGTTTACTTTGGCTAAATGAGTCCAGGATGGCTTCCTGAAGCTGTGATGATACCTTGGGTCTTGAAGATTATGTAAAAACTAGAGGCCCGGTGCACGAAATTATGCACTGGGGGGGGGGGGGGGCAAGTCCCTCAACCCGGATTTCAAGAGGGCACAGGCCAGGCCAAGGGACCCCACTGGTGCACGATTGGGGCCGGGAAGGGACATAGGAGGTTGGCCAGCCAGGGAGGGACCGCAGGAGGGCTCCAGAACGTGTCCGGCCCCTCTCACAACCTATTGGTCAGAGCATCTGCCCCCTGGTGGTCAGAGCACATCATAGTGAGCGGTTGAGCTGCCTTCGCATATCATTAGCATATTACGCTTTGATTGGTTGAATGGCCGACCAATGACCACACACTTAGCATATTAGGCTTTTATTATATAGGAGGATTCCTGGGCTGGTCAAAAGAGCCTTTACAGCCATTCTAAACAGAAGGATTAGTTCTAGCAAATGTGACCTTCCAGAATCTTTATCTAAAAAGAAGGATTAGCTCTAGCAAATGTGACCTTCCAGAATCTTTATGTAAAGTTCTCCACTTTCATTTTACTCTACCTTCTCTCTCCAATCTAAAATCAAACTGTACAGGAGAATTTCCTTGAATAATTTCTTTGATGTCTAGATTCCCTTTTTTTTTTCTCTTGTTCTGGACTGTTTTTTATGCAGATGTTGGGTCACCTAGACTGGCCCTCTAATTTATTACTCTTTTTCTAGTCTACTTTTCATCTCTTTCTCATTTAGCTCTATCTTATAGGAAGTTTCCCCAACTTTATCATCCAAATTTTCAACTGAATTTTTCATTTCTGTTGTCATCTCTTCCCCTCTATCTCCATTCCCAACAGCAATCATTCTTGCATGTTTAATACAAATCTTTTTGTTTGTATATATTTTCATAAAATTTACATTCTTGTTTTCTGTTCATTTATTTTTAATTTACATAAAGGATATTGACATATATATTCATATCCTTATCTTTCTCCCCACTTCTAATCTCTACTTCCGTCCCTCCCTCCAGATGATGAGAGTTATAGTTATAGTTGATGAGAGTTATAGATGAGAGTTTAGTTTTCTGTGGCTGCTGTAATAATTTACCACAAACTTGGTAGATTAAAACAACACAGAACTGAAGGCTAGAAGTTCAATATTAATTTCACTGAGCCAAAATCCAAAATGAAGTTCTCATCTCAATATCTCTAATTTAATCACATTTGCATGGATCCCTTTTCTAAAAAAGCTAACATTTGCATGTTCCAGGGATTGGGATGTGGACGTATCTTTGGGAGCTATGATCATCCTGACATGATGATCTATTCACATTGTTCTATCATAATCTTAGACATATATACACATATGGAACACTTTTCTTTTTCCAAACTAAAATGGAATAATATGGTCTCTGTTTAAATGCCACTTCCTCAGAGAAGTTCATTCTTTTCCCTTTATCCAAAATATAGCCTCAGTCACCCTTTGTCCCTTCATCCTTCTTTATTTTTCTTCCTAGTATTTGTATCAGCCTGTTGCTAATAAAATTCCTGTTGCTAATAAAAGAAACAACTTTTGCCAATTTTAAGCAGAAAATAAATTTGTCATAGATTATTTGGTAGCACATAGAATCATCAGGAGGACTATACACACCACAAAGAGGCTACATGCCTAAAATCACACCGCAGAAGTGGTCCAGTACACATACCTGGGCCCCACCACTAGACATCCATCTGTAGCCTGTGAGGCCAGTGGAGTTAAGCACAAGACATTGTAGTTAGAACCTTGTTCCCACTTACTGGAATGCTGCCCCCTCACCAGAGGGATTTTAATTAGTACCAGCTTCTTCCATTCACTTGCATTCATCACATAAGTCAGGTAGCGAACATTCTCCAACTTTGTTCTTTTTTCAAAAGCAGTCTGAATATTCTGGGTCCTTTGAATTTCTGTAGAAATGCTAGAATCATCTCTCAATTTATCCAAGACACCTGGTGGGATTCTTATTGCGATTTTGTTGACTCTACAGATCAATTGAGGGAGAACTGACATCCAGTCAATATTGAGTTTTTAAATCAATGAACATGATCTATCTCTCCGTGTATGTAGATATTCTTTAATTTCTTTCAGAAATGTTTTAGTTTTCATTGTAGATGTATTACATGCTTCGTGCCAAATTTATTCCTAAATATCTTGGTTTTAGAATCCATTAAAATGGAATTTTGACATTTAAATTTTTAAATCACTTGCTGATCCTATATAATAAATGCCTAATATGCATATCAACTGAATGGAGGAACAACCGGTCACTATGATGCAAACTGACCACCAGGGGGCAGATGCTCAATGCAGGAGCTGCCCCCTGGTGGTCAGTGCACTCCCATGGGGGAGTGCCGCTCAGCCAGAAGCCCTGAGCCAGGCTCACGGCTGGCAAGCGCAGTGGTGGTGACGGGAGCCTCTCCTGCCTCTGCAGCAGTGCTAAGGATGTCCCACCCAGGGGGAATGGGCCTAAGCCAGTGATGGCAAACCTTTTGAGCTCGGCGTGTCAGCATTTTGAAAAACCCTAACTTAACTCTGGTGCCGTGCCACATATAGAAATTTTTTGATATTTGCAACCATAGTAAAACAAAGACATATTTTTGATATTTATTTTATATATTTAAATGCCATTTAACAAAGAAAAATCAACCAAAAAAATGAGTTCGTGTGTCACCTCTGACACACGGGTCATAGGTTCGCCATCACTGGCCTAAGCCGTCAGTCAGACATCCCCTGAGGGCTCCCGGACTGCAAGAGGGTGAAGGCCGGGCTGAGGGCTCTCCCAAGTGCATGAATTTCATGCATCAGGCCTCTAGTTGAATATAAAAGTAAACTAATTTTATATTCATCTTGTATCCTCTTTTATAGTTTCTATTTTTCCTATTCATTCACTGAGAATTTTAAAAAATATTCTTGAGTAATCCTGCTGACACCTTAATGATAGGTTTCTTGCCTTCAGAACTGAGAGACAATACATCTCTGTTGTTTAATCCACCCAATTTTTGATCCTTATGGCAAGCCCAGCAAACTAATACAACATGTATACTTAGATGAGAAACCCAAATTTCAACTGTTCCCTCTTTTTCTGCTTAACACTGCAATATTCTCTTTTTCCACCTATGCAACTTTTTTTTCGCACAATAAGGTAGAACCAGATGTACTGACCAACATAAGATGTTGAGTTTTCCTTGAATTCTCAGTGCTCTCTTTCCAACATTTGGGTAATCATATATATGTATATATATATATATACACACA
>NW_005354291.1:10607583-10620660 GCF_000412655.1 Myotis brandtii
TACACACACACACACACACACACACACACACACACACCGAGTGGCCAAATTACTATGACCACCTGAAGTTTGTAGGCAAATTAGCTATAATTTTGCGCTGAAGTTGCTAGAAGGCCAGATCATTATAAACGTCTGAATAGCACAACATACCTAAGTATCGTTGCTGATCAAGTTCATCCTATGATGTTGATGGCATATCCCAATGGAGATGGCTTCTTCCAACAAGACAATGCGCTATGCCATGGTGCTCGTATTGGGCAGGAGTGCTTTCAAGAACATGAGGGAGACTTTACCTTGCTTAGGTGGCCCCCACAATCACCAGATCTCAATCCAATTGAGCATTTGTGGGATGAAGTTAAAAGAGCCATCAGGCAGCTGGTTCCACAACCATCAAATCTCACAGAACTAGACACTGCTGTTCATCAGGCATGGTGTCAGATTCCTCACATCACCTTTCAACATCTCGTGGAGTCAATGCCAAGAAGAATTGCCACAGTATTGAAGGCAAAAGGTGGCCCAACGAAGTACTTATGGGGTGGTCATAATAATCTGGCGACTCAGTGTGTGTGTGCGTGTGTGTGTGTACACACACACACACGCACACACACACACACACACACACACTTTGCTAATATGCAAAGTGTCCCTTGGGAGTTCGACAGGGAGAGCAGGAATGTGATTGCTCGCTATAATGTGTGCTGACCACCAGGGGGTGGTGTGGAATGAAGGAAGGCCCCAGCCAGCAGCCAGAAGGCCCCGATTGGCCCTGATCGCTGGCCAGGCCTAGAGACGCTACCCTTGCACGAATTTCTTGCACTGGGCCTCTAGTCCAAATATATGAAGGGTTAGAAGCATGATCTTTGATGGCCACTGGGCTCAAATACCAGCTTTCACATTTACTGCCTATGAGACTTTGGGCAACTCTCTAGGCCTTGGTTTCTTTACTTGTTAAAGGGGACTAATACCAACACTACCACATAAGATCTCAAAGATGACCAAGGAAGAAAAGCTATGACAATAATTTAGCACATTAACTGGTGCATAGAAACTGCTAAACAACATTATTTACTATGATTTATTGTTCCTAAAACAAACTTTAGAATTTATTTTTTCATATGTATTTCAGATGCACACTTGTGCACATTATGTAGGTATTATAATCTGCTGGTATAAGACTGTCTCTAGCCATTAGTTTCTATTTAGTAGTGTTCCACCTTTGGCTATATCTAAAATTGAGAAGAGGTAACCTTAAACATGAACTAGGAGAATCTATATTGAAGAACTCTCAAACCACCAGAGTGCCCTTTAACTTCATTTGTGGGAATAGAACCCATTTTATAACTAGGATTTAAAAAAAGAAAGAGAGAGAGAGAGAGAGAGAGAGAGAGAGAGAGAGAGAAAGGGAGAGAGAGAGAAAGAAAGAAAGAAAGAAAGAAAGAAAGAAAGAGAGAGAGAAAGAAAGAAAGAAAGAAAGAAAGAAAGAAAGAAAGAAAGAAAGAAAGAAAGAGAGAGAGAAAGAAAGAAAGAAAGAAAGAAAGAAAGAAAGAAAGAAAGAAAGAAAGAAAGAGAGAGAGAAAGAAAGAAAGAAAGAAAGAAAGAAAGAAAGAAAGAAAGAAAGAAAGAAAGAGAGAGAGAAAGAAAGAAAGAAAGAAAGAAAGAAAGAAAGAAAGAAAGAAAGAAAGAAAGAGAGAGAGAAAGAAAGAAAGAAAGAAAGAAAGAAAGAAAGAAAGAAAGAAAGAAAGAAAGAGAGAGAGAAAGAAAGAAAGAAAGAAAGAAAGAAAGAAAGAAAGAAAGAAAGAAAGAAAGAGAGAGAGAAAGAAAGAAAGAAAGAAAGAAAGAAAGAAAGAAAGAAAGAAAGAAAGAAAGAGAGAGAGAAAGAAAGAAAGAAAGAAAGAAAGAAAGAAAGAAAGAAAGAAAGAAAGAAAGAGAGAGAGAAAGAAAGAAAGAAAGAAAGAAAGAAAGAAAGAAAGAAAGAAAGAAAGAAAGAGAGAGAGAAAGAAAGAAAGAAAGAAAGAAAGAAAGAAAGAAAGAAAGAAAGAAAGAAAGAGTAGCTCCAGTTCTAAGAAGGGAGGTTTACAACTGATAGAAAAGATATTTATGCCCTAGCCGGTTTGGCTTGGTGGATAGAGTGTCAGCCTGGACTGAAGGGTCCCAGGTTCGATTCCGGTCAAGGGCACATGCCCAGGTTGCGGGCTCGATCCCCAGTGGAGGGCATGCAGGAGGCAGCCAATCAGTGATTATCTCTCATCATTGATGTTTCTAGCTCTCTCTCCCTCTCCCCTCCTCTCTGAAATCAATAAAAATATATTTTTAAAAAAGATATTTATAAGGTGAAATGTCAAGGCATAGGCCTATGATACCTGAGTCTCAATAGATTACGAGCTGCCAGAAGATAGAACCCAACCACAGAATGAGCTGAAAGGTACTTAACTATTTCCCCCCTATATAAATATGTTCTTTGGCAATGACTGCTTTCCTCATTTATGTTTCCCGAGTCTTTACCAAATTCCCCGCCTCCTCCATAATATTTTTCAGGGGCAGGGTGGTGATGCGGGGGAGAAGTCTACTAATATGTTTAGCATATTCACTTGTATGAACTTCAGATAATGGAAAACTTGTTGGCATACTACTTACCACATTCACTTTCAAAAACACAAATGTGTTCGGATAACTTACAAACAAGCCAAGGAGGCGTCAGTGCTTCTGCCCTGTCCTTCCTCCACTTGGAATACCGTCCTTTTCTCTCATCCTCCCGTGGGGATCCTCTCAGGTTTCTGTTTTTTGAGCCTATTTTCAAATGTTGCCGCAAGTCAAAAGTCTTTCTTTCTCTTACCTTTCCCCATCAGCCCCTCTCCCCAACCCCCATGCTACTTTGTGCCTCCCCTGTGGCCTTTAGATAGACTAATATTTGGCTCAAATCTTAATCCTACCCCAAGCATGACAGTGGCAGAAATCTTATCATTTGTATAAACGCTGCAGCTTTAAAAAAAAATGAACTATTGAACAACGAATTATGTGGACACCTTTTTAGGATGAGTTATGAATGGGAAGCAGATGCAATACTTTTTTTGTTGTTGTTAATCCTCACCCTAGGATATTTTTTCCATCGATTTTTTTTTTTTTTTTTAGAGAGAATGGAAGGGAGGGGGAAGAGTCAGACAGAGAGAAACATGAATGGGAAAGAGACACATGGACTGACTGCCTCCAGCATGAGCCCCGGACCCGCCAGGATCAAGGCTGAGCCTGAAACCAAGGTCAGAGCCCTTGACTGGAATCAAACGCCGCCCTTCCGCCCGCAGGCAGAGGCTCTAACCACTGAGCCACCGGCCAGAGCAGATCCAACACTTGCAATAGGGAGACACGAGAACCCCTGACCGGCTGCCTCCTGCACGCCCCCTACTGGGGATCGAGCCCACAACCCAGGCCACGCCGGCTGGGCGACACTTTGCAAAATGAACATCTGAAAGCTTTTAAAAAGCTAAAAATGAGTTATAACAACTTATTAAAATTTTCTATTCTGGTTAACTCGACCTGGCACTCTTATCCTGTTACCACTGTTCCTGCCGGGCACTCGGCCTGACGGGAACTGTCCGCTGCTCAGTGTCAGCGGTGCTGGCACCTACTGGACGCGGAACAGTTGCTGACTGGCTGGGCGACGTGTCAGGAGAGGACGTTAAAACAAAAGGAAAAAAAAATAAAGACTGTACTGATTAAATTAGCCTGTATTTCAGGTATTTGCATTGAACATGTGGGTGGGAGAACGGCCTGTCTTTGCAAAATTCCAACTGCTGCCTCCGGGGAAAGTCGGAGTTGAAAAACCTGGGACTCCACTCCCGACGGCGCCGGTCCGGCCGGGAAACGGACGCCGGGCTCTCAGGCTGCGCTTCCCGCGCCATTACAGGCCCTGTCCCCGGCTGCCACATTGGAGGTGTTTGCAAGGCACCTACTCAATCCCTATTTGCGCGGGACAACGGGTTCAGGGGACAATTCAGCGTTAAAAAAGTAAATAAAAGAACTTCATGTAGGACCAGCTACACTGAGAAAGCCTTCCTTTTCTCTCAGCCTCCCGTGTAACCTTCCGCCAGAAGCGGCCTCCTGGCGGAAGGTTACACTTCACTAACGATCGCGGGGAGCGTGCAATCGGCCATGTGCTTAGAAGTCGCGAAAACGTGTTGGCTCGTGTCACGCACACGCACGCACACGGGTGGCGATCGCCCACGGGACGGCACGCTCACGGACGTTCAGAGGGACTGTCGGGCGAACCGAGAGCGTTCCCACTAAGGAAGGCACAGCTGCGCGGGCGGGCAGGAGTCACATACGACGAGGTAAGGGTTAAAAGTTCTGAGCGAGCCAGGGAACCCGGAGTCTTGGTCTCACAAGGTCGAGCCCACATGCGCGCCTGGCCGTCCTCGCGCTCCGTAGAATGTGCCACTGGGCCTCCGCAGGCCCCGCCCCGGCGGGGGAAGATCGATGTGAGGCTGCCCGCGTTGCTGCCTGTCTCGCGTCCCAGTGATGGGCAGAGCAGCAGCGTCCTAGTCTCAGATCTCATCAATCCGGAAACAGAAATTCTCGAGGCCCGGCACCACCAGAGTCACCTCTTTCAAAGACCGCAGTGCGCATGCGCACAGGGGTCCTGGGCAGCCCTTAAATACCGTCAAGCGGGCGCACACGGTCTCTTTCCCTGCCGCCGCGGAGTTGCGCGGAGGCGGAGGCTTGGGGTGAGTTGAACGAGGCGAGGGTGGTGGTTATGGTGCACGATTAGGCATCTTTTTTTTTTTTTTTTTTGCTGGGTTTGGCGAGAAGTAGCAGGGCCCAAACTTAATCCTTTAGTTAACCGATGTCCTTTTCTTTTTCTGTCTTGTGTTACAGTGCGTTCAAGATTCGGCTCCACCCATAACCCACCGCCATGGCCGAGGAAGGGTGAGCCCGGGCCGGGAAGGTGGTGCGGGAAGGCGCAGGGCGCGGGCTCTGGGTCCGTCCTGGCGCCTTAAGCGTGCCTGGCCGATGACTGCTGAGTCCCAGGCGTTAGGCGGTGTGCGGGGAATTGACTGACCGTCTTGGTTTGTTGCATTGCAGCATTGCTGCTGGAGGTGTAATGGACGTTAATACTGCTTTGCAAGAGGTGCTGAAGACCGCCCTCATCCACGATGGCCTCGCGCGCGGAATTCGCGAAGCTGCCAAAGCCTTAGACAAGTACGTGTCTCAGTCTCAATAACTGTGGGTTGGAACTGGAACAAAACTGCAGCCGAGGGAAGAAAGCGTGGAGTTCACGGTGTTAGCACAAAAGTTCTGAATGGCATCCGTTCCACAGGAAACCTAGGAAAAGGTACCAAACTCATGCTTACATGGCCCACTTAGTCTGGGTTTCTGTTTGGAGTGGGATGAACACTTGGTTCGTAAAGTGAAACTACAGTTTTGAATGATGACTTAAATTGTCGGATACCCCTTCACTCCTTTCATGAGTGAAACGTAACAGTCTGACAAACCTGTAGTTGTGGGGCTAATTTCACGTTACAGGGCAGACAGAAACTTTCACTTGGTTTCTTGCAAAGTTAAACCAACCCACCTTCGTGAGATGGCAAATTTGTTGCAGAAGCGTCTGCACTTGTACATGAATGTAGTAAGTGAAGTAGCTGCTTCAGAAACGTGAATATAGAATTGTTCATATATATTCAGTTTAGTTTCAGGGCTGGTTACACTGGCAAAAACTGCATGTGTTAACTATTGGAAAATATCGGGTCTGAGACAGGTATATTTAAATCTGTCAAATAACAGGTGGAAACACTTGTTGGAAGAACTCCTCTGGTCTTGGTGTGAATCCCCCTGCACTGTTTGTGTCTTGGCGGAGCTGCAGGATTCTGGGCCAGTAACAGCAGGCAACAGCTCTGATCTAGTAGTTTGTTGCATGTAGCAGTCTTTGTGTATCTGTTGTTTAATTTTATTGAATTTACTGGGATAACATTGGTTAAAGTCATAGATTTCAGGTGTACAGCACTATACAGCCTTTGTGTATTGTATGTATTGTGTCCCATTGTTACCCCCACCCCCCCAAGTCTCCTTCCATCACCATTTATCCCCCCTTTACACTTTTCTACCTCCCTCCTTCCCTCTGGTAATCACCGTACTGTTTTCTGGATTTTTTTGTTTGTTTTTGCTTAATCCCTTCATTTTTGCTCCCCCAGCCCCCTCTCTCCTGTCAGTTTCATGTATCCATGCTGGTTTCTTCTTTGTTAGTCTATTATTCATTAGATTTCACATATGTATGGCATTTGTCTTTGACTGGCTTATACAGTCTTGATGGGTAAGATTTCCCCCTTTATGGCCAAGTAGTATTGTGTAAATGTATCTCAGCTTTTTTATTAACTCAATCTACTGATGGGCACCTGGGCTGCTTCCAAATCTTGGCTATTGTGAATAATTCACAATGAACATAGGGGTGCATACATTCTTTGGAATTACGTGTTTTGATTTTTTCAGATATATCCCCAGAAGTGGAAAACTTGGGTCATAAGGTTCCATTTTTAATTTTTTGAGGTACCTCCATACTGTTTTCCACAGTTCCTACACCAGTCTGCATTCCCACCAAAAGTGCAGGAACGTTCCCATTTCTCCACATCCTTGCCAGCACTTGCTTGTCTGTTTGCTGATAGCCATTCTGACAGGTGTAAGGTGATAACCTCATTGTGGTTTTCATTTGCATCTCTGATGATTACTGACTTTGAGCATCTTTGCATATGTCTGTATGCTTCCGTTTTCACCACAGATTAGTAAACAGTTCCCCTGCTTAAATTTGTTCGTCTTCCGGGTTTCTGAACACTTGAGGTTTCTGTAGGTGAATTGAATGAATATGTGTAACCTATAAAGGCTCATCAAACTAAAGCAGTTATCACCAATGCATGTGCTGCTTTTGTTTTGCCATTGTAGCCAGTGCAGACAACTCCTTTATAAAGTGCAATTGTAGTGGATGTAGATCTGAATTTTAGCTTTAATTGTTTTATTTTGCATTTCAGGCGCCAAGCCCACCTTTGTGTACTTGCATCCAACTGTGATGAGCCTATGTACGTCAAGTTGGTGGAGGCTCTTTGTGCTGAACACCAAATCAACTTAATTAAGGTGCGTTACCTATCTAATTTGATTTACCTCAACTGTTAAGAGATACTTTTGCTCAAAGAAAGCTGGACCAACATGTTAGGAATAATGCTATCTGTAGTGGTTTTTGTCACACCACAGCAAATTTTGTGGTGTCCAGCTTAATGCTTCCTACAGATATGAAAATCATCCCATACACTTGATGTTGGCTATGTCAAAGGTGGTTATAGAAGCAACTATTCTTCCTGCAGTACTAAATGCTAATTTTGATGTTGGTATGGAACAAACCAATGCCTGTAATGATCTTGGTGCTGTACATGATGACAACTGGCTCCCTCTACTGAATTGGTGTGAGGAAACTGCCTGTCACCCTATCTGACTACAGTACCTTCTGGGTTTGATTTATTGTCGGTACAGCAGCATTAATGCCCACTAATACTGTGATGTTTAAAATTCCCCCCTAATAGGTTGACGACAACAAGAAACTTGGGGAATGGGTAGGCCTCTGTAAAATCGACAGAGAGGGAAAACCCCGTAAAGTGGTTGGTTGCAGTTGCGTGGTGGTTAAGGTAAGTCTGTATCTATCTGTGGGATGAAGGTTGTGCTGGGTTAACAGTATGTTTTCTGCCTTTTACAAAAAAAAATAAAAATAGTCCATAATGCAAGCCAGCCAATAAGTCTGCTTACCTGAATGTGTTCTGCAGAAATTTAGAGAAAGCTGGCAATAGTAAAGCCATGTTACGAGCCTTAAAGACATTGAAGTCGTTAAGGTCCCTGAAAATGGCTATAAGAAGTTTTAATAAACAATTTTCATGAGACACGAGCTAATTTTAAAGCTTTACTATAACTAGTACTGATGGCTTGCTGGAATTTCTAAGTGTTACTAAAATGAAAATCCCTATGACTTTTTTAGGACTATGGCAAAGAGTCTCAGGCAAAGGATGTCATCGAGGAATACTTCAAATGCAAGAAATGAACAAATAAACTTGGCTTTTGTTTATCATGTCTGGTTTGTGTGTGTGTGTGTGTGGAGCGGGGAGGGCAGGCAGTAAAATAGGTCCCTGTTAGTGAAGGACAAAAGATAAAGGTAATTGTTGCAAAATAACTGGAAGCTTGCTATTTGTTTCCTCGGGTTTCTAAATGAAAGCCTACTTTCCTAACCAGTAAGTAACTTCAAGGTTGGCAGTTGAAGGGAAACAGTCTAAGCAAAGACTGTTGTATTGATGTATTGATTCTCACTAGGGTACCTTTGGGGTGGGGGTGTGATTTATCATGACTGATTTGGCCAGCCTAGAGCCTGGAGAAATGGTCTGAAGCCAGTCAAATGTGATTGTTAATGAATTAGAGTCTTGCAGCTGGACAGTGAGTGTACTGAGACAAAAGGTGGGCAGGGTTGTATTTAGGCCATGGGACACCAGGAAGTATATTGTGTCCAGAGGTGCTTATGGACATTCCCGTGAGGAAAAGTGAGGTTGTCCATTGTTTTCATTGACTTAATAATGCTTCAATGGACTCCAGTCCCTAAGAATTGTGTAAGTGATGACCTATATATTTCAAAATTGAGTTGGGTGGGTTGCTATGAGTAAACTGTTGAACCAAGTAAGACTAATGGACATCTGGTTAATTGGAATTTCTGGTAAGTCACTAGTATTTGATTTCCCCCTGGTTGGCTAATCTTGCTAGACGGCACATTGTGAAGCTGAACTTGAGCCAGCCTAGGTTTTGAATGTGCATCTTGGGAATTTACAGGTTTAAAACCCTTTTCCAAAATCTGACTTTTGAATACATAGTGACCTGTAATATCACTAACGGCTGATTGTCCTTGCATAATACCCACTGTTGGGAGGCCTCAGGTGTAAGCTCTAGAGCTAATGTTTCTAAAACAAGGATAGGTCCTTTAGGTGGCATAGTTGGGTTTAGCTGCTACCATTAAATGTTTAAGGAAAATGATAAATTCTAGTTTCCTTAATCTGTTCAAACATTTGAGTCTATATCTGGGACAGATGTTGATTTAGTAACAAAAGAACCATTTGCGTTTTAAAACAGTTTTTACCTTTTATAGGACATAATTTAGGCTGGGTAGGGAAAATTAGGTTTATTGGTACTTAGAGTGTATTTCCATTTTTTTCACTTGCTCCTTTTTGAGATTGGGACAAGAGGCTGAGTAGTAAGTACTCTTCCAAATGATTTTCAGTTACACATTTTTGGCATGTCAAAGGAATTTTCCACCTTTGACTCCCTAAGTGCTACTTGCTGTGTTTATGCCTCAAAGTCAGTCTGCATGAGCCCAGTCAGCTTGGCTCAGTGGTGGAGTGTCTACATATGAACCAGGAGGTCGGTTTGATTTCTGATTAGGGCACATGCCTGGGTTTTGGGCTCAATTCCCAGTGGGGCCTGCAGAAGGCAGCCAATCAATAATTTTCATCATTGATGTTTCTACTCTTCCTCTCTGAAGTTAATAAATTATATTTAAAAATCAGTCTGCTATATAGTCTTCCTCTCACTTTTAATTTGGCTTTTGTCCTCTGCCAAAATATGGTCACCAAGACCTTCATGGTCAAAATGCAATAGATAGTAAACAGCCTTTTCCTTTTGATCTCTTTATCAGCATTTTAAATTTTTTCTTCACACTGGTCTCTGCTACATTCATCTTCATTCCCCTGTCCTTTCCCATTGTAATAGTTCAGAGTTCAGGCTGTTCTGTTTCTCTACAGCAGTGGTTCTCAACCTGTGGGTCACAACCCCTTTGGGGGTCGAACGACCCTTTCACAGGGGTCGCCTAAGACCATCCTGCATATCAGATATTTACATTACAATTCATAACTAGAAACATTACGGTTATGAAGTAGCAACGAAAATAATTTTATGGTTGGGTCACAACATGAGGAACTGTATTTAAAGGGCCAGAAGGTTGAGAACCACTGCTCTACAGCCTTCGTGGGACATTGTTCTGTAGCTTCCACTCGAGATGGCTCTGTAAACATCCACTTGCACCTCAAATTTTGTATGTCTCAAAGGAAAGGTTATCTTCCCCTTAAAAACGTTTTTAGTTCGAGGAAAGAGCTGTTGAACATAGTGTACACATAGTCTTTGCACCAAGTGCTTACATCCAATATGTGTTACTTCTAATTTCCCAAGCCAGAGGCCTTGGCCACCCTCAACTCTTCCTTAATCTTACCTGACATGTTGTAATCCAGATAACTACAACAGCTTCCCAAGTGATTTTCATGCCGAGTCGCTACTCTATCCACACTGTTCCATTGTAAATAAAGTCACACCTGTCTCTGACTTAACCTGTTAGCTCCTGCTTCCCCTTAAAGAACCTTTTTTTAAATTATTATTTTTTTAAAAAATATGTTTTATTGATTTTTTACAGAGAGGAAGGGAGAGGGATAGAGAGTTAGAAACATCGATCAGCTGCCTCCTGCACCCTCCACTGGGGATGTGCCCGCAAGCAAGGTATATGCCCTTGACTGGAATCAAACCTGGGACCCTTCAGTCCGCAGGCAGACGCTCTATCCACTGAGCCAAACTGGTTAGGGCTAAAGAACCTTTTTCTTTATCTGGCAGTCTCCCCATCCTTCAAAGTCCAGCTGAAATATATAGTCAGGATTTCTATAGTTTAGGTAGGGTTCACAAAGAAACTCATCCAAGCTAAAGCACCAGGGCAGAAACAAATGTTTTCATCTTTTATTGGGGAAAACAGTTTTATGAAATCAGTTGCTCTGTGCACTTAGAATCTTGTTGAGGACATCCCCATGTGCCCAAAATTAGATAAAACAGCCAAAAACTTGATAATGCTCTTCTTACTCCCATGGATAATGAGACTTGTGCTCCAAGCCAAATACTCCATTTTCTATTGGTTAACTTTTTTTTTTTTTTTTGGCCCTGTCTTGAGATTTCTATTATATGTACTACTGGTAAACCACTTTAATGCTTTAAAATGAGCTAGGGCACCCATAGAAAAATTACAAAATGGCTATTAATGGTGTCTTAAAACAAGAATTGTCTGTCTTCAACTAGATTGTTGAGGCAGCTGAAGCATTAAGTGTTCAGAGGTTATAAACTAGAGTGTAGAAGTATGTATTAGTCTTACTAATCTAACCTTTAAAATGGAGCTTGATTTCTCCCCTTACTCCCTTTTAGATGAATACATAGAGTTGGGCTCAAGGAATATGTTGAGCACTAGCAAACTTGTGATGCCTCTTGATCCGCAAAAAGGAAGGATATTTAGCCACAGAGGAGAAATAAGATCACAACTTTGCTTCTGGGCTGAGGATGGGGCAGGCTGATGGCTGAGAGGGGTAGGATTGTCTTCCCAGCCAGGATCCTCTGCTCAATCACAAGCCAGAAGACCAGAACTTTGCAGTAATTACTTCCTGCAAGAGCAATGGCGGCATCATGGCTGGTCTAAGATACCCAAGAGAAAGGCTGCTAGGCTTTCCCATTCTTCCATGGAGAACCTATTGGGTGAAGTCTGACTTGTTGGTGGCCAAGTGCTGGGGGCAGAAGGGTCATCGAAGTCGAAGTTGAAGATTAATCTTACAGAGGGTGATCGCTTTATAGGACTTGCACCACATAAGTACAGGCGTACCTCAGACAGCGGTTTGGTTCCACACAACCGCAGTAAAGCAAATCACATGAATATTTGGTTTCCCAGTGCATATAGTTGTTATGTTTACACAATACTGTGTATTAAGTGTGCAGTAAGTACCATTGTCTAAAAAACCCCAAGAACACCACTGTACATGCCTTAATTAAAAATAATTTATAGCTTTGGGGGGCTGGGTGAGAAAGGTGAGGGATTAAGTACAAATTGATAGTCACAAAATAGTCATGGAGATGTAAAGTACAGCATAGGGAACATAGTCAATAATGTAGTAACTATGGTACCAGGTGAGTACTTGAAATATCAGGGTACCACTTTGTAAACCTGGAACTAATACAAAATAATATTGAATGTAAACTGTAATTGAAAAAACTGCTAAAAAATGTAATCTGAGCCTGTTGCAAAAATGGCTCCTTTAGACTTGCTTGTATTGACACATCAGAAGGACCAGGACTTGAGCTCTGCAGGCAAAATTAATCATTAATACTTAATAAAAACATGGGTTACACTTCAAATAGCATAAGCATAAAACTTCTTTATTACAAGCTAGATAGTTTTCTAAAATGTATTTATTGATTTTTAGAGAGAGGAAGAAGGGAAAGAGAAACATTGATGACAGAGAAACATTGGTCAGTGCCTCCTGCATGCATATACTGGGGATTGAGCTGGCAACCCAGGCACATGCCCTGACTCTTGGTGCATGGGCAGACACTCATCCACACCAGCTGTGCACAGGCCAGATGTTTTGATCAGCTTTTTATCTAAACCCTTAGAGTCTAATCACAATCTGACTGGTTCAAGTTGCATTACAATTTGGCTTTTGTTTGGAAAGGCTTGGAAACCAGAGAGGAGAGTGACCTTAAGGATTCTTTACCTACACTAAAGGGGCAATTTTCCAAATTCTGACCTAGTTAGCATGAAGCATCCTTAAGAGTATTCCTCTACTTTTTTTCCTTTGCTCCACATTCGCTGACCATCTTCATTACCCCATTTGCACTCCTATTTTGGTTTCTGCAGCAAATTGGCTTTGGAAAGAGAATGTGCCAGAGAAGTGCTTTTATGGGTAGAAACTCGGTCTCTTTCAAGTTTCGTCTTTCTGTATGAACTAAACTGACTTGTGGAACAAAGATGGAGGCCCTGGTGATCATTCTGTCCTGCCAACCCAGGAGGTTCTGTTACCTTGCATTTTCTGGTAAAGGAGAGGAAAATTGAAAAGCATCAATTCAGAATGCCTTTACTTAAGAGAACACATTTATTACTAATTACAGGTGAAAGACTGGTTATAGCTGTAAGTGTATTTATCACAGAACTGTTAGTGAAACTTTGGTTTGTTAAAGGAGAATATGTAAAACTAGAGGCCCGGTGCACAAAAATTTGTG
>NW_005354291.1:10621610-10632287 GCF_000412655.1 Myotis brandtii
ATTTGCAACATAGTACATAGTTGCTTAGAGTTGCAACTCAGAGGCCGGCAAGTCAGGCGGGGAACGTTGGAGTCTGCAGTCACTGGAGCAAGCCTCATGTTCGCTTCCAGCTGCCTGGCTGCCGGCCGCCATCTTGGCTGACAGTTAATTTGCATAAGGATATGCTGATTAGCCAAAGGGAAGGGTAGCAGTCGTACGCCAATTACCATGTTTCTCTTTTATTAGTGTAGATGTGGTACAAGTACATAATGGGATATTATGGCGCCATAAAAATGGACAGTATACAAGGACATTTGTTAATATAAATCTTTTTAAAGGAATATTCATAACATGTACAGTAGGACCATATTTTATTTAAAAAATAAAGGAACATAAAGGTTCATGCTGGCAGAGGAGAATAGGGGAAGGATACGCATCGGGTTTTGTTTTTTAAAAATATTTTTATTGGTTTTTAGAGAGAGGAAGGAAGAGGAAGAGCAACATCGATGTGAGAGCTTACATCAATCGCTGCCTCCTGCCTGCCTCCTACCGGAGATCGAGCTGCAACCCGGGCATGTGCCCTGACTAGGAATCAAACCAGTAACCTTTTGGTGCACAGGACAACACCCAACTAACTGAGCCACACTGGTCAGGGGCACATCAGATTTTACTGGTTGTTTCTGGAAAGGTGGGTATTTTGGTTTACCTTTTGTTTGTTTTTCTCCTTTAATCAACATGTATAGCTTTTGTCATAAGAAAATATTTTAAATTAAAGAAATGAAATTATGCTACAGGATATCATTGAAGTTCATTTTTAGTACCATTAATATAAAAGTTTTAAAAAATTTTATGTTGTGTGAACAAGTGAATTTACTTGTCTAGTAAAATTAAAGTGTAAAAAACAAAACAGCTGAATTCAGACCTAACCAGCAGAGGGCAGTAAGAAGCTGAGGGACCTATCAGTGGAAAACGAGCTGAGATAAGCAGCAGTGGAGGTAGTAAGAAAATCTCACAGATAGATACGATTGTACTGACATTTCTTAGCTCCATTTATGCCCAAAGAACAAAAATAAATGCTTTTAACCTTTAAAAAATATGTACTCAGATAACAAAACAGGTTGTACAACATGATTTGATTTTGAAAGAACATGTATAGAATGGTGTACACCAAGGTAATAATGGTATGTATTACTCAGTGACAGTTATATATTTTAATTTTTTCTTTATCAGTATTTTCTAATTTTCCATCTTATGCATGTATTGCTTTGTAATAATGAAACACAATATTCTGAATTCTGCTTCTCTCTCTGTCTCACAGTCTTACATTTTCTCTCCCTGAAAAATAATTCAGAACACTGCGCTTCTACTCTTTTACTGGATAAAAAGGTGAAAACCCATTCTAGTTCTCCAGCATGTCTTCCAAGCAGAACATTGTTTTTCTTATTTATTTATTTATTTATTTATTTATTTTTAATTTAAATTCTTATCGTTTAAAGTATTACGTATGTCTCCTTTTTTCCCCATTGACCTCTCCCAGCCACTCCTCCTTTCCTCACCCCCCCAGCACATGCCCTCACTCCCCATGTTCAATGCTTCTATAGCTCTGGATCTATTTTTAGAACATTGTTTTTCCATCAAACTATCACCTGTTTAAAAACTCCCTTATTGCCCTAGCCAGTTTGGCTTAGTGGGTAGAATGTCGGCCTGCGGACCAAAGGGTCCCGGGTTTGATTCTAGTCAAGGGAAGGTACCTTGATTGCAGGCTCCTCCCCAGCCCGGGCCCTGGTCAGGCTCATGCAGGAGGCAACCAATTGATGTATTTCTATCACATTGATGTTCCTCTCTGTCTCTTCCTCTCTCCCTAAAAATCAACGAAAAAATGTCCTCGGGTGAGGGTTAACAACAAAAAATAAAATAAATCTCACCATATCAATAATCATAAAAAATAAAAACTCCCTTATTGAGATGTCCTAAGGTCACTGTCCTTGATTGTGACTGTTTCTCATAAAAAAGCAAGATAGGGTCAGCCTGTCCTTAAAAAGAGTTGAAAAAAAGAAGAGGCTGACCCTATCTGCCCTTAGGAAAAGATTCTTCTCCCACTCTTTAAAGACAGTTGGGCTTTAGTTTACTATTTCAGGTTGCATTTGCTTTATGCCTTGATACTGCAGAATCCACCATCCCTCGTGGGTGAGGTCCTTTCATCATGTGCTTTGGGAGGTTGGCAGCTGAGGTAATGCAGTTACTGTATATAAAACTAGGAAACGGAAACGCTGACATATTCCTAGAAGATAAGGTTTTGATCTGTAACAGCGGATTGTATGTTTTTGTTGGGCCTCTTTCTCTTCCACTGTATTGAAAATCTGTCTGGAGCTACCTGAGGACCAAAAGGTGTCAGAGCAGGCCTATTCTGGAAAAGGGGCATAATTGGGAGAATATCAGGGCAACAGATGTGCTTTGGAGATTATCACGTCCACAGGGTAGCTCCATGATGTATCTCTGGTGCCTAGCTTGGTGTGGTAGGCACTCCAATATTTGGTTGGATGAATAAATTTGATCTATCATCTATCTATCTATCTATCTATCTATCTATCTATCTATCTATCTATCTATCTATCATCATCTATCTATCTATCTATCTATCTATCTATCTATCTATCTATCATCTATCTATCATCTATCTATCTATCTATCTATCTATCTCTATCTGGTTAATTTGCAGGCTTTCTTCTCTGTCATATACTCCCCAGCCTCTTTTGACACTTTAATTTCTCATGTTCCTTTTTTTCTGGCAGCAAAAGTGAACTTCTCAAGTTGGGCCTCTTTCAGACTAGAATGGTGCCAAGCTGTCTTAACTTCCCTGCACTCCACCACCACTCTGGGGAGCAGGGCAGAGAAACATATCCTATCACAATATGGGGTACATAGCTCTAAAAGTCTGAAAAAATAACATTAAAAGCCACTTTGAGACCTGGGAATAGTAAAAAGCACGTGAGTTCAGGGAAACTATTTTTACACTGCAATAATTTCTTTTGAAGCCTATTTATCGAGGACACATGCCAACAGCACAGCATTGTACAAGTGATGTGAATTAAAGCTTACACAAATGTAGTATTTGTCTTTTTATTTTTCCTTCTTTCAACTGCCCTCAACAAAAATTTACAAACGAATATAAAAATCCCGTTTGTACCTGGTTGGCTTGTTAGAGAAAAATACTGAGTAAAAGGCCTGTGATATTTCACAGTGCTGCCACCAGGTTAAAGGGAGCAAAATGCACATAAAAAAATAAATATGAGATCCATCAGGGAAAAATAAAATATTAACATAAAATGCTACAAATTTAAAACCCTGTCTTTTAGATTTGATGCTGAATATACTTGTTGACTTTCAGGGGTCAGCAGATGTTTTGCTAAATGGGTGCATGTTGTGTCTTACTGGGAGATATTTACCCACATGTGGATCATAAAGTGATTCAGTTATGCCATTATTTCAGAACGGAGTACATGTATAATTTTAAAGAAGAAATTAAACCCTTTTCTATCTGCACCCATAACCTGCATTTTGAAATAAAATCATCCAGTTCAAAAATTTATGTTCCAAATTTCAGTCACATAAAAAGTCTAGAAATTTTACTGTAAAATAAACATGAGAATGATAACGATGCTAAAGTTCAGAAGTGGAATTCAGAGCCCTATGTGGAAAGAAAATGATATTAAATCGTGGATTTTTAACTAACCGTGATCAAGGCATGAAAAGCATACTTCTTATTACCTTTATTTTTGCCTAGTGTTGTCACGTGAAGTGAGTCTTATTCAAAGCATTCCGGGTTGCATTGCTGCCATCTGGAGTGCTAGGTAATAGAATGCAGGACAGATGTAAGTTTAGCTAACATTCAGTTACACTTTGAAACTATCCTGTTGGGTGGCAGTAAAAATGAAAAAAGGGAATGAGCTGGTCTTCAAAGAAACTTCTATGCTGCAGTCAGAGCAGTGGCCAACAACAGGACCTTTGATGAAGCAGAAACCTGCCTGGCCAGTGGTCCCAGTGCCCTCTAGCATAATGACAATTTGAAAGTAAGTGTTATTTGTGGCAAATGGAGGTAACATTTTAAAAGCAAGCTGTATTTCTGGGGAGAAGGGAAGAGAGAAGAGAGGGAAAGGAGACAGAAAAAGGGAGAGAGAGGGAGAGACACCGGGAACAAAAAAGAAGAAAGGGAGAGAAATATGTGTTCCAGCTATTGTAAATAAGCATAAAGGATTTTTTATTTGTTTATTCCGTATTGATTATTTTCTTCAGTCAAAACAAAAAGAAAATATCAGCATTCACCTTTAATTTTGGAAGGTCAGCATCATGTAACATTATAAATCCTTAGTTGAAGATAAGTATAAATAAGCCAAATATTGGCTCACTGGTTCTACTTTTATTGCATTGGGTAGAACTCCAGGAGTTGTTTTCCCAGGTGATCACAGACAGCAGTCGCAACTGAAATAGTATTTATTGAAGTGAAAGTGTTCACAATCATTGCCAGTCCCCATACTTGTACTTATGTGATGAAAAATTTTCTCAGCAGCAAAATAAATTTCAATCTACCTGTACTGTTTAACAGTGTCTTCCTGGTAAGGCACTCAAATTTGGAAATGAACAGCCAGTTTGGATGATAGATGCAAACTCTTATTTGAGAAAAAACAACAAGATTTAATAACATTCATAGTGCTTTATCTAAACTGAAAAATAAACAACCAAGCAAACATTCTCCAAAATATAGTCACATGTAAGCAAAAACAAATCCCCTAGGTAGAGTTGAGTGGAAGAGCACGTGAAATCTTCCTTTTAGCACTGTTCAATTCTATGATCCCTTAATTTCTGCCCTATACCTTGATCATGAGAGTTCAACCATTGTGCAAAGAAATAATAGATGTTTCTTGTATCCTAACATTTTACTATCTTAAGCAATTTCCATATTACTTCATGTTTGATTTTAGTGCTTTCTTTGAAGAAGGTCCACCAAGAAGGGGCTCTTCTGTAAATCTGGGCTCTATTTGTGACTGACTATTGCCCTCGCCCGTGTGGCTCAGTTGGTTGGGTGTTGTCCTGTGCACCGAAAGGTTGCCAATTCAATTCCTGGTCAGGGCACATGCCTAGGTTGTGGGTAGGAGGCAGCTGATTGATGTTTTTTCTTTCTCCCTTCCTCTGTCTCCAAAAATCTTTTTTTTTTTAAGAGTATTTAGTATAAAAAAGGGAGTATCTTTCTATAATAGTTATCACAAGCAACTCCCAAAATTAGCTTATTGCTAAATGATACAAAATTTAGGGAACTAAAACTATTATAGCATTCTACATAATGACACAGGTTAATACTGTCACCTAAAGTAATCATTAATGGCAATTGTGGTAAATTATTTTCAGAGACTCAGTGCCTGACCTCTATTATCATTACTGGTTGTATCATTTTCTAGAAGTAACTATGTGGGCTGGCCAAAATGTGATCTTCCTGCTTTCTTCTTATATTTCTGGAGAAGATGCTCTTTTTTTTTTATGTCTAGAAAGAATTTGGCCAGGAGTTTATGCCAAGATTTTCCCATTGCAGACTCTACTTGCAGTTAGAATCTGAATTTTTCAGATGGGAGGATCCGAGAAATTATCTCATTTGATTCCCACATTTTCCAACTGAGAAGACAGAGCCCCAAATCCCAGGACATGCTCAAGAAGCCTTTGCACATGTGGGTAAACTGACTGATTATAGGATTCTGATGAGGATTAAAATATTCCGTATTTTACATGTAGAGGAGTATATTTTATAAATTGATGCGGGCATATTGGTGAAGATGCTCTATTAGTGATGAGGACCATATAGATATTATGAATCTCTAAATACTTCTTTGTGCCTGAAAAACAAGCTAACAATGGCAATTTAGTTGGCTTCCACAAGAGGCATGTACAGATATGGAAGAATGTTTACACAAAATTAAAATTGTACGAGCATAATTTTCCACAGGCCATCCTTTGCAATGCTGTGCACTTTGAGTTTGTGCAATGTTTTCCTCATCTGCACTTATTTCATACTAGAGGCCCGATGCACGAAAATCGTGCAAGAGTAGGCCTTCCTTCCCCCCGGCTGCCGGCACCAGCTTCCCTCTGGCACCTGGGACATGGGCTTCCCTTGCTGCCCCGGCTTCGTCGGGAAGGTTGTCAGGTCTAATTAGCATATTACGCTTTTATTATGTAGGATTATCGAGGCCAAACACAATGATGCAGTGTGGTGAAGTTTTCAGAACTAGGGACCTATAACAGAGACCCTTGTTGGGCCCTCAGTACACAGGTGAACAATCAGGTCTAAGGATGTCTGTCATTAAAGAAAAGGGAAGACAAGGGGAGCTACTAGTCCAGAAAGGAGTCATTTGAAGAAAACCTGTCTCGAAGTATATAATGCGGGTGTATTTTACAAAAGATTGCAACTAGCTGCTTTGCCTTGTCATTAAATAAAGTAAATAACCCTAGCTGGATTGACTCAGTGGATAGAGCATTGGCCTGAGGACTGAAGGGGCCCAGGTTTGATTCTGGTCAAGGGCACATACCTGGGTTGTGGGCTCAATCCCCAGTAGGGGGCATGCAGGAGGCAGCTAATCTATGATTCTCATCATTGATGTTTCTATCCCTCTCTCCCTCTCTGAAATTAAATTAAAAAAATGGTGCAATAATTCTGCATGTTTTCTTTTTTTAAAATATATAATTCTTTATTGTTGAAAGTATTGCATATGTCCCCTTTTTCCCCCATTGGCCCCCTCCAGCCCTTCCACGTCCCCTGCCCCAGGCCTTCAGCACCCTATTGTCTGTGTCAATAAAAATATATTTAAAAAATAAAAAAATAAAGTAAATAAATTAGTTGTAATTTTCAGAAGCAGTTATAAATAACTTTGAGGGAGGATTGTTGCCATCTATAATTGATTGGTAGGATAATGGGGCTTGTCTTCTTAAAAATAATCCTGGATTAGCTACTCATTCTTCCGGGATACAGTTGACAGAATGTTGCTAATGTTTGCAGAAAAAGCCTGCCTCCTAAAATCTCTTTAAGGCTAATGAGCATAAGACTTGGATTCTCATCCTAGACTAGAATGCAATTCTTATCCACAAAAATCTGGGAGATAATTGCAGTAGCACACCAGTGTTAGTGATTTATAGCAATAACAAGAGCAAAGGAAAAGCTATTTTTTGAAGATACAGAACTTTCTGGTTTTTGAATTTTGCAATTTAGAGATAAAAAGATACTTTAAAAATGTTTCTTATTTCTTTTTTGTATCTGTACTTCGGTAAAATTCCAAAGGAAGACTAATTTCTGTTTTTTGTTAGCTTTTGTTTCTCATGTATGCTCTTCTCTGTGTTTCTAAGTTTGGAATTGTTGGAGGGAGATCAATTTCCAGAGAACACTTTAGCTAATATTAAAATTAAATTTTTAAATTTTTGTTATGTTTAATATTTTAAAGTGTTTCATTTATATTTACACTGTACAAAATAGATATTGAAATTTAAGTCATATGAAAACAATCATCCTAAATATCATAACTATCAATTTAATGTTTAGGTAAAGACTCCAAAACTTCTCTAAAATAACTGCTTTCTAAAACACCTCAAATTTAAAACAAAATTATTATGGTATTGCCATTTTGGATAAAATTGGTTTTAATCTACTGGCTAAAACAATTTATAAAAGCCAACAATCTGTAGTTTGTAGTTTTATATAATTCCACTTTGCATTCCTTCAGAGGGTGATTTCATTACCATCTATGCAGTGGGCAGGAGATGGCAGCATTACTTCAGCTGTTCCAAAGAAGCTTCCACTAATCCCTTCTAAAAAGAGAACATTGGGAGCTGATGGAGAGTAGAGTTATAGCAGCAGGTGCTACAGTGTGTGTCTATCAAGCAGGATACATAGGAAACAAATGTGAAATAAAACTGTTTAATGCCTCTGAATGCTGCAGATTTCTACGCATATTTTCCAGTGTAATAGCCCCTTCCCTTGTAAAAATGAAATAGGTCAGATGTTGAGATTTTTATGGGATTTAGAAAGCTGTACATGCCTAACAAAAAACTTGACTCTACAGCTGTAGGATTTTTAATCCCCCCTCCTCTCTCTCTCTTGATGGAGTAGTGCTTTTCTAAGAACACTAGTCACTCATCTTCCTTATTTCTTCTCTAATTTCTTTTTAAAAAAATATATTTTTATTGATTTCAGAGAGGAAGGGAGAGGAAGGGAGAGGGGGAGAGAGATAGAAAGGAATTGAATGAGAATCATTTTTCGGCTGCCTCCTACAAGCCCTCCTACTGGGGAACAAGCCCGCAACCCAGGCATATGCCCTTTACCGGAATTGAACCCAGGACCCTTCAGTCTGCAGGCCGAAGCTCTATCCACTGAGCCAAACCAGCTAGGGCTTTTCTCTAAGTTCTAAGCAGATTTTAATAATGATGAATAAGAAAGTTGGATCTCAGGTCAATAAAAAAAACACACAACATATAATATGCACCTGAACTACTACTATTTGTTTTGTTGCAATGTTAGTGCAGAAGAGAAAAGGTTAGATTGGTAAACACCTGGGCCTCAAGGTTTCAAGGACTCCGCTTCTTTTTAGTATCCAATTTGGCACCTCTCCTTGAGGAGACACCTCCAAAAAAATACCAACCGTCCATAATGCGCAACCTGGATATATCTTGCTGAAATGCCTTAAAAATATATATATATATGCAAATAAATTTATATATGTTATTTGTGTAAAGAACTTATTCTTTCTTAGCTTTCTTTAGGAAATTTAACCAGCTATTGGAAGAGTACCTGGAGAATCAAAATGTATTGGCTTTAAGAAAAAAGAGGAGAAAATGAAGGCCTACCTAGAAAGTTTTCTTGTTACCTATGTTTAGGTCTTTACCCTAACTAAGAAAGAAAAGATTCAAAGGTTTATTTTGAGTTGGAAAGTTGTATTTCAGCCTTTCCCTTCATTTTAAGATTCTGTATTCTTAGAAGTATTGTTTAGGAGATATTTCCCCAAATCCTACCTTTACAGTATGAATTTCTGTTGTTCATTTTTAATAAACTTTGAGCTTTAATTTCTTTTTCTAAAAATATATTTTTATTGATTTCAGAGAGGAAGGGAGAGGGAGAAAGAGATAGAAACAATGATGAGAGCAAATCATTGATAGGCTGCCTCCTGCACTCCCCACACTGGGGATCGAGCTCACAACCTGGGCATGCGCCCTGACTGAGAACC
The DNA here is from genome assembly GCF_000412655.1 of Myotis brandtii. Taxonomy (NCBI): domain Eukaryota; kingdom Metazoa; phylum Chordata; class Mammalia; order Chiroptera; family Vespertilionidae; genus Myotis; species Myotis brandtii. The sequence goes on from NW_005354291.1 coordinate 10,630,844, forward strand.
AAACTATGACCTCCTGGTTCATAGGTCAACGCTCAACCACTGAACCACACTGGCCAGGCATGCTTTAATTTCTTTATGTCTGCATATAATCTTCTTTGGACAATGTTTGCTTTTTTCTCTCCCTTTTCCTCCTATTTTGAGAAAACAATCTTCCATAATGAAATAAATTTGACTTGTGTATGCTAAACAGAACATTTTGTAAATATTCAAACTCTTTTTTTTCTCATTAAAATCCTGGGTTAACAAATACATAAATATAGCTTTTAAGGGTTCACCAGACACCCAAAGGTGAACCTGAAATTTAGTCTACCAGTTGGCAGCTTATATCACTGGCAGGGTTACTATATCAGAAGTAATGACTTGAGTGTGAGTTTGAATAAATGAAAATCATAGTCGTGTAATCATAATGCAGTCAAAGGCTTATCCTGGCCTCCATAAACAGTAGGAAGGGAATATCTGATCTTAAAACCCATTTCACCTTTTGTTTTTAATATGCTGGGTCTCCTCATTAAATAATTGTGAACACAGACACCGGAACTAATTTTCATCCTTTTTGACATACTAAGGATTTTGTAATGGGATGTGAGAGAGATCTTTGGTGTGTTTGTAGGACCAAACACTGGGTATCAGATTGGTTAATAGAGGTTTTATAATATTCATACTAATAAATATGTATGTATATGTGTATGTGCAATGACTTAAATATATATGTATATGTGTTTGTGTGTGTGTGTGTGTGTGTGTGTGTGTGTGTGTGTGAGAGAGAGAGAGAGAGAAAGAGAGAGAGAAAGAGAGGAGAGAGAGAGAGAGAGAGAGAGAGATTGTTCAACCCACATAGGTTTTATTGTCAGAGGGACTTGGCATGAATCCTGGCTTTGCCAGTTACAGTTAGTGATGCTGAGATGCTAGAGGAGTAATTTAGTTTATATAAACCCCAATTTGTTTTCTGCAAAATAGGAATACTAATACTGTCTTATAGTCTTTTTGTGAAGAATAACTGATATAGTATGTGTAAAGTGCTTAGCCCAGTGTTCAGAACATAAATGGTGGTGGTTATTATTATGATGATGCAGAATGATCACAGCAGAATTTTATATATATACTAGAGGCCCGGTGCACAAAAATTTGTGCACTCGGGGGGCGGGGGGAGGGGGGTCCCCCAGCCCGGCCTGTGCCCTCTCGCAGTCTGGGACCCCTCGGCAGATAACGACCTGCTGGCTTAGGCCTGCTCCCGGGTGGCAGAGGGCAGGCCCAATCCCTAAGTGCAGCCCCTGGTCAGGCTCAGAGCAGGGCCGATTGGGGAGTTGGGGCGCCGCCCCGTCATGCACAGAGCAGGGCGGATCGGGAGGTTGCAATGCCACCCTCAGTCACGCTCAGGGTAGGGCCGATTGGGGGGTTGGGGCACCGCCCCCTGTCACACACAGAGCAGGGCCCGTGGAGGGGG
>NW_005354291.1:10632376-10640103 GCF_000412655.1 Myotis brandtii
AAATTCCTATGCACACTGCACATATCTTATTTTGAAGTAAAAAAAACAAAACGGGAACAAATACAATATTTGTATTTGCATGTGGCCCGTGGGCCGTAGTTTGAGGACCCCTGCTCTAAGGAATAGGTTATAACTTTTAGTTACATTGTGCTTAAGACAATATATTTATGTAACCTTTTCAGAAAAGTCTTATAAATAGCTTTCACAGCCATGAACTTTATTAATGTCTCAGTCCTAAGGGTTTCATAGAAGCTGGTCTAAAGATTATTTAGAAAGATTATAGAAAACTGTTCTGCCCGATGGGAGTATGTGTCTGTCGAGACTCCTGCTCTTGGCTTCAGCTCTCAGCTGCGGCTTTGTGCCTCCATAGGTAGCTGCCTATTACGAGCATTGGTTGTGGCCATTTAGAGCTGTTTCTCTGAACATTTCCAAACAGGACATTCATTTTTGCTTACTACTTACATACTAGATGTTTAACACACATTTTACTATTTATTTCTGTGGAAGAGTTTTTGTTACCTAAGAAACAAAATATTTCCAAAATCTAGGCCTTTTGCCTTGAAAGCTCTTTGATATTGGGTCCTTTGGTGTTTTCTTTCAATTACAATTTAGGTCTTTGAGCAATGAGGTCAGAAAATTTTGTCCCTTATTCTGCATTCTCCTCCTCCTGCTCTTTCTTTTTCTTCTTCTTTTTTCCATCACCATTTATTCTCCTATACTCTCTTCCACCCGCCACCCTCCCACCCCCTGCAATCACACACTGTTGTCGGTGCCCTGTCCTTTCTTACCTTCTTATATGCTTTCCACAGTGTTTGATATGTTTTGTTCAAACAATGCTTAAAAATTAAAGACATGAATGTGATCTACAGTCACATGTTGTATATTGGGGAGACAAGCACTGCCAAATATGATGAAGCTGAAAAAGAGGCTTTTTATTCTGGAAAAATGACAATTGAAATTTATGACAGGAATCATATATGCTACAGATTGAACAAATGCAGTATTTTCCCCCATTATAATTTAGGCTATACTATGAAAAAGTTAAACAAAGTTATTTCACTTATTGAGTAGATAGCATGTTACTCCAATAAACTAAAAAGAGAAAGTTTGGATTCATGTAGAGAAAAAATGTACAATGAATGAATAGTTAGGGAAGCTGCAGTATATCTCTGAACCTTAGAACTAATATGAGTTGCCACCATCTTGGAATCTTTGCCAAAACTGAGCCATTCTGTTGGACTGCCAGGACCCAGGCTTTGACGATAGGGCAGTTCTTGTGCTGTCAGGAGTCAGAACGAATGGAATGTGTCACAGTTTAATTTTATATATTTTTTGTCCTTATCCTCGGAATCTTTTATCATTCTCACCTAGCAAACTCCTAACCCTAGTTAATATAATATTTCCCCTGGCCCATTCCTGCAACCATACAGCCAAAAACCATTGCAGAAAAGCCCATAACAAAACCACCTATTTCATGTTAATATAAAAGGGGAAGATATGAGGTTAGAAGTCTTGGTGGCAACTTGGAGATGTTCTTTTCTGATTGTCTCTATTTTCTTTCAGTGCAATAAGAAAGCAAGGTCACCAGCCAGAATCAGGATGAGGGAGGCGATAATGTTGAAATCTGAGGATAGAGGGGGCATCCAGGGGAGTAACAGAGTGAATGGGTAAAGCATGTGATCCCACATCCCCTTTAGCTACTGTCCTCATTTCTCAATTTCTATTTATAGCAAAACTCCCCAAAAGAGTTCTTTATACTCCCCATCTTAAATTCTGCTTTCAGTTCATCTCGAAACCATTCCAGCCAGGTGTTCACACACAAAATTCCACTAAAAGGTCTTTTATCAAGGTTACTGGTGAATTACATGTGTTAGCTATAATGGCCCATTCTCAATCCTTAACATTATTGACTGCTCAGTAGCATTTGACAATTGATCACTCCCCCATCTGTGAAATACTTTCTTCACTGTCTTCTAGCACACTCTACCCTTCTGTTGTTTGGCTGCTTCATTGGCTCCTCCGTCTTGGTGTACATTACTAATTCTTCAGCCTGTCTCTCAATTAAATATTGGAGAACTCAGGTTTTATTCCTGGATCTCTTCTCCATTCATACTTTCTTGGAGGTCTCATCCATATGTACTACTATGTGGAGGGCTTCCAAATTTATCTCTCCATTACAGACCTTTCCCCTGAAATCCAAGTGCATATACCCAACTGCTCACTTGACATCTCTATTTGTATGTCTAACGGGCTTTTCTTACCAAATTTCTGATCTTTCCTCAAAAAACTTACTCCAGTCCTGATTCCTCCTGGTTGAAGTGACAACTCTATCCTCTTAATAGTTTAGGTCAAAAACTTGAGAGTCCTTGCATCCTGTCTTTTTCTTATACTCACATTCAACTCTGTCAGCAGATTCTTGTATTTCTACCTTCACAAGGAAATAGTCAACTTGTGGTGATTTCTTTCCACCTCCATTCTGGTTTAAGTCACTCTGACCTCCCATTTAGATAACTGCAGTTGCTTTCTAACCAGTGTCCTTATTGTCACCATTGATTCTCATTAGTCTTTATCCCAAACAGCAGCCACAGTGACCTTTTAAAACTTAAATTAGATCATTTTACTACTCTGCTCAAATTCCCTAATGGATTTCCATCTCACTCAGAGTAAAAGCCATTCTTCCAATCACATACAGGCCCTACATGATCTGATTCTGCTGCCTCTTCAGATGGAGAATCACTACCATCATCTTTATGAATTTGCATATTAAAGAATTCTGTTTTAAGTTGAATTACTAGAATTTTATCAATTTGCTATAGTTGTTTCACAAGCTTATTTTGCCATCTGTGGTTATTACGTAACAGGAAAATGAGAAAATGTTTTTCATATGTTACAGTCATATGTAAATTTTAGGTGCAGCTTTAGGCTTGAGATGAAACACTGGGCTCCTATAGAATTTTTAAAACACTGTATAATAGAAGTCTGCAATCTGATATGTCACACATCTCCATTAACCTCTGACATTGAATTTGTTCTACTCTGATTGTTTTTTCATTGATACAAGTGTTTGGTGAAGAATTAAGGGGCTTTCCTTCACAAATATTTTGTTTGATTTACAGCATCTTGGGCTGTGATATTCCTGGTTAGAATATTTTACTGTTGAAATATTTAAAAAAACATTCATTGAATTCCCGAAGGATAATGTGCATCAGTTCTATGTTAAGCTCTTTGTTCATACTTATTATTTCAGCCTCCAAAATGTGTTTTTGCTAACATAATAGTGTGATAAATGCAAAAAGTGTGTGCACAGCTTTAAGACATTTGGAAATGCTTCTACAAGTTGCCTTTATACTGGTCGGCTTACTTTTTCTATAATGGTATTTATATTCCATACTCTGTGGTCCCACAGGCTTCTGAAAGGTAAGCATGACCCATGTGGGCATTCTAGTTGTGAACTTAAAAACTGCATTGCATGGCAGATTGTCTAATTGAGTTTCTCAACTTCTCCCTTCTTGTGTATGTGGACATCCATTTCACTTGTTTTCCTTTGAATATTTATGTGCATTTCCTTACCTTACAGAACATAAATTTTCCAGTTAGCCAAGAGTTAGGAAGAAGCTTAATGAATAAGGATATTTGCATAATGTTATAGAAACCTTTTTATCTGATTCAGCTGAGCCCAGCAATTTCATTTACTTTTTTAAAAAAGAACTTTTACATTAATTTTTAAAGAACAGTTTTAGGTTCACAGCAAAATTGAGAGGAAGGAACAGAGATTTCTCACATACCTTCTGCCCAGGAAATGCATAGCCTCCCCCAACCAGGTTGGCACATTTGTTATAATAGCTGAACCTACACTGACACAGCATCATCACCCAAAGTCCATAGTTTATTTTAGGGTTCACTCTAGTTGTTGTAGTGTTTATTTTTTAAAACACCATTTGGATCCAGCTGGTGTGGCTCAGTGGTTGAGCATCAATTTATGAGCCAGCAGGTCATGGTTTGATTCCCAGTCAGGGCACATGCCCAGATTGCGGGCTCGATCCCCAGTGTGGGACTTGCAGGAGGCAGCTGATCAATGATTCTCTCTCATCATTGATGTTTCTATCTCTCTCTCCTTCTCCTTTCCTCTCAGAAATAAATAAATAAAATATAAAATAAACACCATTTTGGAGAGCATGATATATTTATATATCAAACATTTTATTTTAAGTTAAAAATATGTACAGGCATTCCATTATCAATCTTGTGAAAATATATTTTTATTGATTTCAGAGAGGAAGGGAGAGGGGGAGAGAGATAGAAACATCAATGATGAGAAAGAGTCATTGCTTGGCTGCCTCCTACAGGTCTCCTACCGAGGATGGAGCCTGCAACCCAGGCATGTGCCCTGACCTGGAATCAAACCGTGACCTCCTGGTTCATAGTTTGACATTCAACCACTGAGCCATGCCAGCCGGGCCATTATCAATCTTTTGATGTCGGGCTAAAGTGTCCTCAAGACATACTGGTCTGCTGATTAGAGCTCTCTAGTACCTTTCTTCCATAAGAGACATCCAAAACACCTTTCCAATTTCCACTTCCATTTCTTTAAAATGCAGAAAAATCTTAAATATACTCATGCATGCATACTTCTGTAGTTTTGTCACTTAATTTGGCAGAAATCATTTTTCTACTTATCTTTCCAAAGCATTTAACTTAATTTCCACAAAGATAGCAACTTTTTGTTTTTGCTCTTATGTGTCATAAGTTTACATAATATTTATTAAATTACAAAATTCCAATAACAATTACAACAATCAGGCTTGGAAATAAACTTATTTGACTTTTGTCAAGCATAAAACTCAAACGGCAGGAGCAGTATTGTCCAGGCCTTCTCAGATGTAGTCTGCTGTTGAGAGCGTTTAGGATGCCATGGGCTTCAGTTTCTATGCTTAACAGAAGGAATGGAGAGCATGGTGAATTAATCTGGCAAATCAGTTAATCGAAGGTCATTAAGAGAGGCTCCATTATAAAAAATAATATAATAGCAATAGTAACTGATATTTAACACTATGTGCCAGACCTAGACACATATATATAATAGCTCACACTTGGCTCACAAACAGCCTTTGAGGCATGACGTATAATTAGCTTCATTTTACGCATGTAGAAGTCAAGGCTTCCAGAGGTTAAGTCACTTAAGGTCATACAACTTCAAGTTTGCAGATAGAATTCAAACTCAGGTCAGTCTGAGCCCAGAATCTGGGACCAACTTTTAGCTTCAGAAGCCTAACCCCGACGAGCGGGTTCATGCTGTCCCATGTTGGAGACCTCACTTGGTCTGACATTGATCTATGGGACTGGGTCAAGGGCAGAGACTCTGCAAAGCAAGCCATCACCATAACAAATAACTTTCATGTGTGTCCTAGATCAGAGAACAACTCTATAAACCTTTTTAGAATATGATGAAGCATCGTGTCATTAATATATCTAAGTCTTAAACCAATGAACAGATTGGGTGTTTTGAAGCTAACTTTGCTGAGAATATTAGTTGAGCTAGAGCCCAGGCTTCAAGGAGATAAATAAATTCTTATCGTCATTTCTGGACACTCTATCCTGGGATCCTGAAACCAGGTATTTATCATGCTGTCTCCTTTGTGGTACTTTTCCTTGGTGTGATGAATGTGGCTTCCTGGAAAGGCTGCTTTCCGCCAGCCTTGAGGCAGTCCTTTTAGCTCAAAGAAAAATAAATTGGCTTCAGAAAAAATAAAAAATCACTGTCAAACTTTTAATCCTTTCTTTTCCATCTTCTTTTTTCCTGACTATGGTGCCATGCATATTTCAGTCTTCAGGGATCCATCATTCATTTCTAGAAGAGCACCAGGTGACTCAGATGTGCACTTTTGAGTGTATTTATATGCTTTGTCACAGCCATATTTGTATGTGATAATGAATCACCTTTGGATCAATCACCTAAACTACTGCCCCAGGCTACCTCTGCCCCCACTACCATTTTTTCCCCACATAGGAAACCTGGGTGGATCCCTTTGCCAAAGTGTCATTTGGTAATAAAATATTTTACCAAGAAGTTTTTTTTTGTTTTGTTTTTTGTTTTGTTTTTTTTTGTGAGCTATGAAGCCCTTATAGAGATTTACACCTATTTTTTTGTCTTTTCAAATGAATTATGGCATTTAATTTCTTAAAGTATAATTATACCCAAGGAATTCATTCTATGCATTTGTTGAGAGTTTACTTTTGAAACTGCCACATGAAAAAAGTTGTTTTTTGTTTTTTTTTTCCCTAATGATAATTTTGGTCTGAATGTTTAGTTTCTTTTTTGAACTGGTAAATGCAATCAAAATTATCTTGTGAAGTTTTCAGTTCATAAAAACTTGCTGCCAGGGAAGTGAGCAACTTTGTTAGAGCCTTAAACTTGGTTGGCTGTGTTGTGTCATTGGAAATTAAAGAGCTCTGGCTGCCGTTTTTGTTTTTTTTTTTCCCTAATGATAATTTTGGTCTGAATGTTTAGTTTCTTTTTTGAACTGGTAAATGCAATCAAAATTATCTTGTGAAGTTTTCAGTTCATAAAAACTTGCTGCCAGGGAAGTGAGCAACTTTGTTAGAGCCTTAAACTTGGTTGGCTGTGTTGTGTCATTGGAAATTAAAGAGCTCTGGCTGCCAGGAAATAAGCAGCCGCCAAAGGAGGTCCACAGGGAACAGGAATGCTGAAGTTTCTCTTCTGTCAGGCCTGTGTCTGGATGTCTGGGAGACAATATTAAACATGAGTTTTATTTCATTTCAACAGTTAGCTTCATGGTGAGAAGAGATTCTATCATTTGCATTTCCGGATTGGAAATAAATTTGAATATCGAGTAGATTGGACATGGAAAGGTTGGACATGTCTTAAAAGATGGACAAACTCAAATAATTTACAGAGGCCACTGGAATTTGGATAACAGCTCACATGTGTCTTGTAAGAGAAATATTGCTGATGATGTGGTAGATTGGTGGTTCTCAAACTGGTCCCCAGACCAGCAACATCAGTGTCACTTTCATCTTAGAAAGGCAAATTCTCAAGCACCATCCACGTCTTCTTAAATCAAAAACTCTGGGGGTGGGTGGGGTCCAGTGCTCCGAGCTTAAACAATGCCTCCATGAGAGTCTGAATACTAATGTTTGGGGATCACCACCATACACAATTATTTTAGTTGGAAGGAAATTTAGGCACCATATCTTCAAATTCATCCTTTAATTTGTGAAGATTTGAGGCTTAGAGAAGTCGTATGGTTGATCTAAGGTGTTGTTTCAAGTTGCAAGGATCAAACTCAAACAATGACCATTTAGTTAATGGAAATTTATTGTAGGAACATGTATGGTATCACTAATACCAAGTCTTAGATTATCATTCTGTGGACTCCAGCATCCCTCTTTCACTTCTGTTATTTCTAATACCTCTAGTGACCTTTTTCTCACTCCTTGTACCTCATGGCTTCTTCTTACATCTTTTGTTGCTTCATTGCTTTAGCTTAATGCTTTTTCTCTCAATTGGTATATATATATTTTTTTGTTCTTGTTTTTCAGTTTCTGCATTAGTCCATAGCCTGTATCCCACTCTTTCTATTACTTAAGTCCCTAGGGGAGAGGTTCTGGTATACTAGTAAATTGTGATAGAGCTCTAGTGCCAGACCACCTCTTTCTTTCTTTCTTTCTTTCTTTCTTTCTTTCTTTCTTTCTTTCTTTCTTTCTTT
>NW_005354291.1:10640142-10654060 GCF_000412655.1 Myotis brandtii
CTTCCTTCCTTCCTTCCTTCCTTCCTTCCTTCCTTCCTCCCTTCCTTCTTTCCTTCCTTCCTTTTTTTCTTCCTACTATTTATACTATTTATTCAGATTTTGTGTCTTTCATTATTTTAGATTTTTGAGACAGTGAAAAAAGTAAACAAAATATTCAGGTCTCCACAGCTCTTAAATCCTAGTTAAGAGGATGGACATAAAATAGACAAAGAGTAAATATTTACAGGTCCACGATCTTTTATCTGCAATTCTGAAATTCAAAAAGCTCTTCAAGCTGAAAGGTATTTCCTAACTGAGTTGGCAGCAAAACCTGACCTGACTTGAACTTCTCTGGCAGCAGAACACGACCTGGAGAAAGGTGAAGCTATTTGTAGTCTTTGTTTATCACTCTCCTTATGAATCTTCATGTACTGCATTGAAGAAACACTAATGTTTGAGTACAGGGAGCTGTCACAGACCCTGATGGGAATATGCCATAAAGCCTACATAAAAATTATTTTAAAAAATTGGATTCTGAAACACAACTGGCTCCAAGGGTTTTGGGCTAAGGGTTGCAGACTTGTAATATGGGTTGCTAAGTGCTATGAAGAAAAATTAATTCAGATAAGAAAATAGATAAAAAGGGAAATGCTATATGTTTTGTATATACATAACATATAATATTATATATCCTAAACATTAATGACTGTTATGGTTCTCAGCAAGTCTTCAACTCTAGGAGCAGTCACTAATGTGGGGATGAGGAAATGTAATTACTGGTAGAAGATAAAGGGGCTTTTGCAAACAAATCATTAAAAAAGAACTTAATTTTAAAACTTCTAATTAATTCCCACCAACTAATTCATTAAACACAATGGAAAATATTATTAAAATTATGGGCTGATGTAGTAGGACATTAATGCTCCTGATGCATGTAAAGTTCAAGGTAATGGATTTAAATTATATCGTACAATAAGGACATAAATAAATGTTTAGATAAATGATGGCTAAGTGGATTAGTTAGTGACATGGAATAGAGAGTATGAGGAGCAAAGGAATATGAATTATTCCTCTATGTGTGTGGTCCAACCTAAGCAAATTTGTGGTCTTCTTTTTACACGAAGAAATAGTATATGGAAATCTTCTATGCAATGTTAGTTGAGATATCAGTTTTGCCAACTTTAAATTTTGTGGCACTATTTATATGTAAGACTTTTCTCACGTTATACTGCATTCAATATAGTTTTCACCTGCTAGGAAATATTATTACTAAACTGTTAGCAAGATATTTAAAAATATAAGCGGTGTCTGAATGCATTGACTTTCCTTATTGTTTTAAGTATACAATTTGTAACACCATTTAATGTATGTTGAATTGTATCATAAGCCCAGGGTAAATGTAGTGAATATCAAAGGATGAATATTTATCTTATCATATGTTGGACTTCAGCTTTTGAGTGATTTCTGGCTTTTTTATCTTTACAATTTTTAAATGAAAATTATATCTGGCAAAGGATCATGCATGGAGATCTGAGAATGTTGAGTGAAACTCTTCATCCTCCCTTTTGGCATATGATCACACAACCTCTGCTTGGATGTTTGAAGTAATACTCAACCACCTCTAGTTCTTTTTGCCACTCCATTTTTGCTTCATATAGAGTAAAATATTATATGAGCAAAACTGCCTGGTTGTGTTTTTGAAGTTTCAGAGATTTGTCTATTCTTCCAGTCTTTGATTTATACTATTGTATGCCACTCTCATCTTTTCTTTTCCAAGTTGTCGCAAAAGTTAGTTTTTGCAATTTTTCTTCCCAGTTCAGGGTTTCTAAACCAACTGATCTCCCGTAGACATTCTTATTTTGTGAATTTGTTTGGAGGTTCTAGTAGGGGAGTGCAGCTATTTGTATATTTTTGACCGAAGACTGGTCCTCTCCTCTGGGGGAAGGTCCTCTTTGACCTAGAGTGCTACTTCGCAGCTTTGGGAAGGACACACGTGGATCCGTGAGGGAGGAGGGGGACACCTGCCTAGCCAGCCAGATCAGTCGAATAAAATCAACCCTGGCCATCAATGGGGTGACAGATGTTGCAGCCAGATCACCCTCACATCAGACACTCTTATTTTGTATTGTCCATTTAAAAATGTGACACCCAGATACAGTCACAATAACTAGCAATGTTTTTATCAATCTAGAATGTAATGACACTGAAAGTTTCCTAAATCCAGGATGATACAGTTATTGTGCAACCTTTCATTTATTTCCTTATTTATTTATTTATTTTTACTCAGTGCTGCTGTCTTTGTCACTTTTCTGGCACCCCACGTTAGCTATTCCGGATCTTAAATTTTTTCATGCTGTCCTACAGATTCATGTTTGGTTCTATGAGTGCTATGCAGAGATCATATTATTATTTACTAGTAAGATGGTAGGTTGATGAGAAGGCTACATACAGAAATAGTTCAAGATAATTGGAAAAACTCTGATTACAATAATTGGAATTTTAAAAGCAGAATTCTCATTCTGTTTTAAATTTTGAGGTGGTAACCCAATTGTTAACCCTACTGGTAACAAGAATCTCATTACTTTGTGCCCTACATTAATTGATTTTAGAAAATGTCAGTCAGGATTCCTGTTTAAGATATTGAGCCCTGAATGAGCAAGTAATAATTTCAAGTATTGTTGATGTATATAAACTTTTCTGAGAAAAAATACAATGTCTTGGTAATTGTTTTCTAGAATTGACCATAAGGATGTTAGAGATTCTTTAAAAAAGCAAGAACTGTGGTTAGAAGAGTGAGTTACAATATTTATTACAGATCTTCAATGCAGACCTCAGCTTATGAGGTTAGGAGAGTGATTTATAACGTTGACTATAGGTCAGATTGTCTTTGAGAAAGCTGTGCTTTCAACACCACAGGATTAAAAGGAAAAACTGAAAGAAAAAACACTATATTAAAAACAAGCCCTCCTTCCAGCTCCTATTCTCAACCCCCACTCTCCCCAATATCCTGCTTTATAAACCTGGGCAAAATTGATGCTGGTGACGGATCGTCTTTGCCTTCCTGTGTCGACTTCCTTCCCTACTGTTTTACTTTTCCCCAGCCTCTCTGTCTATGCTCATTACATTTACTCTGGTTCTATATAATTATTAAACTGGTTGATTCTTGTTTTGTTGTGTCCTGAAATTCCTGGCTACAGCCAAAGACAATGGAGGGAATTTCACTTTCCTGGTTTTAGCACCATATTGCTAAGGGAGTTACACTGTCATGAAAAAATTGGTTGGTTATCAGATTTCTAAAACTGCACCCATGGATGTAACCACTATGAAATATCAATAAAGGCAAGAATCCAAGAAACTTCCCAGAGGGAATTATGTTTTCGAGATAGTAAACTTCTAAATGTATTATGTATGATCCTTTAAAAATGTTGTAACTTATTTCCTGATTATAGAGAGCAAAGTGGCCAAAAACACAAGTAAAAAAATATAGAAAATAATAGTTTTGAAAACCTGCCATATCAGTATGCACACTAGATGTGGCAATATGTATACTGCATATTTGTCATAAATTAATTTGACATTTATTTTAGATTTAAGTGGTCTTATTTTTTTATTCCATCTTCTCTCTAGAGTTTTCAAATTGGCAAAAACTTTCTTAATTGCACCTCTAACATAAATAACGTAGAAAGTAGAAATTCTAATTCATCTGATATCTTAATAGAACCAAATTACCAACATAAATGTGTGATATTATTTTCCGTAAAGATTACTCTCTTGGGAAAAACTTACTGACAATGATAAACTGCCTTGATTTTACTTTTATAGTGGGAAATATAACCAGAAAGACCGTGGAGTCAAGTCCTTAATAAATGTAAAATATTTCTTTGGAGGAATCTAATTATTGACAAATTACAAGAGTCTTCAAATGTGCCCCAGTGCACATATAGACTGTAGTTCAGTGAACATGCCTAATGACTTTGTAAACTAAAAGAGCAAAAGGTGAGTGGTTTATCATTGTCAACAACTCTAGCTGAATGAACTTTGAGTCACCTTGAATGTATATATGTTTTTCATTATAATAATTTGCTTTTTAGAAAGCATATCTATGTACATGTGAAATAGACTGTCTTTTACAAAGAGATAACCAAATATTTAAGTGTAGGCTGGTGAAAAATTGAAGTGTGGACTCTGGATGGTAGAGGGCATTATAGGAAAGGCCAGTTACCAGAGAGCTGAAGTAGCATTTGGAATTATTGTTGAATGTCCCTCTAACAAGTTTTATAGTTTCTGTGGTTTCCCTGGCTAATAGACTAAAAGTTTTAAATTTAGACCAGGGACAGAAAATCTGTGGCAATTCAAATGTGGGCTAAATTTCACTTAATCTTTGCTTTACCTATGAGAAATTAACTCATTAAAAACACCGAATAGGATTAGAATGGAAATGTGTATTTTCCAATCAGACTAAAAAGAGTGTAGCGAGGTGAATCTTTCCAGTTAGTCACTATAAGTCTTCCCCAGCCTTTTAATCTAATTAAAATTATTCACTTGGAACTCTACACATTCTCTTGTCCTAGTTCTAAAAACATCACATCTCTTTCTTAAAAGCAAAAACAAGCCTGGCTGGTGTGGCTCAGTGTTTGAGTGTCTACCCATGAATCAGGAAGTTATGGTTGGATTCTCGGTTAGGGCACATGCCTGGGTTGGGGGTTCCATCCCTGGTAAGGGGCATGCAGGAGGCAGCTGATCAATGTTTCTTTCTCATTGTTGTTTCTATCTCTCAATCCTCTCCTTTCTTCTCTGAAATCAATAAAAATACATTTTTTTAAAAAAGCAACACACATTCACATGGACAGTATGGGAAGATTAAGAAGTAGGATCACTGGATCCTAACCCTAAGGAGAAATGATCACTTAAAAAAAGAAAGCAAACAAAAACAAATCTTCTATAATTTTGATATTTGCTTATGCCAGTTTCTTGTACTGATTTCAGTTATTCCTAACAAATTCTCTATTTAAATTGGCTATGCTCCTTTCCATCGCTGACTTAGATCTCAGTTTGGGTGGCATGGCATTAAAGCTTGGTAAGAGCAAATGGTGGGAATTTGGGGTGGGCACTGGTGGTGGGAGAGGGAGGTTCAGATGTGGGTTAGCCAGAAATTAATATGGTCAAAGTAAACCCTTCAACTTTTATTTCCTAAACCTCCCCTCTTCCTAGTTGTTTCCCCACCCTGGGAAAGGGTCAATTGTGAGACCAAGTTCAAACAAGGACAAGACAATATGGTCCTGAAGTGGAAAACAATGGAAGAGCTCACAGGACTGGTGTGGGAGCTGTCCAGGGTTACGGCGAGGAGGAGAATCAGCAGGTCAGAGACAGAGCTGGATCCTTCAAACATTTCTTTAGGAAACAGGGGAAAAAGAGGACAGGCCTAATCCCAATAATTTTCAACTTGGATAATGAAGTGGGAACAATGGAGTGTTTGGACTGAAAGGAAAGGAATGTGGCTTCCCTTGGAGTTGGAAGAATGTACAATAACTTCAAACATTAGAAAGACTTTCAATGCCAGTCTACGGTTAGTACTTCTTGCACGTCTCACTGCAACCCCGGAAGTCTACCAGAGAATTATTATGGGCACTGAATTCTGAAATTCTTCCTTGAGATGAAAGCCAAAATGCTGATTTTTATTAAAAGAGGTATAGTAGATAAATATTGTCAGATTTTCCTCCAAATATCTGAATACTTCTTAAGGTAGCAAGAGACCACTAAGAGAATGGTTTTAAACTCATTACAAGTTAAATTACACCCACCAAGTGTATGTCCCTGAGCAACACTGGGCTGAGTGCTGTGGGCTGTGTGTGGGTGGTTCAATTGCAAATCCATGCAGAATACAATCAATGTCAAAATGGGCTTGGTTCAAAAGATGAGTGTTATGAAAGTTCAGAAAAGAGAAAGAACTACATGGACTTGAGTAATCAAGGGGCCTGCATGTTAGAAGTGTCACTAGGGTATCACTAGGCATTATTAGAGCATTCAGAGAGAAGAGACAGGGATGTTTTTATGTTCCTGATGGCAAGGAAGTTATGTTAAGGTAGATGGTAAAGAACTTTGGCTAAAACAGGGATAAAAATTATATAGGACTTTGAAAGTCAGTCTGAGGAATATAAATTTTATGCTGAGGGTGATGGTAAACTGCTGATTTAAGGACTGATGTTTATAGTATTGTATCTTGTTGAGGGTTTTAGGGAGATTATTTGTCCAGCACAAATACAGTTTGGTTTGGAGATTAGCAAAACTGGAGTTAGGGAAGACATTGAGGAGAAATGCAGGTGGCTGACCAAGGCCTAGGGAAGGTAAGAAGGGTGAGTGAGAGGAGGAGTGAGGTGATGCTCTCTCCTGCTGCAGCAGGTAGAAAAGTGAAGACGGGCCCACAGTGAAGAACTATCATGGCTGTGGGAAGTGACAATCACAGTGCTCCAACCCGAGGCAAGAAACCAACTTTATGCCTTTTGGAGAAAGAGATTGAGTGGGTCTACATGACACGACTAGTTTCAATACCATGGCTATGGGCGCTAAGTGGCTGCACTAATAGGCATTCTGGAAAGGTTTTTCTAAGAAATTAACTCCATGGAATACTGAGGCCTGTGGCCTCTCTGTTGGTTCTAATCTATCTGACATAGTTTTACTTGCCAAAATGAGGCATGTCCGTGTGGTATTCATCACTTTGGATGAAAGCACCTGGAGCAGGAAGCCAACTCTATGGCCAGTGCTTCCTGGGTACACGGATCTCAGGGGCCTCAGATGGTTGCTACACCTTAATTCCTGCAAACTCTCAGCTCCTTGAAGTTCTTCAAAAGGAAATCTCAGAACCCTAGGAGATAGTTCAAGCAATTGCTCAGGCTACTGGTCCACTCCTCTTGAGCCTAAACCGAATTATCATGTTATTATTTATCTTCCAAATGTTTATTAACAGGCTATTTTGTATCAGGTTTGCCTGATATAATGAGGAAGCCAAATAACCGGACAGGCAATTGAATAAAGCCTCAAACATACCCTGATAGGTACATTATATTTTAGAGCTCTGTAGTCAGACTATTTTTGACCTCTAGCTCTGCTTACTTAATGGCCGTGTGACACTGGGCAAGTGACTTAACATCTCTGTGTCTCAGTTCTGCCATCTGTAAATAAAAATAATGAAAGCACCTAATTTATAGCAGTATCTTGAAAGTTAATTGAGGTGATATAAGAAAGCTATTTAGAACAATACCTGGCACAAAATAAATGTTCAATAAATATCAGCCAGTATATTTCAGCCTCGAGGAAGGGTGGGGTGCAATGAAACAGCCTAGGGTCAGCTGATTGTAGTTAGTACATATGTGTACATATGAGAGATTGATAGCCAGAGTCTACTTCGATGGATCATAATCTGTTCTGATTGGGCACTATGTCCATCTTGATTGATTGGTTACTGTACTCTATGGGTTGTTTATTATTTTTATATTATCTCAGAACCTAAGTCATTGGTTCTGAAAGATTATTATACATTAGAATAAGTGGAATTCTTACTAAAAATGCAGTTTCTTGGGCCCTGGCCCAGAGAATTTGATTCCGTTAATATGAAGTGAACCCAGAAATATTTTTACAAGCCCTGCAGGTCTGCCCTCTCAGACAGTCTGGAGCAGTGGTTCTCAATCTTCCTAATGCCGTGACCCTTTAATACAGTTCCTCATGTCGTGGTGACCCCCAACCATAAAATTATTTTCATTGCTACTTAATAACTGTAATTTTGCTACTGTTATGAATCATAATGTAAATATCTGATATGCAGGATGTATTTTCATTGTTCGAAACCCACAGGTTGAGAACCGCTGCTCAGGAAGATCACCAGGAGGAAGTAACATTGGAACCAAGACCTGAAACTCTAGCCCAGCGGTTCTCAACCTGTGGGTCGCGACCCCTTTGGCGGTTGAACCACCCTTTCACAGGGGTCGCCTAAGACCATCCTGCATATCAGATATTTACATTATGATTCATAACTGTACCAGCATTACAGTTATGAAGTAGCAACGAAAATAATTTTATGGTTGGGTCACAACATGAGGAACTGTATTTAAAGGGCCAGAAGGTTGAGAACCACTGCTTAGGGGCTGAGCCTTAGCCCCTTGAAGTGGGAAGGTGGGAGAGCAGGATAAATGAGATCATTCTTCTCAGAAGGAGCAGTGTGGGCGAGCACAGAAGTTAAGGGAGGGAGGTTCAGAATGGAGTATGGAGGTCAAGGATGGAAGGCAGTGACCACTGGCAAAGGCTCAGATCATAATGGTGTTGTAAGCCACGGTTTTTAAATTTTACCTTCAACACAATGAGTGGGAAATCATTCAGAATATTCTAAGGATGGGTGACACGATCAGATGCACGCACTAGAAGAGCTCTGGTTTTACATAAAGGGAAGAAGGACAGGCAAGTCAGAGGCAGGAGGCCAGCCAGTGGGTTCTGTGGTGAGAACTGCTTGCTTGGTGGCCTGTTAGCTGTCCTCACTCTTGCACTTGGCACTCTTCCTGGCTCCTTCCCTCACTACGTAACATCTGGAACTCTGTTGGCTCAGTCACTCAGGCCTATTGTCTTTCTTCACCTCAGGTCTGGTCTCCCCTGCTCCAGTTTCTGGGAAGACAAGAATAGCAACCATGCTCAGGCCTCAGCTCTTGACCACATGGGACATGAGAAAGAGGAGGGCGTGGTGGAGGTGACTGGAACGTAAGATGTGGGAGACGCGGCTCTAACTGCCTTGTCTATCTCGCTGTGGCTACAAAAGTGGCAGCAAAGATAGCAATAGTGTCTGAGGGAGCAGTATACAGTAACTGCTCGGTAAACATTTGCCAAAAGAGTGAGAATTCTGTCTATAAATACCAGAAGGTAATTCTAACTTCTGCGGATACTATGGAATGAGCTTTGATGACCCACCTTGTCACTGTTGATTGGGAGTCATCTTAATTCATCCTTTTAACCATACTTTCTTCTCTTTTTCCCTCCTAATTCTTTGCATCCTTTCTAACAGGAAAGGGGGATATCATCTTTTTATTAGTTAGTCCACCTCAAAATATTGCATTTTAGCTGTACAAACTGTCCTGTTGTTGCTTCTTTGGCTTATTAAGAATTACTTTGCCAAAGCAGAGAAAGTACAAGTCCTAGAAACCTGTTACTCAGTAAACTCACTCCATAAACCCATCCAGAGTCATTTTCCACAATGGGATTGAAAGAGGAAGAACAGGCAGGAATAAACTGTAGCACTTATCAGTTTACCCTTCACATCTCCCCCTTCTGCCAGCACTGTGGTGCAGGATCCCAGGAGGGCAAGAAGTGGAGAAAGGAGGTTAAATAAACATCTAAAACTCTTAAAATTTTCCAAGGGCCATGTTTGAAAATCCTGAAATTAGGCCCCAGAAAACCATTTATTCAATTACTAAAACAGAGTTATAGATAATGCTCTTTCCTCCACCAGCTGACTGGATGTTTGTTAAAACTGAGTTGTACCCATTGATAATAAGGATTAGCAAGGGTTTTCTATTAAGTGCCAACTGTGTTTTTAATTGTTTAAATGCAAGAAAAATAGAACTTACTGATAAACTGCGCAGAATTTGAAACAAAGTGCCCCTTTTACTTCTGTAGGAATGTGGATGCTAACCAAATGTGTCCGCATGGTTTCAATTAAGCAGAGGAATGTTAAATGTAAAGCTAAATTGATGAAAATAACTTTCTGACAAACCAATAAATTGGAGCCTAGAACTCACTGCCCATACTGTATGGCAGCCAGAGAAACATTGCTAGATCATCAATTTTTACTTCATTTTTTGAGTTAGTTTATACTTGAAGAAAAAAAAAGGAATGCTAGGAAAGTAATTTAAATTCTTCCCAGCTATAAACAGAGAATATGCACATTGGATGTGGACCTTATTCTTCACTGTATGCAATTCAACTGATTGTTTATTCTTTTAGCAATTTCCTCGGTGAAATTTTTGGAAACTTAAGACAATTTTCAGGGAACTCTCATGTCAACATTTTGGCAAATGATCTGGCAAAATGCTAGTCATTGGACTATTTTTCTAAGCTCCTCAGACTACTCCATGGCAATCCTTATTCTTTAAAAATGATGTTTTAATTTTCTTTCCCTCAATTTTTTCAGTCTTCAAGTTGCTGTCATATTGATATGACAATGTACTAGAAAAATTATGATTTTGGGGAAAATTCTAAAATTTCTTGCTGAAAACAGAGGCTAAAATTACATAGTCAGAAATCTAACTCTGCACATTTCTGCTTATGTCAGAAATTCCCATTTCTAATAGAAATGTACCTCTGAGTAGGTTTTATTTTTTATTTTGGGGGAAATGGCTGGAAATAAACCTTTTTAAAAAAATATATTCTATTGATTTTTTACAGAGCTTATTTTGGGGGAAATGGCTGGAAATAAACCTTTTAAAAAATATATTCTATTGATTTTTTACAGAGAGAAAGGGAGAGGGATAGAGAGTTAGAAACATCGATGGGAGAGAAACATCAATCAGCTGCCTCCTGCACACCTCCTATTGGGGATGTGCCTGCAACCAAGGTACATGCCCTTGACCGGAATCGAACCTGGGACCCTTCAGTCCGCAGGCTGATGCTCTATCCACTGAGCCAAACCAGTTAGGGCTGGAAATAAACCTTTTAAACAAGCAAATAAAAAAATGGAAGCTGAGGACCTACTCTTTACCTGTGTTCTACATGTGACACAAAATGGGCATCCCTTGGTGAAACATTGCCCAGGAACCTGGCCCCCCACATCTTGGTCCCCGCTGTCCTAGAGGTTCAGATGTCTCATGTGATTCTCTTGCTTAGAAAGAGAGGCTGCCCTACATTTGGAACTGGTGCCAAATGGAGGGTGGCCTCTCTTGGTTTTCATGGCCCTGTCCCAAACTCAGAGTCCCAGGTGGACCCTCTGTTCTAATTTGATGCATTTCCAGCTAATGACCCATGTAAAACCTATTTAGCTATAATTTTAATATTGGCGAAGAATCAATTTTATTTGAATTGGATGGTCACTCAACGTATTTTGGTTGGTGACCATTCAACAAATGTTCTTATTTTGTAAAAATTATTTTTAGGGGCAATAATATAAAACTTACTTTTGTGTTTTTAGATAAAGTTTTTAAACCTTTTAAAATGTTTTTCAAGTTAATATAAAATTTAAAACGACATAATTAAATATAGTACATATTTAATGCGACACTATTTCAAAATTTTATTACATATTTAGATCACATCCAGGGGGAGAATAATCTTGTTTGAGAGCAGGCAACACAGTTTTTTCTAAATTTGTCTTTATTTGTTTCTAATGGTTCTGACTTCATACAAATGATCCATTAATATTGCTACTATAGTTCCCATTAGCTGCTGTATTGAAAATGTCTGGTGGTGCTCCATTGATCAATCAAGTACTAATAGCATTTATATGTAAGAATAACTTTCCCTTCAAGCCTTGTGTCATCCACACATTTGATTAGCTTAAACTTGTAAAGTATTCATTCAAATTATGATAAAATTGTTAAACACTTGAGTTATGTGATAAGCCACTGGACATCTCCTTCCTAGTTCAATTGATCTGAACATATTCATGGTGTACCCTTTGCTCAGCCTTGGGATGCAAAAATAAAGGATATCACATGGTCTCTGCCCTCAGGTAGTCACAGGAGAGATAACAGTTATGCTTCGATTGATCAATGTATTTCAGTCAGCTCCAGCTATGAATCCATTTAATGTGGTCTTCCTTAAGTTTCTCATTCTTTTAATTTATTAAATGCCACCTGTATGTCAGACAATATGAGAGGTCTTAGAAATAGATAAAACATGGTCTCAGACCTTTATTTCTTCTACAAATTTATGCTGAAAGACTTTGTCAAGTGTTTTGCTGCAATCCTGATCCGCTATACCAGCTGACAGGATAGTTTCATCTATGTGATTTTAAAAAATTCTGACAGGCATAGCTTGTAGAGAGCAAGCTTCACTATCAAGTTCAGAATGGTATTTGAAGCTTTCTGATGCACTGGCTTCTTAGTCAGATACTCCTCTGACTTTACCATCCTTTTTTGGGTTTGATTATATTTTTCTATTTTTTTTTTAAAGAAAAATCCATTGTGTGCTTGTGTTTCTCATCCATCCTTTTTTATCTAGTCATTCAAAACTCCCTACTCTCCAGTTCTATTCAGCACTGCTCAATTTTCACACATGTGTTCAGCTTTTAGTCAATTTACTGCCCATTCCAACGTTAGGACTTTCAAAATATATGTAAAGATATCTAATATGTGTGTTGGGAATGATATTGATCAATAATTATACATTATCACCCCCTTTACATACTTTTGCATTAAATATACCAGAGATAACTTATTTCTAGCCAAAAGAAATGAAATCATGTATAATATGGGGTAAAAACCATTATTCTTTACACCTCAAACTCAAGGCCTGATAAATGCAAGGTTATTATGAGGATAGTGGAGTATTGTATTTTAAAATGGGGTTTTCAAGAAAGTCTTCATTCACTATTTTGCATGAAATACCATTAGACCAGTGGTTCTCAACCTTCCTAATGCCGCGACCCTTTAATACAGTTCCTCATGTTGTGGTGACCCCCAACCATAAAATTATTTTCATTGCTACTTCATAACTGTAATTTTGCTATGAATCGTAGTGTAAATATCTGATATGCAGGATGTATTTTCATTGTTACAAATTGAACATAATTAAAGCATAGTGATTAATCACAAAAACAATATGTAATTATATATGTGTTTTCCGATGGTCTTAGGCGACCCCTGTGAAAGGGTCTTTCGACCCCCAAAGGGGTTGCGACCCACAGGTTGAGAACCGCTGCATTAGACCCACTTTGTCTGACCTAGGGTACTTATGAACCTCCCTATCACAACAGAGAAATACATGCAGTCTAGAAGTTTTTCCACTTGGGCCGATGGTTGACTATTTTATAATACTTTAATTACAATTGTATGTTGTCATTTTGGTAATGAAATGTTAATATTCAGATTCAACAGTCATTTATTGGTAAGGGCCTATTGTATATACTAAGGCACTCTGATAGTAACTTGCACAATAAATTGTTATTCTTAATTTCAAAAGTATATATCTTTTAAAAAATATGTTTTTATTGATTTTTTTAGAGAAAGAGGGAGAGGGGAAGAGAGAAAGAGAAACATTGATGAGAGAGAAGCATTGATCAGCTGTCTCCTGTATGCCCCACACTGGGGATTGAGCCCTCAACCCAGGCATGTACCCTGATCAGGATATCAAACCGTGACCTCCTGGTTCATAGGTCAACACTCAACCACAGAGTCATGCCACCTGGGCATAAATCTACCATGCTCTTAATGCATATTTTATTGAGCCTCCTTAGATTTTTTTTCTCACCATTTGGTATTTGTCTTACATAAATATTATAGTGATAATAGGTATATCTATAAACCCAAAGATAGTTCTGATCACTAATGTTTGAAAGGTTTTGTGTAAACATTTGTGTATATTTCTCTTTCTGTCTCCATCTCTATATCTCTATCTCTATATATCTCCATACAAATGCTTACCTAAATAGTATATAAAGTCTGATGTAATATATAAAGACTAGAGGCCCAGTGCACGGATTCGTGCACTGGTGGGGTCACTCCGCCCGGCATGTGGAGATGGGGCCAAAACCAGCTCTCCCAGATTGCGAGAGGGTGGTTCTTGGGTGATGCACCCTGGAATCAGGCTCCCTCCTCTCTGGTTCTGGGTGCGTTAACTGAGAACTGCAGTTGCCAAGTCACAGCAGCTCAGAAGCTCCTGCGTTGAGCGTCTGCCCCCTGGTGGTCATTGTGCATCATAGCTACTGGTTGGACGATTGAACGATCAGACGGTAGCTTGGGCATATATA
>NW_005354291.1:10654077-10665453 GCF_000412655.1 Myotis brandtii
ACACACACACACACACACACACACACATATAATAAAGAAATGCTAAATCTGAATTTGAGACTTAAAATAATTTTGTTCAGTTAGTAGCACCTGAGAAACATTTGAAAATATTATAATAGGTTAAAAAATGGGAGAGGGATTACAATGGAATGGCAGTTCCAGAGATGTAGTGAGAAATCAATAGGGTCTTTGGGACAGTCTTTAGCAAATGCTTTTGCATATAGTGACTTCTTTTTTCCTTGGGGCTATAACAGGGGCATTTTGTTAATAGAGCAATTTATGCTAAATCCCGTACTGAGCCCAAGAAAACTGGCCTTTTGCTTTCATGTTATATTTCTCTCATCCTTCGAAGGCCAAGGTTTGAAAAATCTCTAAAAGCAGGATTCAATAAACACACAAGCTTGCTAGGAATATTTAGCCACTTGGTCTTGTGACTGTGGCAAATCACTCACTTGAGCAGAACCCTAGAGGGCTTTTATTTCCCGTTATGGGAAATACAATCTGGGTGAGATGAAGAATGTTCTTTAAAGGGAACTGTTTGTGGGTCACTTCAAAGTTACCCATGCTTACCTAGGGCTCTCTCCTTGAGGAAACCTTGTTAGCATCAGCATCCATGTTTCTGTTTTTAGTTTAGAATGCGCATTTCTCCTTCCCCCTACCCCCTCCCTTCCTGTTTTTCTGGTAGCTTTGCAGACTCAAAGGGCCTCTCTCAGGACTCAGTGTAGAGGCCTGGGATGTGATGCCAAACAACCAGCCGTGATTTAGAACAACCAAGCCCCCCTGGATGTACTTTTCTGCTTCACCAGCAGTTTGATAACCAAGGACCATAAAGTTTGAATGTTGATTCCAATTCCCTGTAGACTATCTGGTTCACAACTTACTTTTTACAGGATTTCATAGAGAACAACACTGGCTCCTGCCTTTTAAAAGAGTAATTTCTGGTTTTTTAGAAATATTAAATCATGATATTTTCAAAATGTTGAGAAACTTTGATGGAGGAAAATATGAAATTGATAGTATTCTTATGTAAAATTCCTTTTTAGAATGGCCTTTACTTACTTATTGCTTACAGTAACAATAATCAACCCAAATAAGTTATTTGGATGTACGTATCCATTACACAAAACCTGTTTAAGGGCTCTGCGTTCTTGTGATGTAGAGTGAGAATATCTTTCCTCATGCAAAAAATGGGTTTTATTTTTATTTTTAAAAAATGTAACAAATATCCCCTGGGAATTGGCTACATGCCTTGTACTGTGCGAAATGCCAGAGGGGAGAGAACACAGTTCCTGTTGTCACAAAGCCCCTGGTCTAGAATAGCTCTCTCCACGGAAAGGCACGGAACTACGATTTACTGTGCTTATTGGGATTGTATCAAATATTATAACAAAAAGACAGTAATTTTCAAAGTATGTTTTTAGTGCAATTATTGCTCAAACTGCAGACCATTACTAAGGCAATACTGCAAGAAATGTTTTGCAAGTCAACTAGGTTTGGAAAATACATGATCAGGCAAAGTCCTCCAGGAGAAGAGATGGTGTGCAGGCCTCAAACTTACTTGGGATTAGGACTCGTTTCCTTCATCACCTCCAGGGGAAGGGTCCTGTGCAACATAATTTTTAAAAATATATATTTTTATTGATTTCAGAGAGGAAAGGAGAGAGAGAGAGAGAGAGAGAGAAACATCAATGATGAGAGAGAATCATTGATTGGCTGCCTCCTGCATGCCCCACACTAGGGATGGAACCCACGACTCAGGCATGTGCCCTGACTGGTAATCGAACCATGACCTCCTGGTTCATAGGTCGATGCTCAACCACTGAGCCACGCCGGTCGGGCTTGCAACACAATTTTAAACAAGTACTATATTAACTTTTAATAATTTTAAAACTTTATTTGGAGAAGGCTTGCTGGGCTACAAAGTTCCAAGGTGACGGTTCTCACGGGACTGAAAGATCCCATGTGACAGTTTGCCTTCCCTCTTGGGGAGCCCCTGGAGCCTGTAAACACTGTACCTGCCATGCTAGGGCTCGGAACATCCCAGCTCCTGTCCTGCCTTCTTTCCTCAGCCTTCCCACAGTCCTCTGCTGAGGAGAGAGAATTGTGGAGGGAGTAGTGCGGGAGTGGGGGAGGAGTAGCAGGTGCTCTGACCCTATGGCAAATCTCTTGGCTTGATTTGAAGAGCAGCTGGCATCCCACCATGAATCTCCTGGGAGATAACTCAGCTTCATGGCACTTCCATAAACCTGAGCATTTGTTTTACCAAATGAAACATTTCCTTGAGGCTTTGTGGGTACACGGGGATGGCTGAGGCAACTGTGAGGGAAGTGGCCAAGACATTCCAGGCACCAGCCCAGGCCTCTTGGATGTCCCCTGGACACAGGTGCCCATTTTAGGGGAGATTTCTAATAGTGCTTTTTAGGTCCCAAAGTGCTTTCACATAGTTCATTGCATTTGATCCTTCTATTAATCCCCTGAATTAGTATGGCACGGATCCTCCCCACTTTAGAGATGAGCAATTTAGGTGTAGAGATTAAAGGATTTGTCTAGAGTTGCATGCTAAGGAAGTAACCAAATCAGCATCAGGACACAGAGCTTCTTGGAATCACCTGGGGATTCCGATTTAGTAGGTCCATGGTGTGGCCAGATAGATACTCTGTAGTCTTAAC
Source organism: Myotis brandtii (assembly GCF_000412655.1). Lineage (NCBI taxonomy): Eukaryota > Metazoa > Chordata > Mammalia > Chiroptera > Vespertilionidae > Myotis > Myotis brandtii. Next base: position 10,656,747 of record NW_005354291.1, read on the forward strand.
AAACTTCCGGATGATTCTTATATAGTGCTGATTCCTGGACCATACGTTGAGTAGCAAGGTTATAGACTGAATTGCCTTACATAAATAAAAATTAATTAAAAATGTATGGGCAATTTATTTCTCAAAAACCATCTTATAAAGGTGTCACTTGAGTAACTGTAAGACACATGATGGCACTAGATGTCTCTGTGGTTATGAAGCTATGCTGCTCAGACTCTTTTAGCCAAATCTGCCATTTCTTTGACCAAGGAAACTCCAGTCCTATGCCCTTCATCGAGTCCTCTCTTTCCCATTTCACATTTTTATTCACATCTATCCATCTATCCCCCATGTTTCAATAGCTCATCCTGTCCCTTCTGCTTATTTGGATCCATTGAATTCTTCAAAATTCAAAATATATTTTACCAAGAATTTCCCCCAGTTGCATCAAACCATCTCTATCCATATCTCAGGACCTCAATTAATGAACATATGAAAATACTATATCAATTAACTTTGTTTAGTCTATAATATATTCTGCATAACCACACATTTGTATAGAGTAACATTTACTATAAGGAAATAATAGATTTAAACTGTAGTACTCTTGTGAATAAACTTTGCCAGGTAGAGAAGTATGTCAAACTTATATCTTGATTTGGTAGAATGAGTGAGGAGTTACAGATAACAATGAGGTAATGGTTTCCAGCTGGCTTCTGGAAAATTCTGTCTATGTGATCCTGGCAATTAAACCTCTTCTATACAATGGGAATAAATTTTAGTAATTATCTTTTAAGAATGTATGTTTGATAAACGTTACAGCAGCATTTTCTGTTTTTACATAGAATAATTGATGTATGCCTGCTATTGTCAAAATATAGCATGGTGAATCTCACTTTAGCATCAATTTCATGAAGTTGCACATAAGGATAAGGTGCTGAGTGAATAGATTAATGATTAATTGACAAATGTATACACTTGAAGGCTACAATATATGATCCTGAAGTATTGGCTTTCTAAAGCTATAAGATTTGTTTTCTAAATTAAAAAGTTAAGATTATTATGTACTAATGGCCCAGTGCACGAAATTTATGCATGGGAGGGGGGTGGGTTCCCTCAGCCCAGCCTGCACCCTCTCCAATTGGGGACCCCTTGGGGGACATCCCTCTCGCAATCTGGGACTGCTGGCTCCTAACCGTTCACCTGCCTGCCTGCCTGATTGCCCCTAACTGCTCTCCCCTGCTGCCAGCCTTGCCTCTAACTGCCTCTGCCTTGGCCCCACCACCATGGCTTTGTCCGGAAGGAAGTTGGACGTCTGGAAGATGGCCGGTTGTTCCGGTCTAATTAGCATGTTACCCTTTTATTAGTATAGATATTTACAATGCCTCAAATAGAATTCTTGTGCTTTAATAGATATACATATCTATGTGTGTGTGTGTGTGTGTGTGTGTGTGTGTGTGTGTGTATATGTTTGAACCTTCCACTGGAAGGTTCTGGTTAAAAACATTCAAAACAAAAATAATCTGTGATCTTTGTAATTATCAAGTGTTTGTTTTAAGTAATGAGTGAAATAGAAAACTTAGTAAGTTAGGGATATTAAACTTGATGTGTCCTTTGCTTGGATCTTCAAGTGGCTCACTCTCTCAATTCCTTTAGGAATCTGTTCAGATTTTAGCTTTTCAATGGGGTCTTCCTTAATTTATCAACTTAAAATTATAAGTCCTAGCTCTTTACACCCTCAGCCTTCTTTCCTGCTTTATTTTTCTTCATTGCACTTGCTATGTGAATACCATAAGAGTAAGGGGTTTTTTTCAATGCCATATTCCAGTACCTAGAACTAGTCTGGCACATAATAGGCACTGAATATATATGAACAAATGAAATTAAAAATAAAATAAGCCTAATTTGTTAATAAAATTACTTGCATTCATCTTATATTGAACATTTAGGAAATGGTTTATGTTGTCCATAGAATATTTTATATTCCAATCCAGTGATAATCCAATGATAAATTTCAAAGGTTGTTTAAGTATTTTAGAAAATATTGGTTTCAATTTGTTTCAGAATTTATTTTATGGAAAGTAAACTTGTAGTAAATACATCAAGGAACTAATATATGTGAGAAGGTCTTGACATGGATTATCAGCTTCTCAACAGTGTTCTCCTGGCTATAAATATGTCTCACTTTCCACAAATGTAAAAAGCCTGAGATTTTAAGAAGTCTAGGCTACTCCTCATCAGCTGTGTGGCCTTGGGTAAATTATTTAACTTCTCTTCTGCATTTTTCTCTTCAAAAAATGGTAACAACAGTGAGTTCATTATGATTATTAAACAAAACCTAAGAAATTCTTTGAGAACAGGGACTTTGTTTTGTTCATTACTATATTCTCAGTGAGTATCATATAGTACACTCAATAAAATAAATATTTGTTGAATGAATGAAGTATGCAAAACATCTTGCCTAGTGTCTGGCACAATGTAGGCACTCAACGATAATAGCTATTATAATAATTATTAGTAAGTAGCCGTATTTATTTATACAAAAACACTTAGATTTAAGCACGTGTAGTAGGTTCTAGCTGACTTCAACTTTGTTCCTTATTGAGTAGAATTGAAGATACTTGATAGGGCTTACCGAATATTCTTAGCTCTAGAATTAGTGTTTTCTTAGGCTTCTCTCTCTCTTTTTTAAATTGAAATTCTTTATTGTTTAAAGTATTGCATAAGTCTCCTGCCCCCCCCCCCCCCCCCCCCCCCGCATTGACCTATATCTGGCTGCCCCACCCTTTGACTTTTCTCTTGATGAAAAGAACCATTTCAACACTGAAACTATAGCTGTAGTTAAAATAGAAGCCATGATAAGTTTTGGTTAACAGCTAAAGCAAAACACAATTTCCTTGGGTTTTTCTATAAATTTGATGGTACAATAGAACTGCAAGTAAGTGATATTGATGCTTCAACTCAACTGTTTGCCCATGGCCTCCTCCCATGGGGCTACCATGGCAGAACCCAGATGTGACAATCATCCAGTTACACCACCTTGTACACAGACCTCTGCTGATGTGTTCTGTGGCTACCAAGACAGCACTGTTAGAAGAGTTAACAGCAGAGGAACTAGAATCAGAATGTATAAATTCTAGTCACAGGGCTTTAGTGACTGGTCATGTCATGCTAAATTATTTGACTCAGTTCTTGATCTAGTAAAGGTAGATAAAAAATACATGCCTTATCCATTCTTCAATGTAATTTATAACGGCAAAGTACTTATTTTACCCAGGAGCACTTTGGTTGCAAGCAGCAACATAATATTAAAGCTTATTTAAACAAAGGGAGAGTTATTAATAAGACATCAGGTATATCTTATGAAAAAAAAATAGGATGTATAGCTAAGCTAGGCCTGAGAGAGGTGCTGGAACAGAGATATAGAAAGCCTCAGAAAGCTTGACTCCTTAATCAACTACCTTTTCTATGCACCATGCATTTATTTATATTGCTTTGTGTTTCTACTTCATTTTCTTGGTTTTCCTCATGGACTGGTTCTATTGGTCAGCTCATTAACAGACAAAGTCTTCAGATGGGAGTCTCAACCACTAATCTAGTAAATTGACAAATAGAGTATCCTCAGAAAACAAAGTCAACCTCTCTATTTTAAATGTAAATTCCCAGGAAAGAGAATCTTAGAGCCCTCACTTGGGTTAGGTGTCCTCCTGGTCCAATCATGTATGGACTGGGTTGTTGGTCATGTGTCTTGCTGCCCATTCAGTAGGTCCTGTGGGAACATTCACTTTGAAACTGGATACAGTCAGATTCTTTAAAAGAGTGTTAAGAAACCTGGGGACATAATTTGCAAGGAAAGTGATTGGTTTTTCCAGTTCATGTCTTCAAACTTATTTGGAGATTAAAAACAAATATATAAAAACTTTAAATGAATCATTTCTGTTTTTCCCAGTATATTGTTTTTTTTTTACGTAAAACAATTTTTTTTAATAAAGTGATTGACTCTGATTATGATTTACAAAATTTAATTTAGCTCAGAGATTACAAGTATGGAGTTATACAGTAGGGAAGTAGGTGTTCAGAGCACTTTATTTGAGGTTATAACACCACATGTCCTGATCCCCACACCTCAGCAACACTCACTCACTTAACTTTCAACTTCTTTTATCTAACATTAAAAAAAAAATTAATCAGCCCTGGCTGGTTTGGCTCAATGGATAGAGCATCAGCTTGTGAACTGAAGGGGCCCGGGTTTGATTCTGGTCAAGGACACATACTGGGGTTGCAGGCTCGATGCCCAGTAGGGGGCATGCAGGAGGCAGCCAATCAATGATTCTCTCTCATCATTGATGTTTCTATCTCTCTCTCCCTTTCCCTTCCTCTCTGAAATCAATAAAAATATACTTAAAAAAAGAAATTAATCAGAACAAACAGACAAAAAAACTCCAGGAAATATTTAGACCCTATAAAAACATAGAAAAAGAGAACTCGCTTGGAAATTTTTCAAGAAGTTATGCTTGGTCCCTGGCGTATATATATATGGTTCATCCCAAATGGTTTGTGTTTAATTATTTTAATGTAAATATATTCATATTATCAAATTAGTCTTGAATGGACTACAGTGTTTTATCATTATTATTATTACCCGAGTACTCTGGAGAGACTCCTCTTTCTCCTTTTTCATGACTTCTCAAGCATCTCTGAGTGAGACTTATTTGTATTGCACTAGCAGCATATACGGCCCACTGAGAAAAGTTTGGGGACTATGGAATAGTATAAAAAATAGAAAAAAAGCCACAAATCATCACATTACCTACAGGCACCAATTGTTCATATTTTGTCATATTCCATTGTGTTTTTTTCTGTACTTTTTAATCAGTTATTTTCTTATTGCGTATGTGGCTTAGTACCCTATGTTTCCCACTTAATATTTTATTATATGAAGTTTCATGTGTCATTAAACTCTTCATAAACATCTTTAATAGTGTCATAATGTTCTACTAAATTGATGTACTATGTAGTAAAAAGTTTTGTTTACCTTTACCCTAAGAGTGGACATTGAGGTTGTTTTTTATTTTACTTTATTATAACTGTAAATTCTTTTCATGTTCTTGAAACCATTTTCAACTTTCTATCCAAAGTACCTGTACTGCTTTATAAGTCCTACAATGAAAAGATATCTCTATTTGCACCCTTGTGGTATTAATTATGATCATTAAAAAGAAAATAAATAAACAAAAAACCCTCTATTACTTTTATAGAGGAAGATAGTATGTTATTTTCTTTGATAACTAGTGAGAGCTGATTTTTTCTCTCATATATTTTTAGTCATTTGGATTTCTTCTGAGGAGCATCTATTTTCATCTTTTGTTCATTTTTCCTTTGGAGGTTAGCATGTTTTTCTTAAGAGCCTTTATGAACCTTTTATTTAAGTATATAACCACTTGCCATATATTTTACATATAGATACTTCACATTTTTTACCTCATTAAATTGATTGCTCTGACTAGAAATGTTCCCTTCCAACTTTTTATTTTAAAATGTCAAACTTATAGAAAAAAATGAAAGAATAATCCAATGAGTCCTGTGTACTCTTCACTTATATTGACCAGCTAATAATATTTTGTTACATTTTCTGGTTACATCGTGTGTGTGTGTGTGTGTATGAGAGAGATATTTATTTATTATGGTTGAACTCTTTGAAAATAAGCTTCAGATACTTGACTGCTAAACTCTTCATTGTGTACGTCTTAAAAATAAAGATACTCTCCTACATAACTACAATACTATTAATATGTTTAAGACAATTAACAACAAATCCATAACATCTATATCTAGTTCATAACTGCATCTCCCCAAATAAATATCTTTTATTTCCTTTGGTTTGTTTTTTAAATCCAAAATCCAAGCAAATCTCATATGCTGAATCTATTTTATGTCTCTTTAGTATATTATATATATACTAAATTATGACAATTATATATATTACTAGAGGCCCGGTGCGTGAATTCGTGCATGGGTGTGGTCCGTTGGCCTGGCTGGCAATCAGGGCTGATTGGGCCCTCTAACCCAGTCCCAGTCAGGGCCGATTGGGGCCAGCCAGCCAGGGGGAAAGGGACTCCTGCATTGAACATCTGTCCCCTGGTGGTCAGTGCGCGTTACAGCGACCAGTTAACGGTCGTAATGGTCACTTAGGCTTTTATATATATAGATATGTATATATATATATAATTGTCTAAGAAAATCTTTTCCTAAGAAGAGATTAAATATTTTATCACCTATATTTTATATGAGCTTTTTACTTTTGTTTTAACAAAAAATTTTTATGTCCAGTTGGAATTTATTTGGGTTATGGTGACTGCTGAATATCACAGATTATTTTTCTTTCTAAATAGTTTATTTTCTTCTAGCAAATTTGTAAATATTTTTTCAATTTCTCACTTATCTCTATTTCTAAAGTCTTATTTCTATGACCTTTTTCAGCATTTGTTAAATTTTTATACAAAATAACTAGTATCTGTTTCAGCACTATTTCTTTGTTCCATTGATCTTTTGCCAGTTTTACATAAATGTAATGATTGTGGATTTGTAATGGATTTTAATGTATGTTAAGTCTATATTATCCTCATTTTCCATTGTCCATGTTTTGAATTGTTATACAAGTTTTGTTTGTTAAATAAATCTTTGGATATATTTTCTATTTCTCCCTCTATTATATAAAAATATCACAATGATATTTTCATTGAAAGCCTAGTAATCCTCTAGAATTATCTTTTATAAAAGTTATATATTTATCTTGCTTGATAACTCTTGGCACTTGATAGGAATTTTAATCTATATATTAACATAATGCAATAGTTTTTGAAAGGTAGGTGAATATGTATGAAATATTGCTTGAAATAGGTGTTAACTACTCAGTCATAGGTATTCTAAATTTTATCCCAAGGTTAATCTACAGAGAGCCACAGTTCTGCAGGATATTCATTACCACCTCTCTCTTCTGCCCTAAGCCATTCCTATTGCTTTTATGAAATTGTACTGGGGTGTAAGGCCATCAACTATTAAAAAGTTGCCTTTTTAAATTTGTTGCTATATCAACATTAAGGATGCTGTTCGTTACATTATATACGGTCTTGCTTGTGAGAGCCTATGGGAAACTTTTCTCTCTAGCCTCACTATAAAGAGTGCTTTTATCAAATAGTTGTTATGTTTTAAAATTATGGATACTGAATCCTGTAATTTGCTATGTTGAATTTATACTTTTAAATCAGAGCTAAATGTGTGAACCTTATTAATTCATTTATTTATGCCTTCAGGTCTCCAACCAATTAATGATTTTTAAAAATGCTCAGTTTCTCTACTTTTCTTCTATGAGTAAGTACATACTTGCATCCGAATGGTGTTTGTGCAACCTGTTTAAATTGCTGCTTTAATTGGTCTATTTCTGACTTTTTCCTTTCTTTTTAAAATATTGCAAACTTACCTATAAACTGAAGGAATGGATTCAGGGAGCAGTAAAAGAATGGAGAGAATACCCACTGTGGTAATAATGAGCTTGAGTCTCATATTTTAAAGAGACTGTAAGGTTAGCTTTGCTCTGTCACTGGAACAGAAGTGCTGTAAACACTTGAAAATCACTGCATCCAGGCTTAGGCTCCCTTTGCTCCATCTCGTTCTATAAATCTTTACTCATGGCCTTCAAAATACGAGAGAATTGACCTCATTACTCTTTATAGAGATTTTACTTACACAAGAGCTCAAGGCTCTTCAGAGGCTCTTAATAGTACAGCACCCATTGAAATGATTTAAATCAGCGCATTGTTATACATTCCAAGCTATTCTTGTAAAGAAGGGGTGCACCACATTCCCCTTTTCCCAATTCAAGGTCAAGAAAGAGTTTTGATTCCATACTTAAACAACTACATGAAAGGAAAGGATATTCTAATCACATTGGGCCAAATCTCCTGACACGTCTCAGACCGTTTCGCCTTCAGACAACACAGGTGATGACAGACTATTTACACACATATACCAGGTGATAGGGCTGTATACTCTTTCTCTCCTCCTTCAACTTTCTCTTTTAATGAATAGTTTTCTTTAAAAGCTAACACTATCATTGTAATATAGGGTAATATAGGCTTTAAATATATGCATGTCCTTTTTCTTGGTATTCTATAACAGGGCAAAAGTCATATTTACTATGACATCTTTTTATGGAGAACAAAGAATGAAGAAAATGTTTCCATTGACAAGTATTATCGCTAGAGGAAATAAAAGAGATGAGTTTTTCACAAGCTCAAGTAACAGCCTGAAAATTCCAGGATCAGAGGTCATGGAGACAAACATTTGGTCTTATTTCTAAAAAGGCAGAATAAAGTTATCAAACCTCACACCATTGCATAAAAGGGTAAGCCAATTCCTGTGAAGAACTGGAAGATATTTTTCTTTTACACCTGGGTTAGGCCTCCATTTGGAGTTTTTGTTCTTTGCATGCTTTAGATTTTGTGCATAGGCAGCCAAGCTTTGAAGAAGTTCATTCTAAGTCATTACATCTGTGTAATTTTATAGAGGGCTTTGATGAAGGTCATAATTATTCAGTTGCTTAGCTTTTCTTTTTTTTAAAAAATTAAATCTTTATTGTTCAGATTATTACATTTGTTCCTCTTTTTCCCTCCATAACGCCCCTCCTCCCAGTTCCCACCCCACCCTCCGCCCTCCCTCCCCACCCACT
>NW_005354291.1:10666923-10682957 GCF_000412655.1 Myotis brandtii
CTCCACATGCACTCCGCACCTTAGTATTTCACTTCAGCACTGCGCCTCCTCTGAGGTATGGTTTCCTCTTTCCTCCTAGTTGTAGAACTTCCACTCAGCCAGCCTTCCTGTGGTTCTGGATGATGTCCGTTCCGTCTTTTAGTTGTATTTTTGAAGTGGTTGTTCGAGGCAGCAAACTCCGGCATTAACCTATGCCGCCATCTTGGTTTCTCGCTTAGCTTTTCTTACGATAACAATGTTAACAATCAAACTGACAAGACTCAAGAATTTCTGAAGAGCACTTGGATGAACTAGATACTATCTGCATTTTATTATCGCACAACATTTAAATAAGAAAATTACTTATGGAAACACAAGAAGAAATGTCTTTTTAGCTGACCAACTTTACATAGAGATAGTATTTTACTGTTTTGCTATAAACTTTGGGTCCCACACTAGGTTCTTGCTTTATTCTGAACTAGAGGCCTGGTGCACGAGATTCATGCATTTGGGGGTGGGGGAGGATCCCTCATCCTGCAGTCTCACAGTCTGGGACCCCTCGGGGGATGTCCGCCTGCTGGCTTAGGCCTGATCCCTGAGTAGTCAGACATCCGTCTCACAGTCTGGGGCTCTCGCAGTCTGGGACCCCTCGTTCCTTACCACTCACCTGCAGTGGAGGTGGGAGAGGCTCCTGCCACCATTGCTGTGCTTGCCAATCGTGAGCCCGACTTCTGGCTAAGTGGAGCTCCCCCTGTGGGAGTGCACTGACCACCAGGGGGCAGCTCCTGTGTTGAGCATCAGCCCCCTGGTGGGCAGTGTGCGTCATAGCGACTGGTTGTTCCACTGTTCGGTCGATTTGCATAGTATGATTTTATTATATAGGATAGGAATCTATATTTACTGTTTTAAAGTGATCTTGTGTAATAATTCAGGATTTATTTTCTTGAAGAAACACCAAAGGTGAAGGGGTCAGGGCAGAATTCTCATTATACTTTATTATTAAAAAGCTACATTTTATATTATTTAATAAAATTAAATTTCAACTTCATCATGAATTTTTCACACTAACAGCAAGTGTTGTTGTTTCAATGATCTTTATAATTGAAGTAATCATTGAAGCCCCTTCCCACCTTGTGATTGTTACCATTGTTTGTGGGAATTCTCCTTATCCACGGGCTGGGGGTTGGGAGAGGGGAGCGGGGATAGCATGTTGGAAGACAATGCCATATCCGGAAGTGCCTCCTGGACCTCCAAAGAGAAATTGTGATGTGTATTTTATATTTACTGCTGTTATTGCAGCCCATTTTTTTAAAAAATATATTTTACTGATTTTTTACAGAGAGGAAGGGAGAGGGATAGAGAGTTAGAAACATCAATGAGAGAGAAACATCGATCAGCTGCCTCCTGCACACCCCCTACTGGGGATGTGCCCGCAACCCAGGTACATGCCCCTGACTGGAATTGAACCTGGGACCTTTCAGTCCGCAGGCCGACGCTCTATCCACTGAGCCAAACCAGTTAGGGCACAGCCCATCTTTTTGCAAATTGGTAATCTAAAATAGTGTATGAATCACAGATAGCTCAATGTTTGGTACCTTAATGTTTGATTATCATATATACATTTCCAAAATCTTCTGAGTAGATGTTTGCTGTAATATTTTTTTAGTGATTTCTACATCTTTCCAGTCTTGCAAAAGCAAAAAAAGAACCAGTGGCCATGCTAGATATTTCTGAATCAGTGTCTGACCTGCTTACTTTTCTTCAAGGAACAGTATATCAATCAGGCCTTTATTCCTAAGAAATGCTTTGTTATGTTTGAAGCATAATTGTTCATCACTTTTAATAGCAAAACACAGAAGCTGAAAAGAAGTTTTTAAAATAGAGCCAGCCCATGTAATTTCTAAGCATAATCTTTTCAAAAAATTTTACAAAACTCCTTCCAACTTTTGCATTCCAATTGAGCCTGATTGCTTTGTGGGTTTTGGTGATCTAGCAGGTACTAAGCACTATACATTAAATGCAGTGTTGACAAAGGAAATTCACTAGCAAGGGTTTCATTAACTGGGGATTAAGTTAAAACCCTTTCCCAGAATTGCCAATAAATGAGACTCTAATCTAAAATTTCACATTAAGTTTAGTACAACTAAAATGTGTGTGTTCACACATGTGTGTGTGTGTTTGCTGAATGAATGTGTATGTGAGTGAGGGCAAATCCTAAAATGAATTAAAAAAAATTTAGTTGGCTGGGAAAGTACAGATTTTCCTGGTTTTTTGTAAGTATAATGTACTAAGTAGGAGAAAATCCTACAACTTAAAGCATACTCTATAGTTCTGTCCAAGCAGATGCAGAAATAGGTAACTGGAAGATTTTAAAGGTAAACTCTACTATATTCTATGGGTGAGTTTAGGCCTTTTACAGGCTGGAGATTCTTGAAAAGCTTCTTGCAAAGTTGATCCTGAAAATGCCACTCTAAAAGAATACTTTGCAATTTTTAAAAAAATTTCTATTATAGATAGATTTCATTATGATTTTTAAAGTACCCTAAGATTAAAATGAAGATTCCTCAGATCTTGTTAAATTTTTTTTATTTCTGATTTAAATGTATATTTTAAAGCAAAAATAGTTGTAATTGAACACATGAACAGGAACCTAATTTATGAGTAAATTACAATAGTTTGCTATTTATTTACTATATTTTTTAGTAAAGGGTATTAGCTTTACCAATATCTATTGTTTGAATAATTTGAAATGATTCTTAAATTTAGTGGATAAGACTTATTAAACTCAATTTGTGCTGTTATGATCTAATTTTCTTCATGATGGTAGTGATAAGCATAGAAATATTTATAAAATAATAATCCTGAGAGCTTTAAATGAACTCCATGAAAAAGTTGGTCTCATTTCTACTCTGAGGCTGATAAATTATATCCCACTTTTGCAAATGAGTCAATCAAAGCTTTGAGAAGTTAAGTGACCTGCTGTAGGCCCTGCATCTTGTTTATATGTTGTAAATGGGGGACTAAAATGCAGGTAGCTTTCCCATCCTCTTGTCAGTTTCCCCCATTAATGAATAGTAGTTATGAATCACATTGTATTTTAATTAATTAATGAATTTCAATGGAATTTATAAATTCCAAATATATCTGAAGTTACAGAATAGTATAGAAGCCTTGTATACTAGTTAATAAATTGATAATATGCAATAACTTGGACTATAGCAGATTAAGATTTTGAAAGACATTAATCAGATGAAAGGAGGCAAAATATACTTGAAGAACACATTACATGATAAACACTTAAGTAGTGCTTTTGTATAAAACTTTCAGAAATAAAATGACATTTTAATTAAAAGTAGGGAAATTTTCAAAATGCTTGAGTAGCAGATTCAATCATAAAATTTGAAAAATTTCACCACAAACTTTATTCCTTTATTATTTCTTCCCAGTTATCAGTTCACATTTTTCTCTTCACTGCTTGGAATGAGAACTAAAGTATTTCGGATTTTACTTGACTTTCCTTTTCAGTATAGTCAGTGGAATCAGAACTCTTTGGGATCAAAAACGTATAAAACAAGAATATATGAATGTATATTAAAATGCACTAAAGTTTATTAAAATCATATCCACTGCTCTGTTTGTTTCAAACAGAAAAATGAGATGGCTTAAAAAATAATAAACGTTTTTTTCCTCTCTCAATATAAAGCTCCTCAGGTAGGGGTGGTCTCAAGTCTTCAACAAATGATCTGACAGAGTAAATCTGAAACAAATTGCAGTCACGATAATCCCTCTTTGGTATGACATGCTGACCAGGAAAGAAATCACAAATGTCTCAGAAATTAGTTGACTTAGTTGGTGAACAATACATTTATTATCATCTAATGAGATGAATATAATCTCTTTTATCTTTCACATTAAAATAAAGTATTTTTAAAAGCACAGGTATATTTATCTGGATAAAATGAATGATCATCTAATTATTTTTAATAATTTTAACCAAATATGAATAATTTAAAATGAATAAATTTAATTTTATTTACATAAATTGCTTATGATCTGTGTATGAAATGGCATTAAATAGAATAGTAGAACCATGTAAAACTCAAATAACATCGAATTAATGCACAAGTCTGATAACAAGCATTATTGTTCAAATGTTTCTTGGGATGAAAATAGAAAAGCAATGATTCTTTCTTTCTTTTTATTTATTTATTTATTTTGGAAAAGCAATGAATTCTTAATGTCCAAGTTTGGTTTACATCCCAGATTTTGTATCTAAGTGATCATCCTCCCTGCCCGCTAGATTCATATTTTATATAACATTTTAGGGCTCCCATAATAATACCATAATTATTGGCTAAACCACAGGTCTTATCATTGAGTTAGCAAGCGATACATCACAGGTCAAAATCTTGATCTGGAGAATAGAAGTAAAGGCCTTTTGTTTCATCAGGTTGGTTTATTAAAAAAGAAAGTCTTTTAGTTGCTTATATTTGGAAATACTTATTTTTATTTAGTATATTTAATTTTGATTGTCTCAATTTCACACCTTTGACCAGTTCAAGAAATTATTCCAAATAGAGTTACTGATGGATAGTTTCAGGTGGATTAAAATATGATACTTGCAATGTATTTGAAAAAGCTTATGAAGAGCCCTAGCTGGTTTGGCTCAGTGGATAGAGCATAGGCCTGAGGACTAAAGGGGCCCTGGTTCAATTCGCTCAAGGGCACATGCTGGAGTTGCAGGCTAGATCCCCAGCAGGGTGTGTGCAGGAGACAGACAATCAATGATTCTCTCTTATCATTGATGTTTCTATCTCTCCCTCTCCCTTCCTCTCTGAAAGCAATAAAATATATTTTAAAAAAAGCTTATGAAGAAATAGCATTTGATACTATAAACAACTTTTAAAAAGAGATATATAAGAAATGATTTAAATATGGATTAAATTTGAAAAGGTATTATATGAAAGCCTCAGAAACTCGTTTCTCTTTATTCTAAGATTAAAAAAAACACACCAAAAAACAAAACCTCTACAATAGTAAGCAATTAGAAAATATCAAATTTTCTGAGCAATTGATATAGGTAAAAATTCAAGTATACCAAAAAATGGTACTTAGATTTCCTTGAAGGCCAACTCATGTTAAGTTTCAAATCTAGCAAGGAAGATTCAAGCGTTTTTATTTTTCATTATTTTTATTAAACAGTCAGCTAGTTCCCGAAGTTTCATCCGTCATGCTACCAATTTCTTCATACATTATATTCTCTTGTTATGTCTCAAAGATAAGAAATACATTAGAGAAATTTTGCCAGTGACAGATGGATAATTGAGAGAGTGAAAGTCTCAGACAGCACAATGCTTGCTAGCAGGTGATCAGAAGGAAGGACAAATGGATTTCCAATGCATTTTACTACAGTACGAACCATGCCCAGTTGACTCTTAAATGGTGAAATTTGTGAACTTCCTTTTGCATTTTTCCTGGTTCCATGGATTCACACCTCATACACCAATTGGCAGTGGAAATAGCCCCAGAAATCACCATACATTTAGGGAGCAAAAACAAGTCTTTATGGAGTGCATGTATGTAACACAATTTCTTATAGAAATTATAAGATGAAGCAAATTTCGTAAGAGAGCTTATTGGTCTCATATTTTTGTTAGATTGGAAGTTTTTGGGTGCTCTTAAACAATGAGAAAGTATTTGAAAATTAAATATCAGACAAATGAGGTGAATGGCTGCTGAAGGAATTATTACTCATTCTTACTTCAGTTGTACCAGGCTATTTATTCAACCAGACATGTTCAAGAAAACTCATGTTTCTCACTGGTGGTGGCCTTGCTCTGGATGTCTCATTATGTGAAGCAGAAAGCTTTGACCTTTGTATTTTAGGACTGCTCTTCTCTGCCATTTTGACTCAGGAAAAAAGTAGTCTTGGTAAGTAACTCACAAAAAATAAAATGGATGAATGTCTAATCTACACACAATTCTTTTTCTAACCCAAATTTACATAGGCAAAATGGGATCAAAGATACATTGTTCTTGGACAAATAACAGCCACAGACACACAATCATAAAACAAAAACCCACAATGGCTTAGGTAAAAATTGATATGGCTAAAAATCCCTTGTCATTTCTTAGTCAGTTACTTGCTCTATTGGTTATGTATTCTGTGCCAAACCACCGCCAAACAATAATCATTTATTTTGTTCCTAAATCTGCCATTTGGGTGAGGCTAGCATCTGTTGGGGAAGCTCACCTGGGCTCTGAAGTTTTGCTTTCAAGATGACATTTTGGTAGTGTTAAAGAAAAATATTTTTTTAATGACACTTTTGAAGATGGTAAGGGAGACTTTATTCAGGACTATAGTGATAAGTATAGGAATCACTGCAATAGGATTTTATAATTGAGGAGAGAGATTGAGTTAAACTCTGAATACAACATGGACAAGTGAGAATTTATAGCCAAGAACAGAGTGGGTGGCAGGGTGGGAAATTGCTAAGGGCAAACATCAGAGTCAAGGAGGGTTCTGGATAAATCGACCTAACAGGATTCTTGCTGAATAAAGGCCAGAGTGATCAGACATCACCTGGAAGATGATGGGTGATGAAGAATCCAATCAGATATCAAACATGATCATATATTAAAGGTGGGGGGGGGGGTTCTGATTAAACTGACTTAGCAGGGTTCTTGCTAAAATTGATTTTACAAGGAAGCACACGATTGGCCTAGGTAGGAGAAGGTTCAGGAGTCTGACGAAAGTTCATTCAGCCAAAGAATCTTGGTTAGCTGGCAACTTGGTGTTGGCTGTCAGCTTGATAACTGGTTGGGTTTCCTAGGGACATGACCCATAGCCTAGATTCAAAAGGGAGGAACAAAGACTCCATTTCTCAATAGAACGATGTAAAGAATTTAGAGGTCAAATTTTAAAAACTGACCTACTAATCTCCTTTGCGGTCACTCACAGAGTCTTCAGACAGATGTCAAACTATAGAACTATTTTACGAAAAAAACTAGAATATATGTTATTGCTATTTGGACATTTAGATAGAATCAGCTCTCTTTAGATAGAAGCAGCTCTGTTAGGTCCAGCGTATGACCTACCTTCATAATAGACAATGCTGGGGCAGGCTGAGGTAAGAAAGGGTGAAGCAAATCACTGGAATCGATTGACCAGAGAGTTAAAGTGTGGTAGCAGGGAAAGTAAACCATTACCAAAGCCCAGAATGTATCTGCCCTCCCACTATCCCTGCTGGGCCATAGAAGTGTGGAAAAGCCAAGTTGTGTGGTAAAGCCAAGTAGTCACTGCCACCCAATGTTTCCCATGAATGTGGTGGACACAGGTGATTCAGAAGTACGGTGAATAGTATGGAAAGCTTGACAATGAACACATTTTGTAGACAAGCTGGAGGGCTAAATGAGTGATTGGGGATAGGAGTAGTTGGTATACTGCTTGGCTTATCCCAGACAATGAAAAACGTAGATTTCCCTCCACAAGTCTGAATATACTTATTCAGCTAACATATTCTCAAGGTTAGAACCACAAATAAATAATGATTTGGCATAAAAATGATTTTTCTTCTGAGACTTTTCCAGCTCATTTTTTAACTTTTTTTTTTTTTTTTTTTTTTTTTTTGCCAACCATATCCTCTGGGAATCCTTTTCTGCTTAGCTGATTTCCATCCATCTTTAAGGAATTACTTTAATTGATACATTTGTCTTGTTACCTGCTTCTGATGGAACTGTCATTTCAGACACCTCTAGATTCAATTGTTCAACAGTTTATTAAGAACCTTCTATGAACTGTGCTTGGCCCTGGAGATCCTGGCCATTGATATTTTAAATGAAAAATATACTTCATGAAAGAGGTACAAAAGTGCTGTTGGGAACACAGTGGAGAGGAATAAATTTTGCCTTGGAAAGGTGGGGAAAGATGCATAGAGCAGGTGATATTTGAGCTGAATCTTGATGAATAGGTGGGAACCTGCTAATTGGAGAGAGAGGAACAAACATGTTCAAATGTCCATAGTTGTGAAAAATCCATGGTTTGTTGTATGATAAAGTTTAATGAACTGACCCAATGGGGAGCAATATGATTGGTGAGGCACTCTTTCTGTTGTCACTGTTTTTTTTTTCTTACTGACCTGGACCCAGAAAACTAAAGCCCTCTACATTGCAGACTAACATAACAAAACACTGGTCCCATAAGTGTGTTCCATGCCCATCTGGGGCACTGTAAAGAACCAAGGAGTTAGAACTTCCACTAGTAGGCAAAGGAAAGTCAATGGAAGACTTGAAGCAGGTGAATGAAATGATTTAATGGAAGTCAAAGAGTACTTCCTATAAAATCTTACCTTCAGGTGTCAAAAATATGCAAAAAACACTGATGAACTGTCCATCCATGCTTGGTCTCTGAGATCTAATGTTAGTTTTTTTTTAAAGTATATAAGGAAACTACTGTTCTGGATTATCCTGAGGATTTAATTCGATGGGTAGTCTATTAACTGGTCCTGCTGATTATAACATGTTACTATGTCCACTGAGACCTTGTCAGTTTTATGAAGATTGCACTTTTTGTCAGGAGGCCCTGACCTCTCTTTTAAGCAGTACCATTTTTTCCTTAAATTTTCAGAGTGGTCAATATCAGTATACATAAAGATGTGTTTCCTGGGCATCTCAGCAGGACTGTTGGCTAGTTGTTCTATGTGAAGAGCAGCAGTGAGACATCCTATTGGATGAAATATAGTCCCTGATGAATATTTCATATTCTATCACTGTGTGGTCAAATGAAATTTCTGTATAAAAATTTGAAATTATCAAATTCTCTGGGTTTTGGAGAGCCATGGTAACTCATAACCATGACTTAATTTTTTTTCAATGTGTCTATTGTATTTTGCTATGTAAGAAAAATCTTTGCTTTTTAAAAAAATTGTTGACAGTATTTCCAACCCCCGCCCCCCACTCTGCCCCTCTCCACCCAGTCCCCACCCCAACCCAGGACTTTACCACACTATTGTTCGTGTTCATGGGATATGCATATACGCATATAAGTCACAAAGATGGTTAATCTCTTCCCATCCCTCTCCTCCCCTAAGATCTGTCAGTCTGTTCCATGTATCCATACCTCTGAATCTATTTTGTTCATCAGTTTATTTTGCTCATTAGATTCCACATATAAGTGAGATCATATAATATTTGTCTTTCTCTGACTGTCTTATTTTACTTAGCATAATAATCTCCAGGTCCATCCATGCTGTGGCAAATGGTAAGAGATCCTTCTTTTTTTATAACTGCATAATATTCCATTGTGTGAATGTACCATACCTTTTTTATCCACATATCTACTGATGGGCACTTGGACTGTTTTCAGATCTTAGCTATTATAAATAGCACTACTATGAACATAGGGGTGCATATATTCTTTGTGATTGATGTTTCAGGATTCTTTTATTTTATTTTATTTATTTATTTATTTATTTATTATTTAATCCTTACCCAAGAACATTTTTTTAATTGATTTTAAAGAGAGAGAGATACATCAGTCGGTTGCCTCCCATATTCTCCCTAACTGTGGATCAAACCCACACCCCAGGTATGTGCCCTGACCGGGAATCGAACTTGCAACCTTTTGGTGTCTGGGAAGACACTCCAGCCAGCTGAGCCACCCTGCCAGGGCTGGAGCTCAGCTTTTGGAAGGCAACAGCCTTAGAGGGCCCTCAGGCGGAACAGGGACTGAGGCAAGAGGGAAGCCAAGTGGCAGACCATGAGAGTCGGGGCCAGCAATGCAGGCAGACAGCTCCTGGTGATGCTGGAACTGGAATCTGTGTGGTATTGGTATTGGTGTTGGTGTTGGTGCCTAGGCTGGTGTTGATATCGGGGTTATATTCTTGGCTGGTCGGTGGGCGGGCAGAGAGCAGGGCCTCTGACATTGGGTCGAGGTTCAGGGAAGGCCCCCGTGTCAGAGCTGCTGGGGCCCTGGGCAGACGATCAAATCTCAGATATAAGGGAAGCATCAATCTTATGATGAGACATGGTCATAAGGTAGGGCTTAGTCATAGGAAGACAGCAGAAATCATTGATCAGAACCGGAAGGGTAAGGGCTGAGCCTGCAAAGGGAGTCCAGGGGCCCCAGCGGGGGACACAGAGGGTGGAAGGGCAGGGAGCAAAAAGGAGGCTTCTGAAGATCACAGCTGTAACAGCATGGCATCCGCACTGTCCACGAAAAGTGGTGCGGTCTTCCCAGAGCACATAAGCTGTCCACATCCTTGGGCCAAGTAATTCAACTTTATTTTATTTATTTATTTCAGAGAGGAAGGGAGAGGGAGAGAGAGATAGAAACATCAATGACGAGGGAGAATCATTGATCGGCTGCCTCCTGCACGCCCCCTACTGGGGATCGAGCCTGCAACCCAGGCGTGTGCCCTGACCAGGAATAGACCCATGACCTCCTGGTTCATAGGTCAACGCTCAACCACCAAGCCACACAAGTCGGGCAAGTATTTCAACTTTAGAAAGACAATCTCGAAAGAAATGACTCAAAGGAAAAAAGTATATAAAGATGCTTCTATAAGTTTGTTTCATCATGGCGGGCAATCAGAGACAAGTCAAATAGGCACTACTGGTTAAGCACACATGGGTAATTTTCACGAGGTAGCCATTACAAATGTTAAATGGCAGTGATGCGCAAAAAGGCTCATAGAAAATAATCTCGAATGACTTTTCCTGTGAAATGGTCTACGCACGCTAGAAATCATGTACAAAAATGTATTGTGTATACCTTATCAAGGATCAGCAGAAAATGCCGGGTAGGTATAGCTGGTGATGCTTTATGTTTTGTGAGGTATTTCTTGTTTTGTTGATGGTTTCTTTTGCTGTGCAGAAGCTTTTTACTTTGATGTAGTCCCACTTGTTTATTTTCTCTTTAGTTTCCATGTTTCAGGATTCTTAAGACATATTTCTGGAAGTGGTATTATCTCTGGGTCAAGTGACAGTTCCATTTTTTAATTTTTTGAGAAAGCAACACAGTTTTCCACAGTGGCTGCACCAGCCTGTATTCCCAGCAATGTACTAGAGTTTCCTTTTCTCCACATGCTCGCCAGTACTTGTCGTTTGTTGATTTATTGATAGTAGCCATTCTGGCAGGTGTGAGGTGATACCTTATTGTGGTTTTAATTTTCATCTCTCTGATAATTAGTGGCATTGAACATTTTTTCAAATGTCTATTGGCTATCTGTATGTCCTCTTTGGAGAAGTGTTTATTCAGGTCTTCTGTCCATTTTTAATTGGATTGTTTGCCTTCCTTTTGTTGAGTTGTATGAGTTCTTTATATATTTTGGAAATTAACATCTTATCAGATGTATCATTGGCGAATATGTTCTCCTCTTGATTTTGTTGATGATTTCTTTTGCTGTGCAGAAGT
Source organism: Myotis brandtii (assembly GCF_000412655.1). Lineage (NCBI taxonomy): Eukaryota > Metazoa > Chordata > Mammalia > Chiroptera > Vespertilionidae > Myotis > Myotis brandtii. The sequence goes on from NW_005354291.1 coordinate 10,678,316, forward strand.
TTTTTAGTTTGATGTAGTCCCATTTGTTCATTTTTTCCTTGTTTCTCTAGCCCTAGGATAGTGGTCGGCAAACTGCGGCTCGCGAGCCACATGTGGCTCTTTGGCCCCTTGAGTGTGGCTCTTCCACAAAATACCATGTGCGGGCACACACGTACAGTGCGATTGATACTTCGTGGCCCATGCGCAGAAGTCGGTTTTCGGTCTGGGCGAGTCTATTTTGAAGAAGTGGCATTAGAAGAAGTGGGAGGATGTTTGCTGAGGTCGTCCCCTCAGATTGAGGACGTTTTTAGCAAAGGCCAGCTTAAGAGTACCCTAATTAAGTTAATAACAATGTACCTACCTATGTAGTTTAAGTTTAAAAAATTTGGCTCTCAAAAGAAATTTCTATCGTTGTACTGTTGATATTTGGCTCTGTTGACTAATGAGTTTGCCGACCACTGCCCTAGGAGATGTAACAGCAAGATTTCTGCTACGTGAGATGTCTGAGATTTTACTGCCTATGTTTTCTTCTCGGATTTTTATGGCTTACATTTTGAGTTTATTCTTGTGTATTGTGTAAGTTGGTGGTCTAGTTTCATTTTTTTGCATGTACTTGTCCAATTTTCCCAACACCATTTATTGAGGAGACTGTCTTTACTCCATTGTATGCTCTTGCTTCCTTTGTCAAATATCAATTGACCATAATGGAGGGCTTTTTCAGTCATTTAAAAAATATTTATACAGGAAAAGAAAACTTACTGTAGCAATTATACTTGACCAATTTCAGTTACCTATTATGTTTAATTTCTGACAGAAATTCTATCAAGAAGAGTGTTACAATTTTATATATTCTGTGTACTTATGACAGTGAAGGTTGAAGTGTGAATCATCAGTAAAGATTTATTTTCTGATTCTATTATCTGCTTTGAAAGGAAAAATCATGGTCTACTTTCTTATTATGGGCAGCAAGACCATCTAAGATAGGTTTTTCTTAATATTGTTATGCTCTAAAGTATATCAACAACTCCATTAAATCGTATTTTCCATATATATAAAAAACTTGTCAAGGGTCCTTTTTCAATTTTGGTCAAAGCACTCTTTACTTGATTACTTTGTCAAATCCACATTGAGTTTCTGAAGGGGCCTCCACACAGTCTCCATACCTGAGAGAACACCAGACTTCCTGTTTCCTCATTTACATGACTTCCCAGAGTCAGCATTTTGATAATGACATAATGAAAACGATCCTTTAAAAAGAAATGGCTTGCCATTGCTATAGGCAGGAGGCATTTGGGGTGACCGAGCAGCTTAAGTCATCTCTTTATTTGAGGATAAATGACGAAGGGGAATTTGAATGGGTTACCAAGTTATAAATTAATGTTGAGGTACTCAAATGATTGTAAACCACCCGAGCTTTCCTCTCAGCTTTTAAATCATATGATATCAATCTTTGCTCACTTTCCTCTGGGTAATTTGTTATTATGCTTATGGTAACCAACTCCACGAGACATTAACCGGCAATCCACATTACCAGCGAGTATACATTACAGCACTAAAATAAAAATAAACTCATTGAAGAAATGGCTGGAGACCTCGGCCATGCTTTTCTGCCTGCAAAATGGCATGACAGTTTGAGAATTTGTAACTGAAAATAAATCTAATTATGGCACTACCTTGCTGCTGCTAATTAGTGCCTGAGATGGGTATCAGGAGGCCAGCACAGTGCAAATTGGGAAGAGGCTTCTCTACTAAGGCAGGATGAAGAAAGGCACAGCCTCTCTCACGCTTACTATGTAAAGTGGCATTTAAATCAGGTCCTGGAAATTACCTTTTCTGTTTAGGTTAGCAAGGTATTTCCTCTTTTGCCTTCGTTGAATAGGGAAGCAGCTTTATAACATTTTGCATCGCCTGCATGAAGTGTTTTGCATACCTGTAACCTTTCAATTAATGTTATTTATGTTTCAATAAACCACCATGCTACTTTTCCAGATGTTCTAATCCTTCATGTAAATGAATTTATTAGATCCAGCCACCAGACTCAATGAAATCTGCCAAATTTACTGTCTGGGCCACATACCATGGCGTTTAAGCTGTATTTGCATAAGCTTGTTCTGTAAGTGTAATCTTATGTATCATCTGCAGAGTTAAAGTTTCACTAATGTAAATCCCTGACAAATCAAATACAGATGTAGCTTTTTGCCCTCGGGGTTGAGCCTGTCAATTCTCTGCTCTCATATCTACCGCCTCCTCTTGGCTCGAGGCCCCCCATCCTCAACTTTTTTTCAATACAGCTAATCTTTTCAAAATTGTTTATGTAAATACATTGCAGATACTAAACATGGCAGCAAACAATGGTCGCTCCAGTATTCTTTCGATCATTCTGCCAGACTAAAAGAAGGCTAGCAAGTCATTTGAGGGAAGTTAGTTGTCCCACCTGGAAAAATTTGCCCTGCCAATCAGCGGTTGGTAGACAGCTTGTTTCAGTTTGTCTAGAGATGTTTTAGATAAGGAGGAGTCAAGCTCAATACATGGGTTAATGTCAGCCGGCAAATTCCATAATGTGGCCAAGGTAAATTCAATAACAGGCCAATCGAGGAAGAGAAGGGGGCTGGAGGTGAGGTGGGGGTGGGGGAAGGGTTTATCTGTTCATGCCCACTCTTTATGGTTATTGTCGCAGCCTCAGTAAAAGACAGAATTCTTCTTTAGTTTCAGTGATGAGCTTCAAAAACTCTTGACAGGTTTAAGCCATGTACAAAAACAGGGGAAATCTGACTGCTGAATGTGGAGGGTGGTGGTGTTCTTTGGGTTTGTTTTTGATTATTTCAAAGTCTAAATATGTTTCTTCTGCTGGTGCCCAGTTGCTATTTATTTGGCTTTAGCCTTTGATCCCCCTGATGCTGGCACATCATAAAAAACATATTCCTGCTCAAGTCTTATATTATGTAGTTTGTTTCTGCTCAGGGTGTTCAGCAGGCAGGGCTGTACCCACTGAATAAGCCTCTCTTTGTTTTTGATAGACTCCAGGTGTTTATCGCTATAAGTTAGTAATGGAGTTAACCACAAGGAGCACACTGGAAAAAGAAGGAATTGAAGAAAATTCCGAGTTTGATAACTTAGGAGTCTGCCTTCTGGCAAAACCCCCAAGGGAATAAATACTCGAAGAAAAAGAGGCCTTGCTTCTGCTTTCTAATCTAGTCACATGAAATTGGGATTTTAGTATGCATAGATGCTCATTCATTTTATTTCTTCTATGAGGGTGTTTTTTTTGTTTTTGTTTTGTTTTTGTTTTTTGTTTTTTCTTCAAAGTGGCTGAAAAGACTCCCCCTTGCATTTTCATCATGGTACTGAAATGAATAATGATGGCTATTCCAGAAGAGATTACTGATGGCCATATTCTTGATCTGAGCTAGAAGGATTAATGCCAGAAGCAATTTTCCACCTGTGGTAACTTTTTCTTACCCCTGTTGAGGGGGGAGAGCAGGGGAACAGCAATAATACTGGGATGAATGTCTAACAACCAGGCAGTGAAAGTAATAAATAGAGCCCTTGTCTTTTCCTTTCAGTTTTCATTTGGGGTTCATCTTATTTTTGCATTTCTTTTCTGCTTAACCAGATGGGGTCATGGGGGATTAGAGGCCAATTTAAGGATGTTTTGTAATTGTGAACACAATTATTGAAAGGCTTGTCCATTTGTATACCTTCTCTGTTTATACAAATGTATATGGCTTCTTCTTTGTTAAGGATGAAAGCTTTATTTTGTACACATTTGGGGACCAAGAACGAAGGTCAGGGCCTCTGGGGAATGCAGATTTGCTGCCATTAGACTAAGACTTATGGTTTTTTGATAAATACCTTTTCATCTGATTTAAGTATTATAGTTTAATAAACTTTGTGGCTAAAATAAGAAGATAGTGGGGTTAAAATATTCATTGGAAGTATTTAGTACAAACAAATGCAGTGTCTAAGTAATATGCATTTTATATAGCACTTCTTTGTGAAATAAAAAAGTACTACTTTAAAAAACTCTTGAGCATGTGCTAGGCATTGTTTTAATATCTTTCCATGAGTTAACACATTTAATTCTTTCACTGATTCCTCTATGAGGTAGTCACTATTAAAATCTTTATTTATTGAGGCCCAAAGAATTTTGTTCATTTGCCCCAGCAGCCAAAGAATGGCACAGCCAGGAATAAATAATAGGCAATTTAACCCTAAAGCTTGTGTTTTGTACCAGGTTTGTGTAAATTGCAAATAAGAATGGGGTAAGTTTCCTAACTTCCAGAGATGCATGCTACTAACACAGAATTTCTAGTTAACAAGATTTTATTTGAAATGTTTAAGAGAAATGTGCTCCAAAAAATAGAACAATACGAAATGTTCTATTATTTTGCTTGACATTTTTTACCACACAATATGTAGCGAGACTGACATGATAAGTTAAATCAGAAGTTAACTTTTGTTTGACTTTCTCTGAATGAAGTTTTCTAATGTTGTTTAAAAACTCATTTTGTTGTCTATTTTTCATAACTAAATAGGTGTGTGCAACAAACGTGCATATTTCATTTCAAATGAAAATGGTACTCACAGAACTATGATTTTAAAAGACAAAAATCTACTCTTTTACTTTGGTCTTTCCAAAGCAGTAGGTTGCTTCTTCTTTATT
>NW_005354291.1:10683024-10727817 GCF_000412655.1 Myotis brandtii
TAATAATCCAACCGAAAACTATCAAACTCAAGTTAGATTCTTATATTGCCCAAATAAACAATTAAGGGATTTCTATTTCTTTACTATCTTGGAAAGAAAGGGTAGCTATTGAGAAAGTAGAAATTGATAAAAGAATTGAATCCTAAAGAGCCTCTCTAGTTAGCTTTCCCAAAGGAAAATAAATATTTAAGACATTAGCAACCAGTTTGGGCATTTGAGTCCTTTGTTTATGTGCCTATAAAAGGACTAGGTTGGCATTCTTTTTATTTTATTTTTTAAATTTCAGAGAGGAAGGGAGAGGGAGAGGGAGAGAGAGGTAGAAACTTCAATGATGAGTGAGAATCATGGATCAGCCAGATCCTGTGTGCCCCCCACTGGGGACTGGGACCTCCTGGTTCATAGGTCGATCTTCAACCACTGAGTCACACTGCTGGGCTAGGTTGGCATTCTTGATAACTGCAGGTTCCTATTTACTGAGAGCTCCATTTCCCTGTTTGGAGGATTGTGGTTGAGAGGGAGGGAAGAAGAGGGTGGCAAAAAGGTAATTCCATTTTTAGGGTATGCCACTTGGTAACATCTTGTTCTTGGGCCCTCTTTACTGATATTTCTGGATCTATTTATATTTGATTTACAAAGACACATAGTCCTTCTTGGACATTCTTCCAACTCTCCACAACATACGCAGCATTTAAATTTTTTTAAATGTATGTGAACAGTGGTGGAGTATAACATTTCCTTTTTTCCTCTTTATGTTCCTCAGAAAACATGATCATATTCAAATGTGTGTGGAGCAGGTCTTCAGGACCCTCTGTAAAGGTTAATGCAAAGGATTTGGAAGTGTTCTGGACAGTCATCGCAAGATGCCTTTGCAGTTAATGCAGTTTACACAGCAAAAACACTTCCTGAGGAGCAGGACGTGGGTTTAGCATAAAGTCAACAGAAAATCGGCCATTTAATCAGCCAAAATACCACCAAGCTGGCTGAAAACTTAACAGTTCTCCAGGGAAGAATGCACACAGCTGGTGCCAAAAGACCAGCAAACAAGGCCAAGGTTCCCTGCACATTTGCAAAATGATGACAAATTGAGGAAGAAATCAGTTCTTTTCTCACTCCAAGCTGCCATCCACCGCAACACCTCCAGTGACAAGGCAAGCAACACCCACCACCAGCAGCACCAGCGGGAAGGCCACCATACACTCTCGCTCTGAATTTATCACGGCCTCTCCTCTTCCTTTTCAGCTGTCCAACCCTCCTCATAGGTTATTGTCTCAAGAAATAATATTTGGAGAGCAAAGGATATGCCCAAAGGATGTGCATTCCATCCATTTCTCCAATTTTTCTAATATTTGCCAGTCTACCAAACATGTGCATACTTTGACCAAATTGCTTTGGCCCCTTGTGGAATTGCTTTTACTGAACTGCTTTTGGCACCACGCCCACAGTAAGCATTGAGGCAGGCGAGGAGAAGCAGTCATAAGAAATGATTGTAGTTTTTATTGAAATGATGTTCTTAAGTATGTTGTTTATCAGTGTCTTCTTTATGAGTCCCCAAAGAGACGTTTCTGTTTAGCTGAGGCCAGGGAAAGCTGTTCTGAGCAACTGGTCTGTTTTTAACTCACAGACACCCGGCATCTTGTGACTGCTAGCTCAGCAAATATTCAAGTAAATAAAATCTTCTTAAGAACATAGCCAGAATACACAATTTTCATATTACTGCCAATTATTTCATCAAGCAAATGGGCTGCAACTAATTTGGAATAATAAAATTGTTCTATCACTGATCATAAAACCTGCCAGTCTTTAAAAACTGTGCAGAAAATTGGTTTGAAACATTTGCATTCACAAGAGACAACTGTGCTTGCAAGTAGGTGAGGATGGGGTTGCTTCAAGTTTGGAAAGACTCCTTGCTACTTGCAAAGTAAGGGACAAAATTAGCCTCAGTGCCCACGGGGAAGTGGTCAGATGATGGTGGTTCTGACCGTAGCTACACTACGGGCTTATAAGAAATGCAAGTTCTTGGGCCCCTCTACTGTAACAGAAACTCTGGGAGTGGGGCCAGCAGTCTGTGTTTTAACAAGCCCTGAGGTGGTTCTGACACACACTAAGCAAAGTTGGAGAACCACCGCCATAGAACAAACCTCAAATGACTCTATGGAGATGGTACCAGTCAGACCTGGTATCATCTAGGTCTCACCTAGGCTGACTAGCCACAGGGCCAGTCTCTCAGAAGGATTGCCCCAGGCTATTGTACAAAAAATCACCTGATGAAGGATGTATCACGGATCAATTTTTTTTTTTTATATATTTTATTGAGTTTTTACAGAGAGGAAAGGAGAGAGATAGAGAGTTAGAAACATCGATCAGCTGCTTCCTGCACACTCCCCACCGGGGATGTGCCCGCAACCAAGGTACATGCCCTTGACCGGAATCGAACCTGGGACCCTTCAGTCCGCAGGCCGACGCTCTATCCACTGAGCCAAACCGGTTTCGGCTCACGGATCAATTTTATATCCCCCCTGCATTACAAGGTATTGATTCAAAGAAATAAACAGAAGTGATTCAAATTTTATGAGTTATCAATACATTTATCTTCATATGGTACTTTTTCTTTGAAGAGGTAAGTTTGCTATGATCTGGTAAGCTTCTCAGTGCAGAGTTGTAGTGACTGAATTGGCTAAACTGTCAATTCCAGCGGTCTCCACAGAGCCAGATCTGACCCTGTGATTAAGATCTACAGAGTAACACATCTAGAAACATGGGATATTCATAAAAACCAAGTGACTCACACAATACCTAGTAATCCTATCTTTTTATTTATAAGTTTTTGAAATTATAAAAATAATAATGCTCCTTATATCAAAATAAAAACAAACATTACAATATCTTTTCAAAGGAAAGTTAAAGTATCTTATAACCCCCACCACCTCTCTCAATTTTGCAAAAGCCCTGCTTGCTTATTTGCTCTTCAGTGTGAACAGTTTGGGTGCATTTCTTTAGAATTTTCCTAGCCTACAGAGACATGTAAAAACATATCATATTTAAAAACACATATTAAATTATACTCTACATACTATTCTGCTACTTGTTTTTTGTTTTTTTCAACTAAAGTATATTGTGGGACAAATTTCTGTAGCTAGGATTTATAGAAGATACAATTGTGAAGGATCAATCAATGCATAAGTTTTGGTAGTTCACGTTGCTATGTTTTGAGAGAACCAAAGTGTTTGCTCTTAGTAGGTCCACAGTGTAGTTAGGAAAATGACACTAATACTAGTGAATTAAGAGCTGAATTGCCAGGGGTGACTTCATGTGTTATTTTGTAATGAAGATGTAAGAGATATCAGTAAGGTTCAATTGCCAAAAAGTTGTTTGTGATAGAGGAGTTAAAAAGGATCAGAACAAGGACAAAGAATGAGTGGGGGTAATACTGAACTTTTCAGCTTTTCTAATATGCAAATCGACAAACTGGTGTAATGACCGGTAGCTATGATGTGCACTGACCACCAAGGGGCAGATGCTCAATGCAGGAGCTGCCCTCAGCCTGCAGGCCCTAGGCCAGCCAAGGTGGGTGCCAGCAGGGGGCCCCGATCACCCTGCCAGTCACCCCACAGATTGTCCTTGATCGCCGGCCAGGCCTAGGGACCCTACCCATGCAAGAATTTTATGCACCGGGCCTCTAGTAATAATAATAATAATGATATAATAATAATAATAATAATAATAATAATAGAATTGAGCATGGCATCTGGAAAGATAAATTGAAAGACTGGTCTGGTGTGAAGGGAAATGTTTGGGATTTGTGGAAAATCCATTGGATTAGTGGGGGAGTGGGAGTACATTTGACACAAAGACAGAGAAATTTAGCTATGATACTGCAAAATACAAGGTAAAAATACAATGAAGACATTACATGATAAGGCCAAAAAAGGAGCATCTTTCCTTGTTTACATTTATTTATCTAATAGATACCTCATCTTTTTGAAAATCAAACACATACACACAGTTTTTTAAAAAGAATACTTTTTAAAAAAATATATTTTATTGATTTTTTACAGAGAGGAAGGGAGAGAGATAGTCAGAAACATCGATGAGAGAGAAACATGGATCAGCTGCCTCCTGCACATCTCCTACTGGGGATGTGCCTGCAACCCAGGTACATGCCCTTGACCGGAATCGAACCTGGGACCTTTCAGTCCGCAGGCTGACGCTGTATCCACTGAGCCAAACCGGTTTTGGCTAAAAAGAATACTTTTAAAATAGTACCTAGTTTTGTAGGATGGATGTTTCAATAATATCTAAATTTGAACTTGCATGATTTATTATGCATGATCTGTAAACTGAAGTATTGACTTGCATAACAGTTTAACCCAGAGGTGTACGGCTTTGAAAACTATATTGGTTAAATATTGAAGAAGAATATATATATATATGTATATAAAACAATAAAAGAGAAACATGTATATTGACCGTCCCTTCGCTATGCTCACCAGCCAATCAGGGTGAATATGCAAATTAACCCAACAAAGATGGTGGGTTAATTTGCATACACAGGCGCTGGGCGGAGAGCAGAAGAGGGAGACCCAGCAGCTTGGGGGGACGTGGCTCCCTCGGTCGCTCCCTCGGTCGCTCCCTTGGGGGGACATGGCTCCCTCGGTTGCCGGGCAGAGAGCAGAGCAGAAGAGCCAGGGGTTTGTGGGGCTGTGGCTCCCTGGGTTGCTCCCAGTGCGGGGAGCACCAGGAATTCTGGGAATAGTAGTTCTGATGGCAGCCTCAGGATGGAAGCGGAAGCCCAGAGCATGGGGAGCACCAGGATTGCTGAGAATAATAGTTCTGGTGGCAGTCGGATCTCCTAGACACTAAAGCAAAGTGAGCTTGGAGCAAGTTACTATTGCAGTGGGGGATGGAGGGAAAGCAAAGATGAAAGACATAAGTAAAATCAGAGTGTCTAGGAAAAATTAAAGGGAAGATATCCTAAAACTTCCAGGAAATCTCCACCAATGAAGCAAAGAAAAAAAATGCCTCTATTATTCTGTGAGCAACAAACCAAACTGGGTTGGGGGTCTCAGACAATTTGTTCATATGATTGCAAAGACAGACAGAAACTCCCGGATTGGAGAGGGCTCCCCTGAGGGCTCCCAGATTGGAGAGGGTGCAGGTTGGGCTGAGGGATTCCCCCCACCCCCCAGCCCCCTGCACAAATCTTCATGCACCGGGAGCCTAGTATATATTTATCTATCTAATAAGAGGGTTCATTCTGAACCACATTCAACTCATTACTCGTCACCCACAACAAACACTGTTCATAGTAATAGTTTTATTTTAAAAATACATAAATGGCATAGGCCTATGTCTGGTACTTTGTAAAGGGAAACTTTCTCTGACAAAATATGTATAATTCTCTCTGTGGCCCACAGAATTCACTGAACATTATAGCATCAGATGTAATCATTGTTGCCTGAGAGTCCAGCACTGGATAAGCAGAGTGTTGGTTTCGAAACAGGCTGAACACTTAGCAAGATTTGTTTACTTCTTCTCCTTAGACTAAGATCAAATGAACAAATTCCAAGTGAATGTTGTAATAGAAGGAGACAAGGGAAAATGAACAACAATATTCCATTGCTGCCCTTTGCCCCTGTACTGATGTGATGTCCCAGATTTCACAGTTTCTCCCATGGTCCTGACTCAGGCATACGGTAAGTAGGATTTTCCCCAAGGAAAACATCAGAATGTCATGGTTTTACAAATGTGTGTTTTTATGACGTTAAGGCTTTTATAAAGTGGTTATCCTCATAAGAGAAGACAACTCTAAAGCAGCTCTTTAGGCTTTATATTAAAATAAAAGGTGATAGGTGTGTTTTATTTATTCCCTTTCTAAGTACTATGCAAATTTAAATACACAATTTGCTTTAAAAAGTTTTGAAAGGATGAATTATTTCCAATGGATGGAAACACATTAAAGCCAGAAATTTGGAAAAAGCCAAAGAATGCCTTAATCTATGCATTCTTCCCAATCTATCTTCCGGTTGTTTTTCAAAATCTAGTTTATATTTTATGTATTTTTAAAAATTTTACATAAAACTTTCCTCTCTCCCTCTTTCCTATGTTTCTTTCTTCTTCTTCTTCTTTTTTTTTTTTTTTAAAAAAAAGCTCTACACTGGTGAGAATTTGGTCTACAAATCTGGGGCAGTTTTGGGCACCAGTTATTTTGGTCTACTAATCTTTCCCAGGCTTCCCTATTTTCAAAACACATTCTAATTTGGGGTCACATGGATCATTTATAAGGAAATGCCTTTTTGTAATCCACTTGCCCCTACATATATTTTTATTTGTAATATTTACACAGCTAATTTGACTGGAGGAGAAATTGCTCTTGGAACATGAGTGATTTCTACACAAAGAACAAATTTAGTTCCAATCAAGATCTGCATGATTAGGAACGGGTGTTCAGGGTAATTTGGAATTCGGGGCAGCTACCAATGTAGCACACACTTAGATTTTTAGATGTGGTAGTGAACTGTTGAAAAGAAACTGGCTGAGATTTGAGCATCATTTGAAATGGAAAAAGAAAAATAGCTTGTCTTTGGGCTTCATGCCATTTTCATCTTTTGGTATCTGAAGAAGATTTTTTTTTTCTTCTGGTTTTGGGGAAAAGTGAGGCTCCAAGGACTCTAATGCTGACCAAAAATGTTTCCTCTATATGCAAGGGATATCTGCCCAACACATCTCAGAAAACCAGATCTAGGAAATTATAGACAAACTCTTATGGCTGGGATTAAAATAAGAGGAATAGAAGATTATAGCATGCTCTATTCCAACGTGTTTGATATTGGGTTGTTTAGAATAATTTTAGCTGCAAGCAATAAAAACCTGACATAAACTGGTGTAACCTAAAGGAAAATAGTTATATTATATCCTAGAAATTCCAGAAGTAAGTCAGGCTTCAGGTGTGGTTAATTTAGTAACTTGGGACCAAGATCAAGGGCCCGAGTTCTCTGCTTCTCTCACACTCGGCCTGGGACCATCCAGCCTGTTTCCTCTCCTGGGTGTTTGGGAACAGCCAAGGGTGATCAGGACTCTCCCTTCCTGAGTCACCTCCAGGGGGAGGGAGAGAAGATTCCTTCAAACAAGGTAAGGGATTTTTCTCTTCAATCTGATACACTTTTGACTCTAAAAGAGTGGTCAGGAGAAGGCCATATGCTGAGTAGTCAAGGTTCATCCTGCGAGCTGGGCATAGACTCGGCTCCTGTTTTATTCATGGCAGTATTGAAATACTATTTGTTTGATGCCAATTGTGGAAAACATTTTTATGTGCTACAATTCAAATTTCATTCTTACTGGAGAGAATGAAGTTAGTACCCAGAAGTTCGTACCTTTGCAAGATCAGATTGGGAACTGAGAACAAAGAAGGAATTTAATAGAACTATGTGATAAATAGGATCATTTGTGGGATCATCTGGGAACATAACCTCCTTTAAAAGCACTGCTTCTATGGAAAAATACATTCTAAATTAAAAAATTAACTTTAAATTAAGGAGGCTATGTTTATTGCCAACATTTAGCAGAGTCTGACATGGAATAGGTGATCAATAAATATATATTGAAAACATGTGATTTTGGAAATACAACCCATTTGTAAATTGAGAGTGACTGTCTGCAACTCAACCCCACTTTCGAGGAACTTTCAGTGGGAGATATGACATAAGATAAGAAAGCATTAGTGATTAGTACAAGAAAGTATGTAATAAAACACTAAATCAAATATCACCAGGAACTCCAAATATAAAGTGTAACCATTAAGATCTAAGGGCAACCAGGGAAAAAAACATAGCAATTATTGCCCGAGCACGTGTGTGCTCAAATATTTTTTCAGCCATACAGTTGCAACATGTGTTAGATTTTCATCTGCTGTAATTTTAAGAAAAATATTTTTCAGTTTGAAGAACTCACATGGTCAAGGACAATGTCCTAGATGTAGCTTTATTTCTTTAGAGCCGAGCAGGACCTGGTCATGTTGGAGAGGCCCATTGCATTTGGTAATGAATTGAGAAACCTAGGAAGCTTCCCTTGCCTCAAAATATCTTTCCTATTCTACTGTCTCCCTGGTGAACTCTCACCACCAGATATTCATTCCTTTGAGTCAGCATATATCATCTCTTGACCTTCTAGTCATTCACCTCTTAATATACTTGATAAAGGAAGGTGACAAGATTAGCCAAAAAATATATAGGGTGTCCCCCCCCCAAAATGTATACACACTTAACAGCTGATAGCTCAATTTATGTTTCTTTCTTTTCAGATCTAACCCATTAGAATGAATAATTATTCAAAGTGTATATACATTTTTGGGGACATCCTATATATGCACAACCCATGGACACAGGTAACAGTATAGTGATGGCAAGAAGAGGGGTGGAGGTGGGCAAAGGGGGGGCGGGAAATAGGAACATTTGTAACAGTGTCAACAATAAAAATAAAGTTAAAAAAGTTCTCATTTATTCTTCCTTTTCTAAAATTAAACCTGGTCACTGAGATAATTTATTAACACATAATCACTTCTTGACACCTGCCTTGAACTGGATATTATATGAATGTCTGGGTTACAAAGATTCATTATAAGCAGTCTCTTTTTTAGAAGTTCACAATGTAGTTGGAAGACAAGCTTAAACTCTGGGTTGCTATGGTAAGTGTTACAGGCATAGCAACCCTGATTCACATGTTAGGTGGGGAGGAGTGAATATTTTGTGAGAATATGGAACTCCAGCACAAGTCAGACAGCAAAAAGAGGGCTCCAAGTTTTGGTGGGATGAAATTTTTCAGATAGGAATAAGAATAGGGAAAGATATGGCAAAATGAAGTAAAGATAGCACAGGTCATATTTTAATTATTTAAAATAATTTTTATAAATGGAATATTTTATAAAATAATATCTTAAATTGAGACATTCATGTAATATTTGCTCTAAATTTAGAATCAGGATTGTAGTCAATTAATAACCCTTGACAACAGAATGTGTAAGACAAATGTTACAAGGTACTTTGAATATTGTGGTGATGTCACTCTTGTTCTTCTTCATCTCCCAAATACAAAACAGACGAAGGTAAAGTGACAGACGTGTACACAAATGATGGTAAAAATTGTAGGATTTGAAATTACTCATGACTGACAAAATGTCACAACATTCCTCGCTTATTTCTAAATACTCCTCCTCATGTCGGCAGCAATTTCCTGTGCAAAATACTAGACCAATTTCTCTCAAGACTCAGTCTCACAGTCATCATCCTGACATTATTTCTAAATTATTTTAAATATTAACTTTGGCCATAAGTCCTGATGGATTCATGAATGTATAATTTGATTGATCAATAAACCCAGTTCACAGCACCAACTTCAATCTTAGATGACATGTATGTGCCATAAGAAACCACTCTTCATATCTGAAGCCTGAGCTGTGGGACATTGGTGTCAAAGCATTCGGAAGGTTTCCACTCCACATTTTAAGTATGAATTATACTATCATGGGACCACATGGTTTCTCAATCTTGGTACTTATTAATGTTTTGAGCTAGATACTTTTTTGTTTGGAGGGAGAGCTTCTATCAGCAATAGAATGATCTAGACCTACTAGATGCCAAAAACATCACCCCACCCCCAATTTGTGATAATCAAAATTATCTCCAGACATTGCCAAATAGCATCTGGGTGGCAGAATTCTCCTTGGATGAGAGCCTAATGGTCTCATGACAGTATCATGTCATCTGCAAATAATGACAGTTTTACTTCTTCCTTTCCAATTTGAATGCTTTTTATTTCTTCTTCTTGTCTGATTGCTATGGCTACGACTTTCAGCACTATGTTGAATAAGAGTGGTGAAAGTAGATATCCCTGTCTCCTTCCTGATCACAAGGGAAATGCTTTTTGTTTTCCCCCATTGAGTATGATGCTAGCTGTGGGTTTGTCATATATGGCCTTTATCATGTTGAGATATGTTCCCTCTATTCCCTCTTTGTCTTCAACCTTTGCCATTTTAATTATGATGTGTCTTAGTGTGGCCTCTTTGACTTCATCTTGTTTGGGACTCTCTGTGCTTCTTGAACTTGTTTCCTTTTTCTTCACCAGGTTAGGGAAATTTCTTGTCATTATTTCGTTAACCAGGTTTTCAATCCCTTGCTCTCTCCTTTTGATACCCTTATGATGTGGATGTTGTTATGCTTCATATTGTCCCAAAGATCCCTGAAAATATCCTTATTTTTTAAAATGCTTTTTTTCTGCTCTGATTGGATGTTTTCTGCTACTTTGTCTTCCAAATCACTGATTCAATCCTCTATTTCATCTAACCTACTGTTTATTCCTTCTATTGTATCCTTCATTTCAGATACTGTCTTCTTCCTTTCTGACTAGTTCTCTTTTATGGTTTCTATGTCCTTTTTTATACTTGCTATATGTTTGTTGAAGTTCTCACTAAGTTCTTTGAGCATCCTTATAACCATTGTTTTGAACTCTGTCTCTGGTAGCTTGCTTCCCTCTATTTCATTTAGTTTTATTTTTTTATGGGGGTTTTTCCATTTGTGACATGTTCCTTTGTTTCCCCATTTTTGCAGCTTCATTGTATTTGTTTCTGTGTATTAGGTAGATCTGCTATGTCTGTACTTGTTTCTGTGTATTAGGAAGATCTACTTTGTCTCTCCATTTTTGTATGGTGGCCTATGTTGTTGGTATCCTGTGGGACTCAGTGGCCCAGTCTACTTGATCATCTTAGTTGGGTGTTCCAGAAATGTCTTTTGTTTGGGTTATGTGAGCCCTCCTATTGTAGTTGAGGCTTGATTGCTGTTGGCCCCTTCATGTATAGGATTGACCTTCAGGCTAGATGACTATGAGGACTGACTTATACCACAGTGTATGAAACTGCTGCACAGGTGCACTGACCACATGAATGGAATTTGCCTCATCAGGGTTTGGTACCTCCTAAGATCTCCCTTTGAATGTGCCACTTATAGAGCTAATTGGATATTGTTCTGATGTTGTTTGCAGCTTGCCTCTGGATGTGCTGGTTCTGAAACCTCTTGAGAAGGATTTGGTGTGGGTCAATGTCAGATGCTGCCTGTGACTGGCCCTGGGTAACCTGCTTGGAGCTACAAAATGACTCACAGTTTGTGGCCGCCTCTGCTGCACCTGGGTGTGCATGGAAGAGGCCAAGGTAGGCACCAAGGTTGGATTTCACCAGCACTGAGTCCAGAGGAAGGTCAGCAAAAAGCTCAAGGCACCCTGAGATATGCCCCCACTTCCCTCCATCTGCCTATGCCTGCCAGCTACCTGTTAGGCTCAGTCACTTAAAGAGTTTCTGGTAATATTCAAGTTGCATGAGGTAGGTTCTCAGTGAGTCCAGGTAAGAGCAAGTGGTGTTCACCAGATGGCTGCAGATTCAAACTTGGTGCCTGGGTCTGAGGCCACTAGCAAAAGTGCCAGGGTACACTCAGGCTAGCTGCCACCAGCCAGGTGAAGACCTTTGTGGTGGGGTTAGGCCAGCAGAGTTTGTCCCAAACAGGCAGCTGACTCCTCCACAGGTTGTGAGTTCCTCGGGATGGGGTGACAGGCAGTCTTGGGGGCTATTGCATTCCCCAAGGCTGATGCCTTATGGAGGATAGTGCTTGACCCAAGAAATATAGTGTCTGCATTGTGTGAGAGGGACTCAGCACAGGGACCCTGGAGTCTGTCTCTTCATCTTTCTCCACCCCCTGAGTCACACAACCAGTCTCTCCTCATAGGACTCTATTCTGCTCTGAGCCACCCTCCCTCTGCTAGAGCCCAAAGTGAGTGGCTACAAGTGATATGTTATGCATTGTCCCTTTAAGAGGGCACCTGGGTTTCTAGCAGACCCTGGTGTCTCCCTGGGGGACCCAATCCCTGCTGATTTTCACAGCCAGATGTTATGTGGGCTCCTCTTCTTGGCTGTGGTGCTCTGGGCTGGGGAGTTTGCATAGGGTTAAGACCCCACACTCCTCAGGAAGGACCTTTACAGCTGAGAAATCCTTCTGGATTCTCAGCTATCACACATGGGAGCAGGGCCAGCCCTTTTTGCATCTCTGCCCTTCCTACCAGTTTTGATGTGGCTTCTTCTGTAAATTCTTGGTTATAAGATTTCTGCTCAGCTAGTCTACAGTTAATTGTTCAGGTTGATTATCTTATATTTTAGTAACAATTTCAGTTTGGTCTTGGGAGGAGGTTTGTGTAACTTCCACCTACTCTGCTGACATCTTGATCTTCTACTTTACTTTCAAATAACATTCTTATACAGAAATCTTTGTGTAGATCTTTGATTATTTTCTTAGGATAAATCAAGGGAGGGAAATTGCTGGTTAAGGAGGATAAACATCTGTAAGGATTTTAGTAGAGATGGCAAAGTTGCTCACCATAATTATCACACTCATAGACTCTCTCCAGTGTGGATCAATTTATTTCTCCACATCCTCATGAATATTGGAGATTGACATTAGGCATTAAAAAAAAAAGAATGGAGGCATTAGGTGTAAAAAAAGAATTGGAAAAATGTCATGGAGCAAAATACTATCTTTTCAGTTTCTTTTCCTGATTTGCTAGTAAAATTATTGTTTTGCATGCTATTTTATGTTCTCTGCCCCCCTTTTTTCAAAGTCAATAGTAAATTGGTTTATGAAACCTGATTTTCCTATTTAAGTTGAATGTGTAACATAGGTAGAACCAAAGATCTAAATCAATAATCCAAGAATGAGCCCTAAGTAATTTGGAATAATAAAATAAAGTAGAAACAGCATAGAAAAATGTATGTAAAGATGATTTCAAGTAAATTTTGAAAGGAATAAAAAGGTAGGGAAGCAATACTATATGCCACTCATTTATCTATTAATTCATTCAAAAAATAAGTGGCTAGAGAGAGCTAGGTATTGTGCAGGTGTTGATAATATTGTGTTTCATAAGGTAGAAACTCTCCCTGCCTGCACAGAGCTTGCAGCCTAATGACCAAAGACAAACAAGTACACCAGCCACAGCCATTTAATGTGATGGTGCCATGTAAGGATGAAGTCACAGCCAGGTGACTGCCTGGCAGGAGTTCCAAACAACATCAGACACCCTGTTCAAACATTCCTGTGAGGGAACATGTCATTGCCCGAGTGGCAATTTTAAGATATGAACCATGTTTCCTTGATGCTCCAAGTTTATGCTTAAAGATTTATATAGTATAATATAGGAGGGCAGTATATAAGAAATGCCGAAAGAGAGAACATATCAACAAAACAGTATCACCTTCTATTTCAGGTCTGTATATGTGTCTCTAGTCCAGAAAGAAGTAGAATGTGTCTTAGCTCTTAGCTGATAGACTACTTTGTTAACATTTCTCTGTGATGGTCTAGCATTATTATTACTTCTTCTGACAATTTCCCACATACTACTTTGAAAAGTTGAGTTCTTTGGCAAAAATGATAATTACCATATATTTATGTGCACAAATATATTTATTTTGTCTTTGTGATTAAATGTTAGTTATTGAAATAGAAATGGGTTTTTAGAAGCTGGATGGTTGTTTGGGTTTGTAAAACAAGTTAAACTTGACAATGAAGCATGTGCTTTAAATTTCCTTGGTTTGTGGCACTGTTTACTCTGGCGGCGATGCTGTGCTTAAGTCAAGCTTTCTTGCTCACCCCCATAAACTGTTACATGGTAGACTGATGTCGGCCAAGCCTGAAGGAAATAGTTGAAAACAGCACATTTATTTTCAATGTAATACTGATCAGTCATGCCTCCAAGCTCCTCATTAGAATGTGTGAAAAGGCTTTCAAAGTCTGGGAGAACATTATAACAAAAGTCCCCAAATTTACATATTTTATATAAAGAGACTGTCAATTTAACTGAGACTTTGCAAAGTAAGCTATTGTTTATCTAGTTCAAGGTCTCAACATCTTCATGAACTTATTTTAATTGTATCCTAAAGCAATGGTTTACTGGATGATAAAAAATATTTTTTTCCTGAGCTTGTCAGATTTTACATTTTAGTTGATGGTGTTGCTTTATTTTGCTTGATGTTTTGAGTTTTAGCTAAGCAGAAAAGGCATGTCTTATATGTACACTAGAGGCCCGATGCACGAAATTCGTGCAAGAGTAGGCCTTCCTTCTTCTGGATACCGGCACTTCCCTCTGACACCTGGGACCGGGGCTTCCCTTACAGCCCTGGCTTCGTCTGGTCTAATTAGCATATTACGCTTTTATTATTATAGACTAGAGGCCTGATGCACGAAATTCGTGCAAGAGTAGGCCTTCCTTCTTCTGGATACCGGCACTTCCCTCTGACACCTGGGACCGGGGCTTCCCTTACAGCCCTGGCTTCGTCTGGTCTAATTAGCATATTACGCTTTTATTATTATAGACTAGAGGCCTGATGCACGAAATTCGTGCAAGAGTAGGCCTTCCTTCTTCTGGATACCGGCACTTCCCTCTGACACCTGGGACCGGGGCTTCCCTTACAGCCCTGGCTTCGTCTGGTCTAATTAGCATATTACGCTTTTATTATTATAGACTAGAGGCCTGATGCACGAAATTCGTGCAAGAGTAGGCCTTCCTTCTTCTGGATACCGGCACTTCCCTCTGACACCCAGCTGCAGCCCCAGCTTCATCCGGAAGGTCGTCCGGAAGGATGTCTGGTCTAATTAGCATATTATGCTTTTATTATTATAGATATTTGTTATTGTTATTTGCTGTGTGGCTGTATGATTTAGCTCCTCTGTTAAATAGGAACTTAGACAAAAAGGGTCTTTTGAAAGTTCAGATAATTTCTTGAACAAAATGAAGGTTAAATAGTTATTTGAACTGTTAGATAAATTTTTTGGGGGGGAGTGGTTCTGCATGTTACTATAGGAGGAATGGTTTTTCTGCTTATATTTTCTAGACACTGCTCTGTTCTTTAGCACCACTCTAGTTGGGTGCTTGTGCTCCTTTCCAGCCAGAGGCTTTGACAGACCAAGCATTGTCATTAATATATTTGTTCATCCATTTACTGTTTGTCCAATAAATGTCTGTGTACAAGTTACTATGTTCTGGTTCCTTGTGTTGTGCTAGGGCTAGATAATAACTACAAAAATCCATGACTTTGAGTCACAGCCTAGAAAAATCATAATACTTACATGTGTGTGATGCATTGTGACTTATAGAAATATTCATTTGCATTGTCATTTGCTTCACAAAAATCCTGTGAGGTTGAAAATAAATTAGATAGCTGATTGTCACATTTTTGAGCAGCACCCTGTGAGGTTGAAAAGATAGCCATTGTTTGTATTTTATAAATTAGATAGCTGATTGTCACATTTTTGAGCAGCATCTTGTTTGTCTACTGAATATTAATCTAGCATCATGAGTTGAAACTTTATCTCTATGGTACCTGTAAATGTTGACCTAGACAACAGCAGTGGCAGTGGAGTGGTAGGGAGGGAAGGATGATTGGTTGAGAAGACAGGGAGGTGAGGAAGTGGAGACAATGACTACTTAGAGACGAGACTTCTTTTGAGGAAGGGTGGGAATAGGATAACAACTGAAGGAGGACATGAGGTCCAGGGAGGTTTTTCTTTATTTATTTGAACTAAGTTCACCTGATGATTAGAATTAGCCAGTAACAAGGAGAGTATTGATGATGCAGGATAGAGAGAGGGTTAAGAAAAAAAGTCTCTGAAGAAGCTGGATGAGGATGAGATCTAGGGTAAAAAATAATCTGAGAAGAAAGGAGAAAGAGTTAATTCAGATTAACAGGAGGGACGACAAAGAGTATGGACATGGGTAGACAGGTTGGCAGATTTGGTGGTGGAAAATGAGATGATTTTCTTCTAATTGATTCTATTTTCTCAGTGAAATAAGAGAATATTTAACTAGGAGGGAGGAACAGGCAAATAGTGTTTGAGTCAAAAGGGAAAAAAGGTATAAGACAGTTATCTATTTGATTTTATATTTTTAATGTAATAGTTTTTTCTTCAATTTCATGTATGAAGGTAAAAAGCACTTAATCTCTCAAATTTACATAATTTTAAAAGTCTTCACTCTTGTTGTTATTATTAATGAACTTTATATCTGTCCTTAAGAATTCTTATAACTTAATGTAAGATCATACAGACTACCTTAAACATCCTGTCTTATGGAACAAATTTACATTGTGCCACATGCGAAAACAATACTTAATAAGTCAAATTTCATTGATGATAATGATTATTTGCTAGTTTTTAAAAAATATATTTTATTGATTTTTTACAGAGAGGAAGGGAGAGGGATAGAGAGTTAGAAACATCGATGAGAGAGAAACATCGATCAGCTGCCTCCTGCACGCCCCCCAGTGGGGATGTGCCCGCAACCAAGGTACATGCCCTTGACCGGAATCGAACCTGGAACCCTTGAGTCCGCAGGCCGACGCTCTATCCACCGAGCCAAATCCGTTAGGGCTATTTGCTAGTTTTGAGGGTCAAAATATTTGCTAAATTAATGGTGGTTATGTTTGTTGCTAAATTCTGCAATAATGTTTTATAAAGTTGAATGATACTTCTTGTAAACTTTCAACAAAATGTTAACATTTCTAAAAACTTTACCAAGGGATGTATATTATTTGGGTCAATTCTCTATGGCGTTTCTACAGGTCTTTTGACAGCTTTTGTTCCCCACTATCTTTCCAAGGCTGTTTTCTGTGCATGTGTCTTGGTACTTGATAGATGGAGATCTTCTGGAATAGAGGACAGATTTGCTTTTAGACTAGGATAATAAAGATAGTAGCTCTGTCTGGGGAAGGCTGGGCTGATATGCCAGCATCTTTTTATAAGACTGGGGTTTTCCTAAGCTCAGAATTCCTCAGCTGTGATACAGATCCATTATATATGCAGCCTAGACCCACTTACATCATTCCCATGGGACTTGAGGTGCAAAGGAAACTAACACAAATATGAAACTATGCTCCCTGCTGTGCTGTAATAAAGTCTTCTGTCTTTGACCCAAGAATCTCCTGTCTTCAGAGTGGATTTATAAAACCACGGTAGGCTCAGCTGTTAATTTAAAAGTAAATGGCTCAGACATTTCATTGATCCTGACTTTTCAAAAGGCTACCTCAGCACAGTCATTTAAAAATGCAAAGCACTCTTCATTTATTCTTTGGCATTCTACTTTTGCCGCTAATCTTTTCCTTTCAATTCTTTTATTATTTTTAATTTGCAGGATTGAATTAATATACCTACTTTCCTCATTCAGCATTAGAGACACATAATGTGTTTTAAAGTCTTTCAGTATTAATATTTAAATGGTTGACTTTAAAATATGTCAACTTTTCCTAATTTTTTTTAAGGATTATTTATTTCAGTAGAGTTTTCCTCTGGGTGAGAATAGTAATTGCTTCTGAGTCACAGCAAGCAATGGATTGAATTTTAAACTTTGAAAGTCGCATTCCAGCCAAACTATTTCCCAAGAAACAAAAGCCTAAATACCTTCCTAAATATTAAGCAAATGACAGCAATAATTACTAGGGGGCTGCTGTGAACTGACGATGGAGGGCAGTCCACTGTGGTTTACCAAATTTAGATTGGTAAAATGAAACCTAGTAGGTACAGGCAGAGTAGACACCAGGGTCAGTCAACAGGGCAGGCCGGGGAAGGCCCAGCTGGCTTGTTTCAAAGAATACAACCAAAGAGAGGGTCTTAGAAGTCATCAAAGCATGAGAGACACAAGCAGCATGAAATGCTCTGGAGATGGCAGGGGAAAATTACATCCTGTGCTTTTAGGACGGCAGGATGTGGGTTGACAGAATCAAGCATGGAACTTTCCTACTCAAAATGAGTCAGGGGACAAGACTGATGATCAAAGGTATGAAGTAAATAAAGACCCCAAATGCAGCTCAGACCCATGTTGCATACTGCACAGCGAAACCCAATTGAATTGTTTCCCAACTTGTAAAGAAACGTCATGAAACAGATTACAGCATGTTTAATTCTGGGAAACCTGAATTGTCCTGACTACAACGTTACTAAATCTAATTAACTATTTAAATATGCAAACATTTTCTATTTTAATGAATTTAAGGTAAATTTAAGAGCTTAAAATTATAAACCATTAAAACACTGTGAAGTGTACTAATTCAGTAATCATTGTATTATATTTTTTCCTAAATGCATTAAAGTAAAAATTGTAAAAATGATAAACTTTCATAAGTATTATTTTTTTTTAGGAGAGATAAAATGTTGTCAAATAAAGTTATCCTATTGTGCTATTTTTACCTGTGTAGAAGAGCACTTTATCTTTGAAATCTATTTTGGATAATGCTAGATACTTAGATTCTTTTCTTAAGAAGTCATTGGTGTTTAGGTGACTTTCCTTAATGCCAATTGAAATGAGTCACCAAGCCCTCACCTGTGTGGTTCAGTTGGTTGGAGCATCATCCATCACACCAAGAGGTGGTGGGTTTGATTCCCAGTCAGGGCACATACCCAGATTGTAGGTTCAATCCCTGGTAAGGAAGCATGCAGGAGGCAGCCAATTGATGTCTGTCTCTCTAAAAAAATTTTTTCAATAAAAAATAAAATGAAAGAGAAATGAGTCACCAAGAAAATCTTGATTAAAATTTTAACCACATGTTTACAGGATGTTGGCTACCCCACCAAAATAGCTTCCCACCCTGCCCCTCAAAGAAAGGGCAAGCAAATAATGGGTGAGCTTGAAGGTGAGAAGTTGTATGAAGTTTGCGCCATATGCCATATATCTAATGACTGTTTAATGCAAGACAGGTGCTTATCTATCTGTCCTTATGGAGCTTACATTCTGGCTGGGGGGTAGGGGGACTGACAACCAACAAATCAAATAATATGTCAAGTTATCTAATGACTGTTTAATGCAAGACAAGTGCTTATCTACCTGTCCTTATGGAGCTTACATTCTGGCTGGGGGGTGGGGGTGGGGGGACTGACAACCAACAAATCAAATAATATGTCAAGTGGTGATAAGTGCCATGGAGGAAAATAGAGCAGGAGAGGAATAAGGAAGGCTGGGAGTGGGATGGGGATGTTGTCAGTCAGATTTTTTGAAAACACACATGTGATGTTGATGTCTACTTGTTCAAACCCTTTAAAGCCACCTCATTACCTTCAGCACCAAGGTCAGACTTCCCACCTGACCTACTCTGCATGGTTTGACCCTTGACACACAGTCCATTCCTAGCGCCTCCAATGCCTCCAGACACACTCTTCATTTGGTCATATTTAGTTACACAAATTCCCAGTTAGGCCATGCTATCTTGTGCTTCCAAGTGTTTACTTGTTTATGCACCTGGAAATACCTATACCTTGCTTTCTAATTCTAGCAAGCTGATTCTTATCCTTTAAGACTCAGACCTAGCATCATATCTTCTTGGACCTGCTCTCTGATCCATTTTGTCTGCCAACACAGGTCAGGTTCAAGCCCCTCTTCCTTTCAGGGCCCTGTAAATGGCTCCCCCCATTTATGGAAACTGCTCACAATCCAACAACACTGTGCTTCTCTCTGATCTAGTACCTTTCATATTGTGTTTTATACAGAAGGTTGGAACTAGGTGGGCATAAATAAGTACTATCCTCACTCATTTCTAACCAGTTCTTCTTGCTGCAGTGTGAGTTACTTGAGGACAGGGTTTTCATGTTTGCATTTATACCATCTGTGATCATTACGATCACAGTGCCTGGCACATGGTATGCATCTCGCAAGTGTTTAATAAATGGATTTTACATGGTATCATTCTAATCAAGCTTTAGATCTTAATTGATTTAGTGACAAAGGTCCATTATAGTGTTTTTGTACACACTAATATTAAGATATAGCAATATAAATATATCCACCCACTTTAAAAAAAATTTTTTCTCTTTGCTCTTGTAGATTCCATGTCATATTCTGAGGCCATCTAACATTCATTGCCAAGCATTGTTCTAAGCATTTTACATGTAACAACTTATTTATTCCTCATGAAAACCCTAGAGATGGGTATTGTAAATTTCCCCATCTTCCATGGACACAGACTACTTAAATAATTTGTCCAAGGTCACTGATATAACTAGGTTTCAAATCCAGTTAGCCAAACTCTAATTCTTGTGTTTTTAACAATAACACTATATTATCTAATTTTTATTAAGCTTCAGAACATAAAATACTCATTCCTTAAGAGAGGGTAAAAGAAGCAGCTGAGAAGTATTGGCAGAGAATTGAACTACTGAAATTTTTAAGGGTTGTTTGGTATGGTGTGGAGGGTGCAAAGTATCTTAGGAATCATGCCAAAGCTTTGAACTTAAGCCTCTAGGTACAGTAAATTAGACACATGATATTCTTGTCATCTGCTGTCTTCAATAATAATTCATTTAATCCAGCAAAGGATGGTAAACGTTTTGGAATACATACAAGAAGCTGTGGTTTCCATGGGGAGAGGTAAAAAGATATAAAACAAATAACCAACTCTTTGTAGCCTGCAAATAGTTTTTCCACTACATACTACAAGTCTTGTTGGTATAATAACAACAAATATTTGAAGAGCATGCTCACAGGCACTCTTTCATTTGATTCCTTCCACAGCTCTGGAAGGTAAGCAGTGCATATATGATCCACATTTCACAAATGCAAAGACTCAAAATGTAAAAAGCTTGACCAAGGCATGTGAATTACATCATTTACTTTTTTTCTCTTCTCCTCATCTTGCTTTTTATAATTACACTAGAGGCCTGATGCACAAAACTGGAGCAAAGGGCTTGGCCCTTGCAGCCCCGGCTTCGTCCAGAAGGTCGTCTGGAAGGATGTCCAGAAGGTCATTCGGCTGTCCGGTCTAATTAGCATATTATGCTTTTATTATTATAGATCGGACAAGAGTGTGTAACTACAATTGATGCTATTTAATATAAAATGATATGAAAATTAGTATAGTTTTTCATTAATGCTAAGAAAATGATTTGTTGAGAAACCATCCTTGTAATAATAATATTTGATACACATCTCTACATGGATTCTCTGGGGTTTTTTTTTTTTGGAACTTTTAATTGTTGATCGTATCCACCAATGTTTTAGCTCTTCTGTATTCATCTATGGAGGCTTCCACCTTCTACATTTCTATCTATTGATACACATCTCTACATGGATTCTCTGGGTTTTATTTTGGAACTTTTAATTGTTGATTGTATCCACCAATGTTTTAGCTCTTCTATGTTCATCTATGGAGGCTTCCACCTTCTACATTTCTATCTGGGAAGAGCCTGGAAAAATCAAGAATGGTGGTTCCCAGCCCGGCTGGTGTGGCCCAGTGGTTGAGCGTCAACCTATGAACCAGGAGTTCACTGTTTGATTCCTGGTCAGGGCACATGCCCAGGTTGCGAGCTTGATCCTCAGTGTGGGGCGTGCAGGAGGCAGTCGGTCAATGATTCTCTCTCTCTTCCTCTCCTTTCCTCTCTGAAATCAATAAAAAAATATATATATTTTTTAAAAAAGAATGGTGGTTCCCAGACATTTATATAAAGCTCTTAATGATATTTTAGTGCTGGTGACCCATGGTTCTCTAGAGAAAGCAAAAGATTTTATATATTTTACCACATTGAATCATTACCACAAGCCTCTGAAGTATGTGTGGTAGACAATAATGTTCCAGGTTTATAGATGAAGAATTGGCACATGAGTGACTCTATGTTTCAGAGGTTTCTCATTGGCATCCCTATATGTCTTCTGTGAAGCATGAGAAAGGTTTCTCTTGGCAAACCTCCTCCTCCTTACTTTTTCCATCTAAGTAAACAGCACCGTCATCTGCCAGGTGATTAATACGCTTGGGAGTTTTCCTGATTTCTCTTTTTCTTCTCCTCACATCAAATCCATTGGCAAGTCCTGAGACTTTATTTTTAAATCATAACCAGAATCTGTCAAATTTTTTGCAGTGCAGATATTTTTGTCTATTTAACTTAGGACTAATATTCCCAGGACTTAGAACAGTATGTATATGATATGTCATAGGTGCTTGTTAAGTATTTGTAAAATGACTATTTCCATCCCTACACAAGCAATGATATCAAATATTTAAAAATATGTATGGCAGGAGCTTAGACCATCCATGGGAATACTGGTATTCTGTAAGTTCCAAGCTATGCCAGGTCTTTTTATTTTTAAATCGATTTCAGAGAGGAAAGGAGAGGGAGAGAGAGAGAAACTCAATGATGAAAGAGAATCATTGATCAGCTGTCTCCTGCATGCCTCACAATGGAGATCGAGCCCACAACCCAGGCATGTGCCTTCCTGGTTCATAGGTTGATGCTCAACCACTGAGCCACGCTGGCCGGGCTGCCAGGTTTAACCTTTCCATTACTGCATTGTGAGGCAGGTTGGTGGTCCTACGGGAAGGATAGGATGGCTGGGTCAGGGAGGTGTATGGTGGTTCAGTATTTAAACAACTAAATATTATATGATGATATTATCTGTGTATAACAGCCAAATATCAGCTATCACTTATCTAAGTTACCATTGTTGCTCTCAGGGTTTCTTTGTTTCCACTATCCACCTAATTTCTGGAGTGATGGTTTTAATACAATAACCAAATCATGTTATTCTCCTGTTTGGAATCTTCTCATTACCGTTACAATAGAACCCAAACATTTTCAGCCTGACAGTTCTTTTTTGGATTCCTTGACTTAAGATGGGTCTTTGAACTGACTATTTCTCCCTGAGTCCTCAATGGCTGACTTCTTCCTATCATGGGGGAGAATTGAGCTGTAATCATACTCCTTCAGAGGGCATTTTTCTGACAAAAAATATTTTTATTTATTTGAGAGAGAAAGGGAGAGAGGGAGAGAGATAGAAACATCAACGATGAGAGAGAACCATTGATCGGCTGCCTCCTGCACAACCCACACTGGGTCCCCAGCCCACAACCAGGGCATATGGCCTGACCTGGAATTGAACCATGACCTCCTGGTTCACAGGTTGATGCTCAGTCACTGAGCCCTGCCAGCCAGCCCTTATTTTAATTCTTTGCATGGAACTCCTTGCTAAATATAGTATTTGTATTTTTGTTTTCAGTCTCACTCTCCCCACTTAAAGAGAGCACTGGAACTGTACCTCTCTTGTTCATTACATTATCTCTAACATCACCTAGAACAGTACTGAGCACATAGTAGGCTCTTAATAAATATTTCCCTCTTGATTGAATGAAAGAACCAAATATGTATCATGGGCCAGAATGTTCATAATTCCTCACCTTGTTATTCACTATTTCTCAAGTGTTAGGAGATATTTAATTTCTATCAATGTACTTATGAATTGAATGTCACAATAGAAGAAGAAATGTTGAAGATGATCTCATCAATAATTCACTAAAATTGGAGGGTTTAAAAAACTATGAATATATTATAGAGGAAGTAACATATTTCTCTTATTGTAGAGGTATTTTTTTTTTCCTGAACCACGTAGTTTGAGGAATGCTCTGAAAATGTATCCTTACTCTGAAAAGAAGTAACTTGAGTACCCAACTCATTTTATAGAAAAACTTCGGCAAGTGATATAATCACCTGGCAGCAATAATAAATAAATATATTTACCTAAATATTAACCAATTATCCTGTATATCCCTAGATTACACAAAAGATATTGAGGCACACAAATTAGGACTATAAAGTGCTTCATTAAAATAAAGCAGGAAAGAAGAAATCTGATAATTTTCAACTCTATTTTAATTTTTTGTTCCTTAAGTTCTACGTGGTATGAGACAAGAGTGCATCATTGCTTCAAAATCCAGCAGCCCCATGATTTGCACATTTTTTACTTACTGCATCAAAAATACGGGGGACGAGCAGAAAACCCTGTGAATCCTGGATTCTCATGTGAATGTGGAAGTATTCCTGCTGCTAGACTTGACTTGTCCTCGATTCCTCAGGAATGACCAGTTGGAGAGGGCCCAGGGAGAGCCTTCCCGGTTGCGGGTTTTCTTTGTTTCCGTAAGCGGTATCAGATAGGACTTAGGTTAGAAGTGAAACATGACATTCTGACAGTGAACCCAGCAGACAGATTCTTGGCAGCATTCTCAGCTACACTTGAACTTCTGCTAAGCATGTGATGAAAGAGTGTTTTCAACTGCACCAGCTGTGGAGCAGTTAATAAAACAAAAGAAGAGAAACAAAAGTGCTCACGGCAGAAAGCTTCTGGCTTTGCTGATTTTCCTGGTTACCAACAATATGTCAGAGAGCTGTAGCTGCTGTATTGTTTTGCCCTTAAGATCATTTTAAACAAATTGAGCTCCTGAATTAAACGTTTCAGGATAGTACATAAATTGCACATCAAATGCAAAATTGACATACACTGGTCTAGGAAAAGGAAAGTTCTTAGTTTGCTGGAGACAACCTGAAATTAGGCAAATTATATTTATTTTATTGGCAACCTTGACAGTTCCTCTTGTACACAGAAAAACTACACAGGCTTTCTGACTCTCTCCAGGTGGCCTGGCCTGAGTGGCCTGGGAGTAGCAATTTGTGTTTTCTGTCCCTCTTGCTGCGTCCCACTGCTCCAGGGAAGGACCGAGGCATGGGGAGCCTTGCCTGCTGCTCCTGAGGTGATTTCTCAATCCTGTCTTGATGCTCCAGGGAAGGACCGAGGCGTGGGGAGCCTTGCCCAGCCTGCTGCTCCTGAGGTGATTTCTCAATCCTGTCTTGTGCAGAGAAGGTCAGTTGCTGACCTTTGAACTAGAAGCACTTAAACTGAAAGGAAGAATTCAGCAATAACCTGGGAGACTGGCTGCATAGGGCTCTCCCTAAAAGTCAGGCAGGATACAGGGTGCAGGAGAGGAGGGCCCACTCACCAAGGCCCAGTCTCCTCCCCAGCCCTCTACTTCCCCACATCTAAGGTCCCACACTCACCATGCGAGAGTCATCGGGGCTATGTCATTACGTTTCCAGAAGCTGAAGGAGGATAAAATAAGGAGTGCCATCGCTTCACCCTGGCTTCCATCAGGAGGAGAGATATAAAACCAACCTGTAGTCAACTTTACTATTGGCTATTAAATTGGACACCTGTTACATAAGTGTTTGGGGTTTAATGCATATAATTTGCATATTTCATCTGATGAAATGAGTCGGCAAACTCATTAGTCAACAGAGCCAAATATCAACAGTACTTCTTCAAAATAGACTCGCCCAGGCCAAAAACCGTCTTCTGCACATGGGCCACGAAGTTTCAATCACACTGTACGTGCGCCCGCACGTGGTATTTTGTGGAAGAGCCACACTCAAGGGGCCAAAAAGCCGCATGTGGCTCGCGAGCTGCAGTTTGACGACCATGGAATGGGACAGAAACAAATTATGGACATCTAAAATTTGCAATGAGAGAAACTTTCAAAAGGATTTCTCACCATGATTTATCTAATATCTATCTTCATCATTTCATTCATCAGTGATTAAGGAAACTCAGAGATTCAGAAATGTCTGTCGAGATAAAATTGTGTTGGAGACCGCATGTGAGGAGTTGCAGGACTCCCTACAAGTCCTAACTCGGGACTCCTCCCGGTTTCCTCCTGACCTCAGGACTCCAGCGCTCAAGCTCCTCGATTCTCTCTTCCCCGGGTTCTTCCCAGCAGCTGTGCAGTGCTTAGGGAGCCTTCTCGGTGGCCTCTGGTTTCTTCTCTCGAGCACTGGAACGCCATGGCCACAAACACAGGAAGCAAGCACACCCGTGCTCTGCACCAGAGACAATCAGCTGTACCGACATCTGGGTTTATTAGGAATGATTAATCACGGCAGCGAGAAAGCCACCCTTTTAACTGTACTTGCCCCAGGAGAACGAATGTCATTTGGTTGACACAAATGTGATCTGCAAGAGAGGTCTGTTCGGGAGTACCCACTGCGGTAGACCTCAGCTGCAGCATTAGAAGAGGTAAAGAGAGCAGCTGGGCAAAGGTGGGAAGGGGTTGAGTTGCTTGGAACAGCTTGTGAGAAGCTAAGTTTCCTCCCAATTCTATACAATGTGAGAAGCTAAGTTTCCTCCCATTTCTATACAATGTAACCATAACATTGTCAAATCCTGATCTGCATATCAAGATAATGGTAAATTTCACTTCTCATTTTCCTCTGCAGCTAGTTTATGCAGAAGAAAGCAACACATAGTATTTTTTCACCCCCCAACCCCCCACCTTTCTCTTAAATCAATAATCTGAACAACATGACCTTTACCTGTGTGTCACTTATGAGAGGTCACTGGAAATTGAAGAAAAAGAAAAGAACAAGTTTTAGGGTGAAACATCTTCAAAGATCGCATTTAAAGCATTATTCTTAGCATCAAAGCAAAGCTGTGTTTTTATTGTGAGTAACCTTTTTCTGGACCTCAGTTTTTTAATCTCTGAAATAAGACTAAAAGTGCCTGGCTAAATGTAAAAGAGGAGAACTGAATACTTGTGTAAAATCAGGGTACCCGGCAGAAAATGTGCAGATAAATATAAGGTTCTGCATTCTTCCATTTAAGAAATAGAATAACACTTCCTCAATTTGTTCACAGAGGTAAACATAAATTAATTCCTATAATATAGTCTTTAAAAACACATATACAATAAACTGGTAAAATTAGCTTTGAGGAGAAATTTGCCTTCTAATTCAGAGAATACTTTATCTTTGCGTTTTCTTCAGAATTTTTGGAACGTGTGAATATGTTCAGTGGGCAACAAGCAAACAGAAATCTCAAACCTTCGTCTTGGTTTGGAAGAAGTAGAAATAACATAAGTATTGGCCACTGAGACTCTGTGGCTTTCCCAAGAGACAAGATGTGCTGGGCGTGGAGCCTTAGATTGTGGAGGAGCAAGATTACAGGGCTTGGAACAAAATATTATTCTACATGGCCCGACAAGGCATGTTATCAGATACTTAGTACTGGCTGCCTACCTGGGCAGCGCACCAAAAAGGACAAGAGTGTGGGATAGAGGAAACAATTATTTGGAGGCTGTTATTCAACACTTAAGAGCCATGTGAGGGAGCTATGGTACAAAGTCTTATTTTTTTTTTTTTTTACTGCAGTCTGTACTAAAATGTCCACTTCTGCTTTTAGGAATAGGTTACTTGACTTGAATCATTATTTTAAAAGTTTAAAATAAAAACAATGGAGATAATAGGAATACGCAGAAATGATCGTCTACTATTCTTAGTGTCAGTCACCGGGAGAGCTCCGAGCTGAATTGGTGAGGGGCACAAGAGGGACTCGACCTACCAGCCACAGCTCCCTTTTCAGAGGGCCCTTCCCCCTTGGAAATCGGAAGCGTTGAACACTTAGGAGGTGATTAGATGCTGGCAGGTCCCCTCTGGCTTGGAGCTAAACAAAATAAACAACACTAGGGACTCACTGCAACATCTGAGAGCTTTGCTTTGATAACCAAAAACCTGAAAAGGCTTTGCCACATAGGTTCACCAGTTTGCTCTTCCACAAAAGCTGGCTATCCCGGCTCAGGGGTATGTGTTATAAAGCAGTTTATATAGTGAGGAAGCAGCAACTGTTCATCAGAGTGATCGGTTATAATAGAATTTTCTTAAGTGATAGGGAATTGGTCAGTGGTTACCTCATATCAACCTTGGGAATCAGTTCATGTTACTAATGATTTTCAGAGGCATAAGCAAGAAATGACCAAGGACAAGTTAGTCTTGCAAAATAAGCTAAATTATGCTTTATCTTTTAAAAAATCTATCTTTATTGTTTTTTGTTTTTTTTGCATCTTATCCATTTTATTTATTTATTTATTTTTTAAATCTTTATTGTTCAGATTACATTTGTTCCTCTTTTTTTTTTCCCCCATAACTCCCCTCCTCCCAGTTCCCACCCCACCCTCTGTCCTCATCCATAGGTGCACGATTTTTGTCCAGTTTCTTCCCGCATCTCCCATTCCCCTTTCCCCGCCAAGAATAGTCAGTCCATTCCCTTTCTATGTCCCTGATTCATTATAATCACCAGTTCATTCTGTACATCAGATTATTTATTCACTTGATTCTTAGATTCACTTGTTGATAGATGCATGTTTGTTGTTCACAATTTGTATCTTTACCTTTTTCTTCTTCCTCTTCTTAAAGGATACCTTTCAGCATTTCGTATAATACTGGTTTAGTGGTGATGAACTCCTTTAGCTTTTCCTTATCTGTGAAGCTCTTTATCTGACCTTCAATTCTGAATGATAGCTTTGCTGGATAAAGTAATCTTGGTTGTAGGTTCTTGGTATTCATCACTTTGAATATTTCTTGCCATTCCCTTCTGGCCTGCAAAGTTTCTGTTGAGAAATCAGCTGACAGTCGTATGGGTATTCCCTTGTAGGTAATTGAGTCTCTTTCTCTTGCTGCTTTTAAGATTCTCTCTTTGTCTTTTGCTCTTGGCATTTTAATTATGATGTGTCTTGGTGTGGTCCTCTTTGGATTCCTTTTGTTTGGGGTTCTCTGCGCTTCTTGGACCTGTAAGTCCATTTCTTTCACCAGGTGGGGGAAGTTTTCTGCCATTATTTCTTCAAATAGGTTTTCAATATCTTGCTGTCTCTCATCTTCTGGCACCCCAATTATTCTGATGTTTGTACGCTTGAAGCTGTCCCAGAGGCTCCTTACACTATCTTCGTATTTTCGGATTCTTTTTTCATTTTGCTTTTCCGGTTGGGTGTTTTTTGCTTCTTCGCATTTCAAATCTTTGGCTTGATTCTTGCGCTCCTCTGGTCTGCTATTGGGTGTAATATTCTTTATTTCCGACCGTGTATGCTTAATTTCTAGTTGTTTCTTTATCATAGCATCGAGGGTCTCATTAGTTTTCGTGAAGCTCTCCAAAAGTTTATTGCAAGCCCTCAAAATTGCGTTTTTTAGCTCTATATCCTCCATTTCTGTCATGTTTTTTTGTCTCCGCATTTTTTATGCTTTCTTGGTGCACCCTCTAGTGGTCTTTGTGCGCAGTCTTGTTCTAGTTGAGCCTTGATTGTTGTAGTTAATACTAGAGGGATTTGACCACCAGGCCGACTGGCTGTGTGAATCAGCTGTGTCTGCCGCGGAAAACTTCTGTCCTCTGGGGAGGTGCTAATCTAGCCTTTGCCTGAGGCGATCCGGCAAATGGCTCTGCGCAGGGCTTGGGCGGGGCGGGCTCAACAGGGCGGGCGGAGGGAGCCGTTATGGTGCCCTCAGTCCTGTTCCCAGAGGCTCTGCTTCTCAGAACCCCCGGAACCGCTGCAAACCTCGGAGGGAAAGCTGCCTTCCAACTGATGCCAGACACTCCCGCTTCTCCCGTTTGGGTCCGAGTCCCCAGCGATTCGCCCGTATCTGGAGCTCAGAGTCTGAGACTCCCCCCTGACCGAAAACGACAACCGCGCTCTCAGCCACCAGCCCGCTTTGCGCGCGCACCTCCGCACCTGAGTTTTTTCCACACTGCGCCTCCTCTGAGCCTCGGTGTGCTGTTATTTTTCCTTCTAGTTGAAGAGTCTCTCCTCAGCCAGCCTTCCTGTGGTTCTGGGTGATGTCCGTTCCGTCTTTTAGTTGTATTTTTGAAGTGGTTGTTTGCGGCAGCAGTCTCCGGTGTTTACCTATGCCGCCATCTTGGTCTATAAAACTGCTTTTAAAAATTATTTATGACATCAAAGCCAAATATAAGTATTTATAGACTTGTCAGATTAGTTTCTTCTAAGAAGACTTAAAAGAAGTTCTGGTTTTCTTTTAAAAAGTACAGTGTGTGTATTTTTTTTCCCTAGACAATTTATTTATTGAATCACAAAGCTAATTTCTGAATTGTTACCCTTTAATATTTTCAGAAAGTTATTTTGTGTCGGTTATCTGCTTTTAAGAGTTACCCCAAAGCTTGGTTTTCTCCTCCTTCTCCTTTAATCATTGAGAGACCTTGGTAACATCATCATCACCATTATCATCACCATCAAATCACTCACTGGGAACCCATTAGGTACCAGACACTTATTTACATTATTGTAATTGTCATTACAAACCTGAAGTATTTACAGGTGAGGCTCAGAAAGTTAAATAAAGCTCCAAGGGCTCAACGCTAGTATATGATGGCTCTAGAATTTGAACTCAAGTTAGTCTCCTTCAGAATTTCTCACTGCCCCTAATTCTAAGATATGTAAAATTATCAAAATCTAAAATATTGGCTGAGTATGGTAGTAGTAGATTTATAAGCATTAATATATCCAGTGGAGCAAATCCTTCAAGTGCCCCATGTTTGTGTCAGAATCTGTGAGGATCGGGGGCTCCACCACACCATAAACTCTTGGCTTTTGTTCTCTTGTCAAAGCACTTAATTCCCTGCCAGAGAATAGTTCAAACATGTTGGAAGAATCAAGCTTCCTGAATTGAGCAATGCATACTTTGGTTTAAAACTGATATAACAATCGGAAATTCTACTTATCCACTGAATCATGTTGATTACACACCAGAGTCTTGTTCTTTAACCACACTCATTTCTCTCTCTCTCTCTCTCTCTCTCTCTCTCTCTCTCTCTCTCTCTCTCTCTCATCTATAGCATTCTCATAGCCTACAAAGCAAATTTCTAAACTGATAATCAAAGGGATGATAGGACTTAGGTAACTTGATTACAGCATTCTCATAGCCTACAAAGCAAATTTCTAAACAGATAATCAAAGGGATGATAGGACTTAGGTAACTTGATAAAAATTATAAATTGAAAATCGATTTCAAAGACAATTCTAAGTCTGTAATATATAAGTAGTATCCAAGTTCTTGATAATGAAGTCATGGTATTTTATATTTTCAGACAATAGAAATGAAAACTCAGAATATAGAGATAAAAACTTTCAGAATATAAATAGAGATAAAACCTAAAAATCAAAAGCAATTATGGAGATAAAGTGAAAGACAAACAGGAATGTTTAGAAAAATCAGATAACAGTGATCCAAAAGAGACAACCCTCAGGACAGAGGAACTTACAAAGATAAATACTGATGTAAAATAATCAGGGCACAAGGTTACAATTCAAAGTACATTTTCCAAATTGCACATCCTGTTTGAAATGTGTGTTTTGGAGTTTTACAGGAGCCTGCTGCAGTGGGAAAGTACACTGGGGTTGGAATCAGAGGTCCTGGTTTGGGATCTGGCTCAGCCATTTGTTATTTATGTTTCCTTGGACAAGTTACTTAGGGCTCTGTTCTCTGACGTGTAGATCAAAGAGATGCTATTCAATGCCTTCCAGTGCTAAGAACTCAATCTAGCAATAGGAACAATTTAGAATGACACCTTATTAGATGGCAAGATGACATTTTCTTATCGTTTACTGATACTGTGCTGATGATAAGCTGCACAGGACCCAATAGCATTCAGAGAATGTATTCTTTTAAATAGTAGCTTTACCCTGTCGCTGTAACAACCATATTTTGCTAACATTCTGCCAACTTCTATCTCCATAGATGTTATTGCATACAGGGCATATTTGATCTTTCTTACTGATTGGAAACTGACTATGCAAATAAAAGGTTGACATTTTAAGGCCTATTGTTGTTCTTGAGGTCTAGATGAAATCAGTGCACAGCTGATCACTACTGTAATTTGGGTCCTCTGTAGAATATACTTTAGCTTTTTGCTTAAATTCTCCCTATAATTGCCAAAGCCGTAAACCCTTTAATTTTAAATACACAATAATGCATGAAAGTATAGTGCGGTAGTTAGGATAAATTTTAAGATGGTTTAATGGAATGTATGTTAGAAAAAAGTAGAGGTGCTTTTGACATTGTAATGTTTATATAGGTTTTAAGGTAACATTGCTTTTTTCTTCTTCTAACAATGAAGAAAATATTTTTCCACCTGTTTTTGTGCTTTTTTAAAAATATGTTTTTGTTGATTTTAGAGAGAGAGGAAGGCAGAGGGATAGAGAGATAGAAACATCAATAAGAGAGAAACATCAATTGGCTGCTTCCTGTATGCCCCCCACTGGGGATGGAACCCACAACCCTGGACATGCTCCCACCTCAGAATCAAACTCAGGGACCTCTTGGTTCATTGGTTGACCCTCAACCACTGAGCAACATCAGCCAAGCTCTTTCTGTGCTTTTTAAGATGCAAATAGTCATCTCTGCCAATTACCTTGAGTAACATGAAAAGAAGTCCTCTTTCTCCCTTTCTTCTTCTTCTTCTTCTTCTTCTTCTCCTTCTTTCTCTCTCTCTCTCTCACACACACACACAGCACACACACCTGAGCACATTAGTGGACGGCACAGGTATTTCTCATGTAGAGGATGATTGCTGGGGGCACCAGGAAGGAGTCTGAGAAGCTGGTTTGAAGAAAGGAAGCACAGATGGGAATCAGTATTACTTTGAGCAGAATTGTCCTTTCCTGCTTGTGCCATAACTTTTAGCTATGAGATCTTGGGAAAGTTATTTAAACCCTCTGAAGTGCTGTCACCTATTCTGTAATGTTAATATAAAAGTAGTATTCATGTTATAGAATTATTGTCAATAAAAAAATGAGAGGATTCAGTTTTGTGCTCTATAAGCTCTCAAAAACTAACCTTGTTCTATTTTTCAGAGGTGCATGGGTGGATTTTTTTATCAAGTTAAAATAAGGAACTATTCAAATGAATAAAAGGAAAAAAAAGGTAAATGTGAAACATTTATAAAGATTATGAAAGAGATTTTGAATTCTGGAATAACATGTTTAGAATACAGGAATTACTCAGTGAAAATCAGACCATGAACAAACCAGATCTTTTTATCTTCATAAAGAAAATGTAACTGATTAATCCTTTAGAAAATGTTTTTAGATACATAGAAGTATTTACATGAGAGTCAGAAAAATTAACTTATTAAGGAGGCTGAGGCAGATTTATAGCAGAAGTGAAGCTAACAGAGGTTGGTTTACAAAATCAGAATGGTCGCACAGTGCCATGATATCCACTTAAAACTTTTTTTTTTTTTGGTCATGTGTCTTAAGTTGGAAGAATTTTTTATTGGTTTTCTAAGCCATCATGATGTGGGTAGATATTAAAAGCATTAGGTGTCAGCTAATATTAAAAGAATCAATAACAAGAGTCATAAAAAAAACCTTAGTGAGTGAGGGTAGAGCCAGTGCAGTAAAGGGACCCATGTGTTTTATCTCCAAGGAGGCCCAGAAGGTGGTGGTCATGGAGGGGAAGGACCTGGGTCAACAAAGACTCCTGCATTCACTCCCCCTTATAGGACGTCTTAGTAACTGCATGACTCCAGGTGGAGGAACAAGACAGTAGTTCAGGATTAATGAGGTTCTGGTCCCAGTGGGCAGCCTGGTCAGACTGGGCCTATAGAGGTGCACAGAGAACAGGTACATGGCTTACTTAAGGTGGTTTGAAAAGCAGGAGATTCCACCATGACACAGAGGATATGGGGCCCTGATATGATAAAGAGCCCTTTCTACCCTATCTCTCAGCTTTGAGGCTCTTAAAAATATTATAATATTATGATCCTGTCTTTTAAATCTTTAACATTATTCTATCATACCTAAGGATGTGCATGCATGTCTGTTTATGTTTCTTATAAGCTAAGAAGTCACTTTGATGAGTTCAAATGTTGCATAGTTAGAACTTTCTTAAAAATATATATTTTATTGATTTTTTACAGAGAGGAAGAGAGAGGGATAGAGAGTTAGAAACATTGAGAGAGAAACATCAATGAGCTGCCTCCTACACACCCCCTACTGGGGATGTGCCCACAACCAAGGTACATGCCCTTGACCGGAATCGAACCTGACACCCTTCAGTCCGCAGGCCGACGCTCTATCCACTGAGCCAAACCGGGTAGGGCTAAAACTTTATTTTTTCATATAAAAATGATTTTTCATATGGAAAATATTGATATATTAGAAAATGATACATTCTATTAGAAAACAGGTTTTTGAGTACTTTCATACAGTAGAAAAATATGAGAAGTTGGTAGAAATGTAAAATTTATTTCTATTTTTAGATATGTAAATATCTACTTTCTCAATTTGCTTCTAGGGTTCTTATTAAATTAATTTTGCAATATAATTAGACTTTTAAAAAAAGTTTATAAATATAAAATCTGTATTCTTCTTTATTACAAATTCTATTTTCTAGAAAATTAACATTATCTTTGCCTTTATCCATGATACATATAGGGAACTAGGAAACATAGACAAGAAGAGATAGTACATGACTTTAGAAAACCCTCATTTATTTGGACTTATTTAATACATATCAGAAGCATACATTATAAAGACAAATGATATACTTTGTATACAAATATAAAATGAAAGCAGGTATATTGAAGGAACAAATAATAAAAACAGTTAAAGCAGTCACCAGATTTCAGAACTTTTTTTTCCAGTTGTTTTGATCATATTTTTTACTATTTTTCAAAATGTATAGTTCTAAACTTTTGATATTGCACTGAAGAGAACTTGCTTCAAATAAGTGCTTAAGATACAAATGCTTAAGAGGCAGCAAACATCCCGTAGTTTCTTATCATGCCACAATAAAAATTCTCAGTTATTTACCTGAAGTATAAGTGAATAATTCTTGTTAACACACATTGGGGGTTTCCATTTAACCGGTACAGATACAATAGAACATTGTTTATTAAAATACAATGCAAAAGCTTTGGACTTACATTCTAAATTCTTTACTACTTCTTGCTTTTATTTATTAAAATAGCAGAGATGGAAATACCAGGAGCAAATGGGAGCACTGCTCAGAGGGAGCTCTGAGGACAGGAAGTGGCCCAGACTCCTCACTGCCACCCAGCAACCAGGCCCCGAGAATAGCAGTGTGGTTTTCTTAAGGGTAAATGAGTTGGGTGCATCTTATTTTCATGTTCTGGTTGCTCTCTTTTCTTTATAAGATTTCTTTTTTTCTGTGTCCTGTTTTTTTTGTTTTTTTAACAAGTCTTTTTAAGTTATGATCAAGAGAGAGGAAGGATAATAATGGCTAACATCTTTTGAATGCTGGGTGTCAGGTACTTCATTGGATTCTTTATCTGTAAAAGCACTTGTTCCTTTCTCTCTGTTTATTGCTTTAGACAGAAAACAAAGGTTTCCAAAAATTACAAATGACACAAAATTAGGAGGATTTGGGCAATGCATTGGAAAAATAAAAAGAATTAGCTAAAAGTATTTTATAAGCTAGAAAGATTTGTTGGAACAAAGAAGTTGAAATTCAACAGGATAAATGAAAAAAAAATCTTACATTTAGATTCAAATAGTCAATTGCTTGTGTGGAGAATGATGAAAAACTGATCTGGTAATAAATGTACAAAATACCTGAGGTTTTAGTGTAAGTTCATGCCACCCAAGAGCATGGATCTGCTGCTGAACCCCTAACTCGGTTGTATACTCTATGACTTGTAATATAGCGTCCAATCAGGGGAATTAATAACGTAACCTCACTGGCTGCAGGTCAAGCAGGAAGTGCACTGTTGAGTCCTAGGCACCACTTTTTAGGAGAGACGTTGACAGCCAACTGGAACATGTTCAAAAGAGAGGATGGTGGAGGGTCTGGAAACCATATCATACGAGGAATAACAAGGAATGTGTTCATTTAACCTGAAAAAATGACAAGTTGTATTAAAAGTTTCGAAGGCTGTTCTACGGAAAAGGAGGTAGATTTTTCTGCATAGACACAGAACTAAAAACGAATGGAGGTAATCGCAGGATGGTAAATTCGGGTTCACAGGAGGAGAGAGTTTTCTAACGATGAAAATGATCGTGAACAGGCTGACTTAACAATGGTGAGTTGCTGGCCACTGGGTGTTGGGCAGGGTCTGTGTGTCCACCTGTCAGAGTTAGGAAAAGAGGGCGAAAGCTGCAAAGTCCTTGTGAGTCTGAGGTAGAATCTATGACAATACTTTTGTTTACTTCCTACAAAATGCATGGTCAGGGCTTCAGGCAAACTTTTCTCCTTTCATAACTGAAGGCCCATCTTCATTTCCATAATAACCCCTTCAGGATATTTTTATGCCTTCAGTCTCTAAAGCTGAGGCTTCCCCCAACACACACACACACCCACACACACACACACACACACACACACTGCCACTTTCCACATATTTTACATCTTTGCTCCTTTGGCCACCTCCTAAGTTTTTAAAAAGGGACCAAGGTCAGTAGATGAGTAACAGTGGAATACATTTAAGTCAAAGTCACAGTCAGCAACTGTTGCAGAAATGTTTTCCCCAAGTTTATTTCTGACTCTAACTGTAACAGTTCATGACCCAGCTTGGCACACATCAGCCAGGCTGCTGCCTTGTACCATGTGTGGGAAAAGGTATGCCAGAGACAGAGTAAGAAGAAAACACGAATGTTTGCTTCATAACAAAAAATCATGAAAGTGTTGCATTCAAAAAATGAAGTTGCAGATGTGTGTGCATTTTCTTGGGGATTATAAAGTAGAAACATAGTCGGAAAAGAACAGACTAAAATGTACTATTGTCAACATTCTTCTGTGTACAGTTTTTTAAAACTTTTGTGCACGCATATTAGTGACTATTAGTGACTATTCCTCAGTGTGCTCCCTTCATTCAGAATGAATGGGAGGACCTCATCACAGATTTATAAATTGAGAAATGGACACTGTGGAGAAGAGACTTTCTCCTCTTTGATTCCTCCCTCGCTCCTTTCCTCCTCCTCCTCCTCTTCTTCCCCTTCCTTCTTCTCTCTGTCTTCTAACAAAGGGGCACTATTATTCTTATAGCCCTCCCACCCCAACCCCCAGCCATCAGTCTAGAGATTACGAATGTATTTTTAGTTTAGGTCTGGCATTTTAACTTTTTTCCTGGGTATTGCTGTTTGCTGACTTCACAACTTTGCAATGTCTCTTTTTTTCTTTATGTAAAGCAAACAGGACAGCATAAGCTCCGGAGAACGGATTAGTAAAATTTCAAAAAGTCAACTCAGCATGTCTCGAATTATGAATGCAGAAAGTTTTCCGTGTGTTGCGTGGTTCCGGCCCGGCTGCCCTGGCCGGGTGGCTCAGCCCGGCTTGTCCTGTGTGGCTTGGGGCCTTTCACTCAGGGCAGGTCATTAACCGGCTGGTGAAGCAGCGGCACATTGTTCTGCTGTTTTCAAACCACAACAGCCTCTGTGGAATCCAAGGGCCATAAAGACATAGTTCTGATGCTGGCTGACAGTGGCATAATTCATGAGCTCCATAACTTAAAGGGATTTCAATGCAATTGTAAAACTAATAAAAAGTGAGTTGCTTTGAGGGAAACACTGGTACCTTTTTTAATCAATTGATTCTACCAATTTAAAAATACCACCAGCCTGGTAGCTCTGTGTGTGTGTGAAGATCAGTAAGCTTCAGTCTGATGCCAGCACTTTCAAGTAAACTCATAACAGTGCTGTTGGACCCAAGAGAAGAAAAAGAAAAAAGAAAATTCCAGAACAATTTGTGGCCTATAGCCAGTAACAAAGTGTTTCTCCCTGTACTTTTTTATCATCCCCCGCCCCCTCCCCAAATGTTGATTATGCCCAAGTTAAAAAAAAAGTTTTGGTAACTTTCTAGAAGGTTTAGATTTCAGTCTGGATTAAAAAAAAAAAAAGCCTCAAATGAAAGGCTCTCTTTAATCAGATAATTGACCAGTCAGTAATTTTAGCCCGTCTGTGACACACCAGTTGGCAGGTACAGGGGTCCACAGCCCTGAGCCTTCTCCTCCGTCCCCCTTCCCTGCCCCCTGGGACTGTCACCGAGCTTCTCTGTCTTACTGATGGTCCCCAGAGAACGTCCCCAAAACATTTTGGAGATCAGAAAAGGAGAGTCAGCTGTCAGAGGGGACCATGCAGATGACTGTATCCCTCCATCACCTGGGGGGAAACGTCGGGCCCCATCGAACAGCTGTCTTACATCCAGAGCACCCACGTTTCAAACGGACCCCCAGGTTCCTGAAATCCTGGCTCTCAAGTTGTTTGGGAGGCTTTGCTGGGGCTTTAAATACAAGTACATTAACTCCTCTATGTTAACTCCCCCGTCATGAGTAATGGCTGTTCAGAAATGCCCTCTATAATGTCACGTCACAAAAGACTCAGAAAATTATCCCTTCCCTCCATTGTCTGCCTGTTTTCTTTTATTCCTCTTCTACTCCTCACGTTCCCTGGCAGCCATGAATGAAATGTAACATGCTAAATGACTGACATCCATTAAAGCTCCTCGACAAACCTTGGCCTGCGTTTTGAAAGGCCCTTGGAAGAAAAAGGATTGTGTGCTCTTTGAATCCTGGTCTGCTGAACGGCTGCCAAGTGAGGGCTGCTCCATTCAAAGGGCTGAGTGAATAAATGAGAATAACATCCTTGGGGACCCGCAGGATCCGTTTACTCTGAAAATGCTCAGCTCCACAAAGGGTCAGAGTCACAAGGTAAATGAAAATGGCTAGGAGGGGACTTTGATGGCCGAAACACGGTAACCGTAGAGGACTTGAAAGAAAACTTTATTTAAAAAAAATAATAAAGGAGAGAAAAAAGAAGCGGGGGTGGAGGAACCCCAGAACTGCCAAGGCAATTGGTAAGAATAAAACGTTTCGACAGTGACACCCATGAATATTTGTAAATGATGCACGGGCAGTACATAAATCTATGCGCTTATGAAAATGAATAAGCTCTTTCTCCATCCACATCTGTAAACATCATGAATTAACTTTATTTTACACATGAATAAAAACTGGGTCAAGCCTGTTAGCTCATTTTCTTGGTGGGTTATAACCTAAGTACTCAAATTTTCAACTTAGTTGCAAGCGATAAAATCTAGTGATCCATCAAACATGCCATTTTTGGGGGAACATTCCTTGTTTTTCCCCCACATGCTATTTCTCAATTAGAGTGATTTCTAATTGACCACTTTAATGGAGGTGCGTTAGAAGCAGTTTCTAGGCAAGGAAATCATAAAAAACCACAGGCACTCTTGACACATATCTACAGAGACACGGTATGGTCCCCACCACAGGATTACTTCCCAGAAGACCCTCTTGCTCCTCCTCACTTTTTCAGATCACCTTTAGATGTGTAAAGTCTGGTAGTTTAAAGAAATCCTATGGAGTTAGTCCATCAAAGTATTTACAGTGAAGATGGAAACGAAGATCTGGCCCCTCCTTTTATTCAGCAAATGATAATCTCGACAGGGGCAGTAGTTGAAGTGGGTGAAGACTTGTGGCAAGTGG
Organism: Myotis brandtii; assembly: GCF_000412655.1. Taxonomy (NCBI): domain Eukaryota; kingdom Metazoa; phylum Chordata; class Mammalia; order Chiroptera; family Vespertilionidae; genus Myotis; species Myotis brandtii. The sequence goes on from NW_005354291.1 coordinate 10,722,136, forward strand.
CTGTCTTGCCTCTATGCTATCATTTTCACAGGGATGATATATTATCACACAAATTCAAGCTTGGAGGGATGTCATGGGTTGAACAATGCCCTCCACCCTCTACCCCACTTCCCCAGAAAGATAATGTCCACCCAGAATCTGTGAATGTGAACTAATTTGGAAAAGGATTTTTGCAGATGCAATTATGGTAAGGAATTCGACATGAGGTCATCACGGATTAGGGTGTGCCCTGAATCCAATAATGAGTATCCTTAGAAGAGAGGAGAAGGGAATGTGAAGACAGCGGCAGAGGTTGGAGTTGCGTGTCAATAAGACAGGAGTTGCCAGCAGTTACATGAAGCTGGAAGGAAGGCATGGAACATGTTTTCCTGCAGAGCCTCAGTGGGGACTATCCCATGGACACCTTGATTTTGGGCCACTGGCCTCCGGATCTGTGAGAGAATCAAGTTCTGTTGCTTTATGCTACCAAATTGGTGGTGATTTGTTACAGCAGCTCCAGGAAACTAATACAGATGACAATGGCTGTGTGCTGTGGCAATCATGAGGCCATCCAGCTTGGGCTTGCTGCTCTCCAGTAACAGGGACATCCATTCCTTTGGGAAGCCCACAAAATTACGGTCATGTCGGCCATGTATGTACACTCTGCCCAAGGCCTCCCTGGTTACCATTTTCCCAGGAGAATGCTTCCTGGTTTCAATCACAAAACATGCCAATCACTTCAGAACAACATTGTGTAGATGATGTTTGTAAAGGAAAAGAAAATTGTTCTTCTAAACTCATTACTGTCTGGGAAAAGACTCATGTTATATTCCAAATGCAATGGGTGTCAGCATCGTGTGTAAAGGCTGCTAGTGGTCAGTAAGTCCCCTTACTCCACATAAAGCAGCTGTGTGTTAACAGCAAAGTTAACTCTCCAGTAATTAGGAATTAATGTTTCAGCATTTTTTAGCCTAACTTACTAGTCCTTCACTTATATATAGGAATCATCATGTTTTAACAATTTGGTTGGTGTTTTGGGTTAGTATGAGGCACATTTAATTTTTTTCCATTTAAAAAGAATGGGAAATTGTCTTTAGTGATTGTTTTCTTTCAGAATGTCTGATTCTCAAGAATGGATAATGCACATTGGGCAAGAGAGATCTGTACTTCTTTTTATTTGTATATGTACATCTTTTAAAGGGTCATGATTGTAACCTTGGAGAAAATATTTTGGTAAAAGATGTGACTTATTATCTTTGCCTAATTATCTGAATTAGAAACTTTAGGGAGTGGCCAACTTAATGTAGATTTAGGGTCATTGAGTGGTTCCAAGTTCTGGTAGATTATTCTTCCATTTTCATGTATGGTACTGGCTAAAAAAGACTTTTGAATAAAGGTAACTTAATTAAAAGAAACTGTTTTTAGGACATAAAATATTAAGAGAACACATTTACTAAGTTTGAGCTTTTGGGAATCAGGTTGGTAGCAGAAAATGCTTTGTATTTAATTATTATAAAAATTTAAGGAATACAATATTTGAGAAGAGTTTCAAGTATGTCTAATTATCAACAAAATGTTTTTAGGTGTTGGTGGCCTAAAAAAGTGTGTTTTCCTGCTACAATAATTCCCAAGGACAATATATTGGAAAAGTGGCGGAAAGTGTAAATTTATGAAGCAAGAATCATAACCAAAAGTTGATATGTAGATATCCATTTTATGTTTAAAACATATATGTGGAAGAAATTCTAGTTAAACACACACACACACACACACACACACACACACACACACACCCATGACTAGTGTGGCTCAGTTGGTTGAAACATCATCCTGTACACCAAACTGTGGTGGGTTGATTCCTGGTCAGGGCACATAACTAGGTTGTGGGCTTGATCCCACAATCTATGTTTCTCTCTCACATCAGTGCTTCTCTCTCTCTCTCTCCCTCTCTTCTTCTCTCTCTAGAAACAATAAGAAAATCATAGATTATTTAGTGTGAATTTAACATAATTATTTGTTCTCAAAAATCTTACCTTTTTATAAAAAAATGCCAAATAAGACTGACACATGGAGTTCATTACAATCTAGCTAATGGTTTCAATCACATTCATAACAGAGCTGAGTAGGCAGAAAACATTTCAGGACCCGTGTCTCCAAGCACAGAGTACGCAGAGACATGGGCTTCACACACAGAGGAAATCAGTGCCCAGATGACTGACGGCTAATCCTTCTGTCACCCACACTTTTTACTCACGGATAAAGGTTTTCTTGTTTAGTTTCTCAATTTAGGCTCTCTGCAGGGCCAAAACAAAGTGTTGGTAAGATACATTTTATTGATTTTTTTAATGCTTAGTACTATGAGAAATTTATAGTAAAGTTTGGATGTAATGCAATGAGAACACTATATTTCTTTTTGGTGGCATGATACATTTTCAAAATTTACTCGTTTGCACTTGGAGAAAATAAGAAAATGATTTATTGACACTGGCAGTACACATTTGTGCTTGCTCTTTCTTTTTTTCTTGCATTTAAATAGGATTTAAAGTTGACATTTATCCAAATGGTCTTTAAATTCTAATTTTTATTTTTAGTATTTTGTTAGTTCTTCATATACTACTTAATTTTGTTAACATGAACAAATAAGCTATCCTTTTTGTTTCCTTTGGGGTGTGGGAGTTGGTGAAAAGGAGAACTTTGTTTATTAATTTCTTTTCACAAGGATGCTCTGAAAACAATCAGAGTTTTGAAGCTTGTTTGAAGCTATGAGCTCTGTTGAAGTACAATGGGGGAATTCTTTGTCTGTGTGTGCAGTTCTGGCCTTCAGGGGGCAGCCAAGTGCAGCGAAGCTACTAGTAAATGAGTGAGCAGGCATTGCCCAGTTTTCTTGCTACCTGAGTAACCCTAGTTCAGAAAAATGCAACAAATGCCAAAGTAAGCACTTCTTCCCTATCTGTCACTGCGTGGAAGAGAGCTGAGGCAGCCATATTTAATCAACACTGAAGTTTCCCCCTGGGTGATGTTCGTGCCCTTCTGTAATATTTTATTCTAAGCCATTTCCCAGACAGCATTATTGATTCGTGTCATTATTCTCCCCCAAGCTCCAGGAGCTCTTGCAATGTGATACCAACTGCAGTTCTCCTCGTGAACATAACCTCAAAACCGAAGAGTGAGGTGACTGCCTGCAACTCTCAGACGCACCCAGATGGCATGTTCTGTATGCAGTGTAGTGTAGGCATTTAAACTCTCACAATTAGACATCAATTTGTTGTAATGGATTTGCAAAAATAGAAAATTACCTAAAAAAGGGAAAGAAAAGGAAAAAAAAAGGAGTTTGGCATTTGTTTCTTACTTCTGCTTTTTTACTTAACTGGTAGACTTATGCTCATAGTGAGCAGATATTGTACTTGGGTATTTTGTGTGGGTGGCTTAGATGAGAACCTCCCCTCCCCTGGAAGTCTCATTAGCAACAATAATACATTTATTTTTATCTTGAATAGAGTTTTGAAATTCTTTTATCTTCTCTCAGAGGTAAAGAAGAACAGTAAATGTTTTCTTTTTTCTTAATGACAGATGCTGAGTTGTAAGAGGCCTGGTTGTTGGATGGATAAGTGAGGCAATGAAGGAAGGATTGACAGAAGGAAGGAAAAACGAAGGAAGGAAGGAAAAAAGGAAGATCCTGTAATTTTCATTATTCACCAGAGTTCTATACTCTTACTTACCTTTTAGATATAGTATCATAAATAGTAACAAATGCTCTCCACGTCACTCCTCATTTATACCCTTACACACATATCCTTGGGTAAAGGTCTACAAAATAGAACCTAGATATTTGCAATTTTAGTACCAAGTTTTTGTTTTGTCGTGGGCCCAGTGCAGTAATGGAGGTTGAGGTGCTTTCCTCCAGTGTTTTTCTAATTATTGCATAAAAGACAGCTCCTGTAGTACTTACTAAAATCTACATTGGCAGTTGTATGCACTTTAGAAATCTTTTTTGTCTAGTTCAGTTTAAGTTTACAATTGGAATTTATCATTGTACAATAATCATTATCAATCCAGAATGCTGCTTGCCACCTTTTAAAAGATAAAGTTATTATGTTAATAATTTGCCTAAATACCATGATAGAGAATAAATCAAGATAAGAATAATCACAGTACTACCAATTATTGAACATCTATACTGCAGGCATCATATCAGGCAATTTTCATCAACATCCAATTTTTCACAAAACTGTAAGAAGTAGGGATTATACTTAATTTAAGTTAAAGATCAGAGAGATTAATTATTATTGTTTTAATTATACCACTTAAATTACTTCAAGGGAGGTAACTGTTTTCTAAAGAATAATCTATAATAATAAAAACATAATATGCTAATTAGACTGGACGTCCTCCTGGACGACCTTCCGGATGAAGTCAGGGCTGTGAGGGAAGCCCGGTCCTGGGTGCTGGAGGGAAGCTGGTGCCGGCAGCTGGGGGAAGGAAGGCCTACTCTTGCATGAATTTTGTGCATCGGGCCTCTAGTTATATAATAAAGCCAGGATAATTCTAAGAAAAAACATTAATGTAAGATACTTGCCTTACTACATATGAAACTATATTATAAAGACATCGTCATTAAAAGTAAATTATTGGCACAGGAATGAGCAGATTGATAGGACTGAAAAGAAAATTCAGTACAGCTCGGAACTAATTTCACTGAATTCTCCATAAATGACAAATGCCTGGCTAAGTGTTCTATATAGCTTTTTACGTCTTAATACTCACATGGTCCTAGGAGGCATTATTATCTCTACATTTTTAGAAAAAGAAACTGAGCTTAGACAGATAGATTTAGTAACTTGTCCAGAGTCACACAGTTAATCACTGTGAACATGTCTTCCTAATTCTAGCATCAAACTGCTTTACCATTAAGTCAAGTTTCTCCCATATATCATGGAATTTAGTACACGATAAAAGTAGCATTTTAAATCAGCCAGTGGAAAAACAATATGTTATTCAAAAGCGGTGCTGGGATAACTCTATAAGTTAAGGAAAACATTAAATTGAATATAAATTCTAGATAGATCAAATAAATAAACAGTGAATCCATAAACATCTTAAAAGGAAATTAGGATGAATACTTTTATATTCTTGGGAAGGCCATTTTAAAGTATAACAGGAAAACCAGGAATCATAAATTAAAAGTTAATAATGTTGGTAAATGTTTTAAACTTTTACTACAAAATATATGTTAAACACTTTAAAAGGCAAACAACATACTAGGAAAATATTCACAACATATATGTCAGACAAAGTACTAAAAATCTTAATATATAAAGAGCTCTTTAAATCAATAAGAAAATAATAATTGGTACTTTAATTGCAAAGTGGGCAACGTTTATGAATAAGTAGTTCACGAGAGGAGAAATAAAAATGGTAAAAAAATATCAGAAATAATCAAAGAAAAGAAAATTAAAACATGAATGAGACAGCATTTTTGCCCATACATGATTAGAAAAGATCAATGTTTTGTGTTAAAAAATAGTTTGGTGAAAAAAGGTGTCATATAATATCAGAAATAATAAAAGAAAAGCAAATTAAAACATGAATGAGACAGCATTTTTGCCCATAAATGATTAGAAAAGATCAATGTTTTGTGTTAACAAATAGTTTGGTGAAAAAAGGTGTCATATATATATATATATATCCTATCTAATAAAAGAG
>NW_005354291.1:10728295-10746943 GCF_000412655.1 Myotis brandtii
CTGGCCAGGCACCCCAGTGGGGACCCCCACCCTGAAGGGTGTGTGATCAGCTGCAAACAGCCATCATCCCCTCATCCAGGCTGGCCAGGCACCCCAGTGGGGACCCCCACCCTGATCCAGGACACCCTTCAGGGCAAACCAGCCGGCCCCCACCCATGCACCAGGCCTCTATCTTATATAGTAAAAGGGTAATATGCCTCCCAGCACGGGCATCAGCGGAGCTGCGAGGCTTCCTGAACCCGGGATCAGAGGAGCCGCAAGGCCTCCCGGCCTGGGATCAGAGGAGCAGCGAGGCCTTTCAGCACCAGGATCAGCGGAGCCGTGAGGCCTCCCAGCACCGAGATCAGCGGAGCAGCGAGGCCTCCTAGCACCAGGATCAGCGGAGCAGCGAGGCCTCACTGTACCTGTGTCAAGCGGAGCTGCGAGGCCTCCTAGCACTGGGATCAGCGGAGCCATGAGGCCTCCTGGCCCCTGGAGCAGCGTGACAGGGGGCAGCACCCCAACTTCCTGATCGGCCCTGCTCTGTGCGTGACAGGGGGAGCTCCCCAACCCCCTGATCGGCCCTGCTCTGTGTGTGACAGGGTATGGAGCCCCGAAGAGGGTAGCTGCCAAACCAGAGCACGTATATCCTCCCAACTGTATCCCAGAAGTAAAGGAGCTTCGCTGCTTTTCTGGTAGTAAACATAGAACATCATAATATTTACATACAATAAAGATTTGTTTTAAAAAAAACCACTGTAATACTAATAATGTTTTGACTATCCTTTAGACTTCTCTTTAGACATATATTAGTATTCACATATGATTTTTCATGGCTGCTTTATAGCTTGCATTTTTAACTTAAATATCATGAACACATTTCCATGCTCATAAATATAGCTTTGTAGCATCACTTTTATGGTTCATAATATCCCATTGTATACAAATACTATTAAGTCTAACAGAAATACTTTCATGATAAATATTTAAGTAATGCAGCAATAAATCTATTTGAACATTCTAAATATCTTGTAATATATTTTGTATATTTTTTTAACTTAAGATTTTTGGAATTCACAGGACAAATAGTAATGTTTTTATTTTTCATTCAATAATATATATATGTGTGTGTGTGTGTATGTGTATATATATATATATATATATATATATATATATATATATATATATATATATATATATATATATATATATATATATATATATATATATATATATATATATATATATATATATATATATATATATATATATATATATATATATATATATATATATATATATATATATATATATATATATATATATATATACACATACACACACACACACATATATATATTATTGAATGAAAAATAAAAACATTACTATTTGTCCTGTGAATTCCAAAAATCTTAAGTTAAAAAAATATACAAAATATATTACAAGATATTTAGAATGTTCAAATAGATTTATTGCTGCATTACTTAAATATTTATCATGAAAGTATTTCTGTTAGACTTAATAGTATTTGTATACAATGGGATATTATGAACCATAAAAGTGATGCTACAAAGCTATATTTATGAGCATGGAAATGTGTTCATGATATTTAAGTTAAAAATGCAAGCTATAAAGCAGCCATGAAAAATCATATGTGAATACTAATATATGTCTAAAGAGAAGTCTAAAGGATAGTCAAAACATTATTAGTATTACAGTGGTTTTTTTTAAAACAAATCTTTATTGTATGTAAATATTATGATGTTCTATGTTTACTACCAGAAAAGCAGCGAAGCTCCTTTACTTCTGGGATACAGTTGGGAGGATATACATGCTCTGGTTTGCAGCTACCCTCTTCTCTTTTTTAATTAATGCAGATATGTTCTACTCTGCCATTACTTTGGTTTGTACATGGCTCTGGCTAGTCATGACCCATGCTGTCGTGTTGCCATATATCTAACTGGCCTTACTGCTCTCTGAGTATTTCTTACTTAAAATCACAGAGAAAAGGATTCTGATTGACACAAGCTATCTTCTTCTCTTCAATCTAGACCATGTCAAATGTCACTGGTAGGCTTGTGGCTTGGCTATCCTTGGGTCAGATGCTCACTCAATATAGTCATTGGGTCTGATTAGGGTATTTCATGACACCCAGGCCACCCAGGCCAGTCCCTCAAGTAACAGTTCTGAGCAAGGCCATTCCTTTTACAAGGGCATTCCAGTGGTCAGGCAGGGATTATCCACTTGGCAAAGAAAACTATCATGTAGTGACTATCCTATTTACTTCCTATGACTATTTGTTTAACAATTTAAAGAGCCAGTGGGGACAAACATACCAGGATTTCTTCTGTGTAACCTGGGAAATTCAGAGGCAACAAAACCATATCCAGAAGGGAAACCGATTTTTTTCGCTCAGTCTAGAAAAAGTTTGACATAGAAATAATGAGATGTCATTACCAAATTTGATCTCCAGGTGCAAAATATTCAGACCATTGAGCACTCTGGTGTACATTTTTAAGAGCCATCCAGAAATACTTCTCAGCATGTGTAATATGGTAATATTTCACTTCAAGAAATGTAATATGTGAATTTTACAAAATTAAAAATCAAAAAAGATAGAAAAATACCATTTAACAATGACAGTTTAAATAGTTCAATGTAAATTTCTTTAATAAAATTTTATAGCAATATTAATTTGTCCATGTTGTATCAATTTAAAATTTGAATTTCTTATAAATCTTATATGGCAATGATTTACACTGATCAATTCCTATGATTTACTATCTCTAAATATCTTATTACAAGTCACAGCTTATTGATTCATAAACTGAGATAAGAAATTTTGGTAATGACCCTGTCCAAATTTATATATTTAATTATTTGCTTGAACAAAGCAAAATCAAATCTTGTATAATTATGCAGGGGGTTAATTTTCATGGCCAATGTCAATAATACTGTGAAACTTCCCTAAGTAAATAGAAGAAATGTTCCTATTACCTGTTTAGGCCAGTGTTTTAACCCAAATCTGAGGATTCAATTCCATGATATCACTCCTTTCCAATTATATTTATGAAAGGTTTTAATGCAAGTAAACATAATACTCTAATTTTGTCATTCCATTATTTCAAAACCATGATTAAAATTCCCAGTGTGTCTTGGAGAATGCTAGCACTAGGGAGAAAGATTAAAAGATACAACCCCCTAATTTGATGGAATTTGAAGTTTAGCAGAGGAGACAGATAAGTAAATAGATGACAGCATGCACTTTTCTATGAAAAGTATTCAGGATGTTATGGGAGGCCTGGACATTATTCCCTTTTTCATTCCTTTTGGGAGTCATCCATCTACTAATATTCTCATGAACATTCAAGTGTTTCAATATCCTGGTTTTGAGTGTCTTCTCAGGGTAGAACTGTAACACGTTTCTGGAGTTAATCCCTAGTCTACACATATACACACAAGCCCTTAGGCATTATTCCTACAGATATGAAACATGACTTTAAATTCTTGCCAAACAATACTTCTGTAGTGTTTCTTGTTCAGTGAGAACTGTTGTATTGAGTTCTGACAGCAATAAAGGTGTTTCATCAATCCATCTCATGAAGTAGTGGGAGCCATCTAATGCAACCAACGAAACACTTTATAAAGTTTAATATTCTCATTTTGTTTCCAAACACTCACTAAATACATGAAATATATTCTTTAACACACATATTGTTGATTTTCTGTAGGGTAAAAAGAATGTGCCTTGTTTAAGTAATTGGTATCCAATCTCCCACACTCATCTTACTTAAAATCCCTTCTTTTTTGCCTACTTTTAAATATCAACTTATAAGTCATTTTGCAGTTCCCTGGGTGTCATTTTTGTAGATAAAAATCAAGTAATACAAAAAGTAAAAAAAAAAAAGGGAAAAGTGAATTGATATGTGAACTAAACATTTCCTTGATGGACGATGAAAAAGACCTAAGGAATTCTCTTGATGATCCGTTTCATTTCCTAGTTATACGACTTAGAAAAAGATAACCTTCCACAGAATCCATTGAGGAAGTGCTCTTCTAACCTAATTGTGGGATTTCAATTTCAATTAAAATAGGACTTTTCTCCACACAGTCTGAAATTGAGAGTAAGGCTGAAATCTTTCTCAGCAAAGGCTGTGAGCCAGCAGACTCAACCTGAAGGACAGAATTCCCTGGGTGTCATTTTTGTAGATAAAAATCAAGTAATACAAAAAGTAAAAAAAAAAAAAGGGAAAAGTGAATTGATATGTGAACTAAACATTTCCTTGATGGACGATAAAAAAGACCTAAGGAATTCTCTTGATGATCCGTTTCATTTCCTAGTTATACGACTTAGAAAAAGATAACCTTCCACAGAATCCATTGAGGAAGTGCTCTTCTAACCTAATTGTGGGATTTCAATTTCAATTAAAATAGGACTTTTCTCCACACAGTCTGAAATTGAGAGTAAGGCTGAAATCTTTCTCAGCAAAGGCTGTGAGCCAGCAGACTCAACCTGAAGGACAGAAAAAAAAATGGGTAGAATAAAACCCCCGATCTTCAGAAAATGTGTTACTTTAAGACAAATATCAGGTGAAAGACCCAAGCACTACGATGTCTTTTGGATATGAAAAACACAAATTATAGCCACTTGCTTTAGCCCAGCTAATGAAAATACAGCTAGACTATAGAAAATAAATGTTTCTTTCTGAGAACAGAATGGTAAGATATGCGAGTTATTAAAGAATTGAAGGCTAAGTAATTACTTGTACAGTAGTAGAAAACATAGAAACCTGCCAAGTAAAAATGCCAAATGTGTAGAAAATAGAATAAAAATATGTTATTAGGAGAACATAATATAATGTAGAAATCAAATGCAAGATAAAAAAAAGTAGAATACTAAACAGAACAAAGGGTAAACATTTAAGAAAGATAATAAGTGAGCATTTACCTAAGTTAAAAGACAAAGGACTAATACATTGCATGTTGCTTAAGGTTTACATGACTATCTTGAATAAAATATTATGAATTTCTCCAGAAAAGGACTAATGTTATGTTTTGATTCCTTGCATGACATCTGGGGGGAAAAAAGGCTAAATGGTGATCATTAATATCTATGTTTTGAATTGTGTAGTAGTTAACATGCTCCTGATTTGACTGCAATCTTTTTTCTTGTCTTCCCTTTTCCTTTTTTTTTTCTCTCTCTGATTTCTTCTCATTTTAATGAGAGGATAGGAGAATGGATGTGCATGTTTCCAATTGTGCCCCATGTCTGCCTCTATTTCATTTTTCAGCCTGGGACAATACCCATCAGGAGGTTGGTGTCTGAATTAAAATTGTTTTATTGTAGATGTTTCCTTTTAAAAAGTTAAAGTAGTCCCTATCAGCTTTGGGGTTAATGATTTCTTATGTATGCTGACTGACGTCCTACTAAGGTAGAATAAAGAAATCTTTGACCTACATCTTCTTCTGGAACATTTTCAATTAAATTGAGCGAAAATGCAGCAATGAATGAAATTGGTGAACAAGTTTTCTTAAAAGGAATTTAAAAAGGTTTACTAAAACCCCTGAGAGAAACTCTGGTCTGTTTTTATGAGACCCATGGCTGCCTCTGAAGTGCTCTGCTCCCAGTCTTGATATCTGCAGGCTACATTTCCCGGGCTCTGGTGTCCTCCAGCTTCTGGCTGTTCTTGACTGAATGGATGGCTCTGGTGATTTGTGGGCGGGAGAAGAGAGAAGCCAGGGTGTTCCTTAGCCCATCTCTCTGCCTCTGGTGGCATCTTTAGCAATGACTGCTTCTCCTTAGTATTGCTTAGTCTGGCTCCAGTCCCACCAGACTTGCTTACCATTGTTTAAGCTTCTTCTGAGTAAACTTGAATCCTGGCTGATACAAGAGCATCTTCTTGAACCCTCATTCACGGTTGGTGGAAATGAAGATTGGTGCAGCCACTCTGGAAAACAGTATTGAGGTTCTTCAAAAAATAAAAATGAAACTGTTGTATGACCCAGAGATTTCACTTCTGGTTATATATTCGAAGAAACCCAAAACACTAATTGGAAAGGATATATGCACCCTTATGTTCATTGTAGTGTTATTTATAGTAGCCAAAATATGAAAGCCACCCTAAGTGTCCATCAGATGAGTGGGGAAAAATGCAGTGGTACATGGAATATTACTCAGCCATAAAAAATAATGAAATCTTAACATTTGCAACAGTATGAGTAGACCTAGAGGGTATTATGCTAAGTGAAATAAGTCAGTCAGAGAAAGACAAATACCATGTGATTTCACTTATATGTAGAATCTAAATAATAAAATAACTGAACAAAATAAAAACAGACTCATAGATACAGAGAACAGCTAGATGGTAGCCAGATGGAAGAGGGAGGGGGTTGGGTGGAAAAGGTGAAGGAATGAAGTTAGTAATTGGTAGTTACAAAGTAGCCAAGGGGATATAAAGTACAGCATAGGAAATATAGTCAATAATACTGCAATCACTATGTGGTGGCAGGCGGGTACTGGAAATATTGAGGGAACACTTTGTAAAGTATGATTGTCTAATCACTGTGCTCTACACCTGAAATAATACAAAATAATGTTGAATGTAAACTATCATTGAAAAAAATAAATAATACCTTTTTCAAACCACCCCACCTGTGACAATAATTTCCTTTGTGTTGTTAATTTCTGGGTTTTCTCACTATCACCAGTTTGGTTTCTCAGGTTTTTTATCTCTTGTGATGTAACAAATTCCCTGCATTAAATTCACTTGAAGTAATTTCTTTCTTCCTGGTTAGATATCCAGATCTAACTTAGTTTTGAAAGTCATTGTTGTTGAATGAATTTTCCAAGGATTGCATATTTCAGGGGGTGAGAAAGGCTAGGTTATATCAACAATATTGGCTGAATATTGTAAAAATTAAAAAAATAAATCAATGGTTATTTTATTCTACATGATACCAAATAGCCAGTTTAAGGGATTTATTTATTTTTCATATTGAGTAATGTTTTCTGGATTGTGTTTGTGCAATTTTACCTCATAGTTGTTGTCTCCCCTATGGTTACCTAGAGAAAATCTACTCAAATCACAGAATTTGAATTGAATGCCCAGTTGGCTGTCAACAGCTTCCTGTGGACATTTTGACCTCAGTCATATTGCATCAAAAATGGGTCATGTTGGCTGTCTGAAAAAACTTAAATATATATATATATATATTGATTTCAGAGAGGAAGGGAGAGGGAGAGAGAGAGAGAAACATCAATGATGAGAGAGAATCATTGATTGGCTGCCTCCTGCATGCCCCACCCTGGGGATGGAGCCCGAAGCCTGGGCATGTGCCCTGACCGGTAATTGAACTCTGACTTCCTGGTTTATAGGTCGATGCTCATCCATGGAGCCACGCTGGCCGGGCCGGCTGTCTGAAAAAATTGAAATGGTCAAATTTACTGTAGTTAAGAAAAGGAAGTAGAGAAAATGAGAGGAGGAGAAAGGAAAAGAAAAAAATAACACCTTGAAACACCTGGGTGTTATAAAGGGTGCCCCTGTCACAAATGGATATTTTGGGCAAGTCATTTAACTACTTGGAGCCTCAATATAACCTTTAGGGATGTGCATGAGTTCAGATGCAGTCTGTGAATAATAGAACAGTGAACTCATCTAGTTTTTGTTATCACAGATGTTAAAGGTCCCTCAGTGGAGCTGCTCCAAGTTGTCCAGGTTTGGTAATGCGGGAGTCTGTGGCATCCCTAAGGTCAGGTTCATTTTATTGTTTTCTTTGCTGTCCGCGATGCCACTGAGGTCACAAAGTTCAAGGCAGCTGCTAATGCAAATGCTGACTTAGGAGGTGTGGGGTACAGGCTAACAAGTTCCCACATGCTGGACCGAGGACCACAGTCAGAGTGGAAAGTATTTAATGACTGTTACGTGGTGGTGGTGGTGGTGGTGGTGGTGGACTCGCAATGTGCTGGAGCTAGCCAGCTTCTACTGGCTGGGGAGAGCCAATGGTCAAATTTTCAGGGACCCTGGGGACTGATTGTTCAGTACAAGTCATTACTAACAATTAAATGATGTAAACACAATCAAAGGCAATAAATAGTTATAACTCAGGCCACTCATTATTTTACCACTTTTCTCAATTACTGATGCTCTTGACTTTTTTAATGTCTGTTGTGGAAATACTCTGTAATGGGGTGCTTCTACTCATCTCTTCCTGTCTCTGCATTCAGTGATGTCATGTTGAAAGCTTGAAATCAATCATGGTGGGAATATTTACACCATGGAAACTGGAAACAATTTCAAATCAGGATTTTCCCCCTAGAGAGATTGTTGTTAAAACATTTACTAACATACCACTCTGGTTAACCGATGTTGCATTTACACTTTACATTTTAGTTTGAAAAAAAAATCTGGTTGTTATTCCAAACATAAAGCCAGTAGTTCTGAGTGTACATATCTGTGTTCTTATTTGGAGCTTGGTGTCACTCTGTATGTGCTAGTTATTCATAAGAAAGAGGAGAGTATAAAAAGAGTGATGCTAGACGTGTCCAGTCTATGCTCATACGTAAGTGGCTACATATATGGAATGTCAGCTTGCTCTCTTGTTTGGTCTTGAGCATCCCCTCACAACAGTCATTTGTTCTGCATGGTCTGGGTACAGTTTCATATTTTGCCTTTGGCAGCTGAGAGCTATTATTGGACCCCACAACATCTGTTTCAAGAACAGTGGGTCCCTGGTCAGAAAAAGTAATTACAAAAGAAGTCAAAAACAAAATGTCATAACTTACGTTGTACATATACAGTAAACATGGTTACCGGTAAAAGAAAGAAAACCCTTTCATATGGTTGGAGTTATTTACAAAACGATGACAAGTGATGAAAGGCCTGAGCTGTATTTTGAGTTTGAGGCTACATAGAAGAGAGGACGCTAACTAGCCAACTTTCCTGATGTGGGATGCTTTGCAAAGGTTGTGCTAATTGGCAAGATCATTCTCCAGTGTGATCAACTATATGAATAACAAAATGTAATGGTTCCCAAAACATTCGCTCAGTCCTGCTGGTTCCTTTTTCCATCAAATTTTCACTCATCAAGATAGAAGTACAAAGTGCTGGTGATTTCCTGGAAGGCTGAATAGTTTTTCCTAACCTGGCAGCAGCAAGAGCAGTGATGTTTACATTGGGTTGATGAAATGCAAGTAATAGACAAAACATAGAGAGTTGTGGGACCAGGAACCTGTGAAAATTCCATCTTTTTTTTTTTTTTTTTTTTTAGTTTGCTGCCTAAGTAAGAGATGATGGAGAGAAACTCAAAATCTTTTTCTTTCCCTACAGGACCATGCTTCTCCTTTTTTTTTTTGAAAATGCTGTGTGTGTGTGTGTGTGTGTGTGTGTTTCTGCTTTTGAGCAGCACAACTCTCTTCCTCCTAAGATTTTTGAGCATTTAGAAGCAAAACAATGACTAATGCTAAATCTACAGTTTTTAAAAACCAATCAATAAATGTCCTCTCTATGAATATATTCTTTCCTCCAGGACTGAGGCAGAGTTGGGTCATGAAGGCAATTGTGTTCAGTTTTATTTTTAAGCCTCTGGGCCCCACAGAACAGCTGCATGACGGCTGGGACCCCAGGGGAATACGACAGACCTGGTCCGTGCTTTTCCTCCCACCCAGACGAAATTTTTAGGTTTTTTTTCCCCCTAAAAAGGCAACTACCCATTTCCATGGTTGATTGACTCTATCCCAGATAGTTTTGAAACTGGTTATGCCTTAACTTAGTGGTTGCTTCTCACACTCATTTTGTGTTTAATGGTGTGAATCAGCATGACTCCAAGGCAGTGGAGCATGAAAGCTAAGGATGCAGACTAGACCTCAACTCCATAGGTTGGAATCCTGGTTCTGCCACTTACTATTATGACTTTGGCTAAAACACTGATTTGTTTGTTTGTTTTCTAAACAACATTTACATGGAACTTGCTGTATGTCAGACAATATTTAAGAACTTTACAGATGTGAACTCATTTAATTTCACCACCTGAGAGGAACACTTTCATTATTCTCCATTTTTTCAGATGGGGATACTGAGGTCCAAAAAGCTAGCAGCATACACTGAGGAAGAGTGTAAACTGTGGAGTGGAACTGCCTGAGTCTGGATTCCAGATTTGCTATTTTCTGCCTGTGTGACCTAAGGTAACCAAATAACAACACATCCTGCCCATCTTGTCACCATCATTCTTTGATAGAGAGATATTTGGGGAAAAAGCCAATGGAATAGGAATGACATGTCAGAATAAATAACTGACTCTTCAGTGGATTAGATTTTGTTCTTTAAGCAAACCATCATATTCTCCTTTCTTTTCTTATTTTGTAATATACTTTAAAAAATTCAGCATGGTCTTGCACCGGTCTAGACTGGTATCTGGGAACCAGCATTTCACTAATCTATTTTTGTAGTATCATTGTTATTATAATTAATACTATAGTAGGTAGAGAGGTGTTCATTGCATTTTTATGATTTTTGCCTCAGTCTGCTAAGAAAGGAGAAAAGGAAAAGCATTAACTTTCAGACAAAGAAGCATAAAAATTTAAAAACCCACATACTCTTATTTGGAGAGGAGTAATACATATTACATTACTTCCATAACATATATATATATATTTATAAACTTAGTCATTCCAGAAGGCACATGTTCATAGCATAAATTTTACTTTCCTTAATTTCTGGATACCGCAGAGCATGTCTGTGAGCAAACAGAGTATCTGGGATTTGAGGTAGTTCTGCTCTGTAGGTGTATGCCGATCTGTAATGAACCATGGCTACATACATTGCACTGTACTATACCCCCACTGGCAGCCAACCAGAAAGCCTCAGAGACTTCTGGACATAGAAAACACTGCCATGAGACTCTGCCTGGTTGTTTTCCTCTCTTCCTGGAAAATAAGGCCATTTATGGCTGTCCTATCCCACAGTAGCAGAAATGTGGTAATCTATTCTTTTTCAAATAGACTTTCCATAATGTTTCCCACCAAGAATTGCTAAGTGCTCTTGAAATTCATCAAACAGTGGTAAGGCAACCCTCTTTTCCCTCAGCTATCTTTCACAGTTGGAAAACATGTCAAGATAAGATAGAGATTGGAAAGCTCTTGCTTTTCTGGTAGGAATTGACTAGGGTGCCGAAATTATGCCCTGGCCGAACACTTTTAACACTGGGACAGATTGGATAGATGTTTGCATGTTCAGTAAGTGGCATTTTTGTTGTCTCATTTAGAAATTTTGAAAAACAGCAGATTCTTAGTTGTGTTTATGTTTTTATTCAGTTCTTTTTAAATTCATCCTTTTGGAATTTCTTGGATTATGCATTTATTCAGTGTCATTTTAGCATGTACATTGAAAAGGAAATGTGTGGGTTGCTCTTAAGTTCCCACTGTGGACATTTGACTGACATTTAAAAAAATTCCATTCATATTTTGAGATTAATGGAAAAATCAGTGCTTTAAAAAACTATTTTATTTCCAAGATGTTTACCTAAGAAAACTGAAGACTATTTAGTATAGATAACTCAAAGTTATGTGTAGAGGGACTAGGGGTAACTGGTTTATCAGACTCACACTTTTGTAGTTTTGTATGTGGTTAGTAACCTTGCTGTGCTTCTCCAATGGAGTGGTATCAGGAATAATTCCGTTTCATGTTGAGGGAAGATAATTTGAGTTAGAAGATCATAATCATTCTTTTTAGACTACAGTTGACTTCGAACAACATGGGTTTGAACTGCATGGGTCCACGGATATGTTTTTTTCAATAGATAATGTAAATGTATTCTTTCTTCCATATGATTTTCTTAATAACATTTTATTTTTTGACTGTTTATTGGTAAGGCTTCCTGTCAACAGTAGGCTTTTAGTAGTTAAGTTTTTTGGGAGACAAAAGTTATACTAGATTTTTGACTGAGGGAAGGGTTGGTGCCTCCCACCTTGTTCAAGAGTCAACTGTAGATTTTTACTTTTTCCACTTTTCAGTAACACTTTTGTTTTTTTTATTTATACTAACAATGAAATGAAACAGAAGGAAGAAAAAGACGCAAACTTTCTAGTATCCATTTTTCAGTTAGCTTTTCAGTGATATCATTCTCCAGCATCTTTCTTCCTTTTTTTTCTTTTTTTGTCGTGTCAGGCCGTCAACCATCCAGGCACCCATGGCCAGGCCGCTGGGCGTAGGCGAGCCTCTCTCCTCTCTGCCACCTAATGACACAGGCAGGACATGGCAGCCACACCTGCAACGCCTCTAGGGGCAGTCCAGCATCTTTCTTAACTCTTTGCTCAAAGCATGACTTATTCTTACTTTGAGGCTCCTTTCCACTCCGTCAGTGACCTTGTCCCTTGCAGCTCTTAGATGGAAGTGGCGATAGCCTGGATCTGGTCCTTGGAGAACGTGCTGATACTGAACCAAAATCTATCTCCTCGAAGCTTTGACCTTTGGATCCCACAGAGTAAGTGTAATCCCTTTCTCACGTGACAAAACTTATTTGAAAGCAGTGATCACATTCTACTGAAGTCCGCTCTCAAGGTTCAAAAATCTCCAATTCTGTTAAATTTCTTCAGAAAGTATAATTTTGGGCACTATCTATATTCCTAATTGCAGTTCTTTGTCTTCTGAATTTAGTCTTTCTTACAGCCTGGCTCCCAGAAGTGAGTACAACGCCCAGGAATGTCTGGTCAGGGTAGAGCACTGATGTGTTTCCCTCATTGAGGAATTCAAATTTTGTGAATGGGGCATGAACTTACCGGCCACCTTAGCTATTTTGGGGAGTGTTGAACTTACTGGCCACCTAAGCCAATCAAACCATTTAGATATTTTTATGTTTTGCTGTAAGCCATATATATATTCTTTTTTTCCAAGAATATTTTATTTTCTATCTCTTGACTTGCTTTGTAGCAGATGAAAATTTGCTGCCTTCATTCCTTTAATCTCCAATAAAAACGTAGAAAATGACAGAACTGAGAACAGAGCCCTGTAAATGCCCTTGGACTTCCCTCCATGGTGCTATTGATTAGCATTGCTTTTTTATCTGATTAATAATCCACTTAATTATAAAGCCCACAGACCAATCCACCAATTTTGTCTACAAGATCATTTCTCTTGTCCAAGGGTTACTTCCCTAAGTGAAAAATAAATCTAACAGGAATGACTCCTCCCCTCCCCCCATAAACACATCTGTTTTCTAGCCATTACTCCTGCATGGTACTTAAATGCTCATCACTTCTCAGCTATTCTCATTAGCTGGGCAGCAGAATCTCTTGCTTGTCACCAGGGTTTTGAACTCATTTGGAGACTAGATGGTGTTTCTGTCATGTTTGACCATTTCTTTTTCAGCTACTTTCATTCTCTCTTTTAGCTCCAAGATCACTCTTATTTTCAGTCTTTCATCTTTTTAGCATTATCTCAAGCAAATAAGTGAATTTCTTTTATAATGTGTTTTTTTTCTAGCAATTACTAAAATTCTTCCTTAAACAAAGAGATTTTTAATATTATTCTTTGCAAGCTTTCAAATCAAAGCTTTGCAAGTTTATTACTTGTCCCTGCTAAAGTCTTCCATCTTTTATGTTTTCTTTGTTAAAGCTGACTTTGACTGGATTCTTCTTAGGTATATGTTCCTTTTTGTTCTGATTTTAGCTTCTAAAGGCTCATGCTGGGATAATGACAGTAGTATCTCTGAAATGCTTGACGTCTATTTTTATAAATTCCTTCTAGGTCCAGCTACTCTAGGCTCTCCCGGGGTCTAAGGTCATAGATGAGACCCCTTTGTTTTTGGTTCCTGTGACTGTCACATTGCTTGCCAATTTCTTGGTCCATAGAAGTGGTGCTTCTGGTTGTTTCTTATCATTTGAAATCTGGGGCTCAATCTCAGGACGCAAGTGAGTGCTCCTGCAAAAATGTAAATAGTAAAGCTATCTTAGCATTTCCTTTGCTTCTTAGTCTTTAGACTCCACTTTTTATATTTCAATCTTGTTCTTTGAATGGTATAATTGAGGGAGGAAAAAAATAAACCATGAAACACTATATAAGCAGCCAAGCGACTATATTCTAGACATAGCTGAGCCACAAACCCAATGTGTGGCCTAGGACAAATACTTGGATTCACTGGGCCTCATTTTTTTTCCACATAAACTGAGGTAGTTGGGCAAGACTATTCCACCTCATTAATCCTACAAACTTTAACAATGAAGCCTGAAGAGGACCTCTTGGCTCTGGACCTTCATTTAGGATCCTGGGTTACCCTAGTTCCTGAACTTTAGGTTTCTAAAATTCTGTGCATTTCTGTTATTCTTAGTAGGGAAAGGAGAAAATTGAAAAAAGAGAGAGAATTTTTATGACATAATTTGAATGAAACACAAGGTAGTAAATTAATGTAAATTAATATTCCCTTCTCAGGAATTTTTGGCACCAGAAATGTTTTAAATTTAGAATTAAATGATGTCTTGGGAGAGCTTTGAAACCAAACATTTTTGTAACAGAACAAACATTTATAGGAAGTGAGATAATAATGACTAATTAATAAGATTGATATTTCTTCAGCAAAACATGAATATGCACATAAAGTAGGATAGGATTATAGCATTTTATTTAAAAAATTTAAAATATGTTTTTTTCTTGATTTTTTTAAAGAGAGAGCAGAAGGGGAGAGAGAGAGAGAGAGAGAGAGAGAGAGAGAGAGAGAGCTTCCTGTACACATTTACACATTGATGACCCTTTGGTACATGGGAGGATGCTCAACCAACTGAGCCACACTGGCCAGGGAGACATAATCTAGTCTTGTAGTTCAAGGAAGAACTTTTTGAGAACATGCATTTAGACAGAAACCTGAAGGATAGCATGCTGTCAGCCAAATAAGGAGGGTAAGAAAGATGTGTGTTCCAGGAAATGCATATATGTGATGGGACCTGTGGATGGAAGAAATCTATTCAGTGAGTCCAAAGAATTTAATAAGGTTGGAGTACAGAGAACGAGAGAGAGAGAGAGAGAGAGAGAGAGAGAGAGAGAGAAACTGGAGAGGTGGGTTAGAAGTCAGATAGTAGAGGACCATGTAAACCATTTTAGAGTTTGGACCTCTTGGTTACCATGTCAGTCTTCTCTACTGATGAGTTGTTCTACGAGTCATGGACCACATTCTGTTCTTTGTATTCCAGAGCTCATCTCAATTCCTAACATGTAGTAAATAAATATTTACTGAAAAAAGGAAGAAACAAAGGAAGGAAGGATAATAAAAAGGGAAAGAAGGGAGGAAGGGACAATAACGAATTTAAGACTGGCCGAATAAATGAAAACATGAAGAGAACTTAAGTATGATACATAATGCTAACCATTTTATATATATATAGGATGTGTGACTTTATTTTATTTTTTATTGTCTAAAGTTTTACATACGTTTCCTTTTTCCCCTTTTGACACCCTCCCGCCAGCCATTCCCACCCCTGGCAAACCCCCACAGCAATGCTAACTGTTTTTTAAGAGCAGGGAGATGATTTCACAGCTAAGCATCCAGAATCTGAGTTTTAAAATAAAGCTTTAACATGCTCTATAACTTCAGGCAAGTAGCTTTGTTCTCAAGACCTGTTTTCTCTTCTGCAAAATGAGGTAGTTAGCTGTCATCTCTAGCTCTGAAATTCAATAATTCTATAAAAAGAGCATTCAAATGAGTGTGGGGCAGACTTCTATCATTCTGAGCACAATTGGTTGTAAATTGTAGTGTGATTCTTGTGGATGCCACATCATGAGGAAAGGATCCTGGGAAGAGTCTGTTTTCAGGAAGGTATATGCCCACACACATAATCTAAACTTTTTGATTCATCTTTGATTGAATATTCATCCTACTTCTAACAATATAGTTTGAAGGAGCTATTTTTCTTCAAATTTATATTCAGGAACACCCTCAACATTTCTCAAATTACTAGTGTCTGTTAAGACAAGAACAAAACAAGAATGTTAAAAATACATGGTGTTTCTATGCCATTGCCACAAAAATTGGACAACCAACTTGCCAGGGAAGGCTTTCTTTCCAAGGAAGATAATTTGCATGTGAGGCTCCATTCAAGTACTTTGAAAATGTGTCCAAGGAAACATAGCAGTTGAAATCATTATCAAAAACTCGTTGTGTTTCATTCAAAATCATGCTTATTTCGAAGACACTTGGTAAACTAGAGGAGAATCAGGAGAGGATATTGAATTTCACTTTTAGTTCTCAAACATGTAGGACACTTTGATTATTCTCTAGTAATCTATAGCTACTTGATCTGTTCCCTGTTTATCCCTCTAATGTTTGCAGGCGAAATGTATATTATTAGGCTTAGAACTTTGAAGACCCTTTGTGGGTGTATGAATAAGACAATTTTAGTCATTAGTAGACATTGTAGTTGGCAGTTTGGAGAACAGGCTTAGGAGTCTCTGAAACCAGTGGGCTTGATTATCCTTTTTTCTTAAGTTAAGCTTTCTATAAGAGAGATGCAAGAGAAGAAATTTAAAGAGGGGAAGACAAATATCAATATCTTAGCATTTATGATACAGTTGAAATAGTGAGCTACTGAGGCAAGAGTGGAGAGGTTGAAGTCCAATGTCACCTGTAAGGTCTTACACTGCATGACCTTGGGGAGTTCACTTGATATCTCTGGGCCTTGTCTCTTCTGTGATGAATGAGTCAGACCACATGAAACCCAGAGATCCTCAGTTTAAAAATCCTAAACTCTTGTTTTCTACAAACTCAGGAAGACAAGTTGCTTTACATACAAAAATTTTACAATTGTATATTTTGCTTTTGAGCAAGGGTTTTAAAAAATGTTCTGTTTGTTTTATTTGTGTTAAGGAACTGAAGATCTTTAACGTTGGATTATTACCGTAGGGAATTTCTATATACTGACAAAATTTGCTTCATTGTCAGATAGGGCAGTTCAGTGGAATTGCTAGGGGATGTGAGAGTCGCTGGCTTGGAGGCTGCTGAGCCTGACGAGTAGTAACTATCAGCAGTTACCATCTGACAGTTATTCTGTGGCTTAAGGAAAATGGCTTGTGGTCACAGTCCAATCTCTGCTGGACAGGTATCCACATCATGAGAAACCACCACTAAATTTGGCATCGAGACAAACTATTATTGGCAGCAAAGAGAGAAGACCTGAATCAGCATTTAATCTTGAGAGCCCTGACCATCTAACCTGGTCACGCCAGGTCAGGGCTGAGAGAAGCATGTTTGCAGGGTAAAATGGGAACAAGGAAGAGGCCATTGCCTGAGACCACTGGACAGTCTTATGGATAAAATGATCATTTTAATTTCTAGGCTTTCCAACTTGGCATATTTTTATCTACTTAATTTCATAAAGAAAAGCAACTCTCCCCTTGTATTGAATATGATCTTTTACCAGATAATTACAAGATATAAGAAGATACTACAGACACTAGTTATTCTATAACATTGTGTTGAACCACTCAAGGTTGCATTAAGCACAGTCCTTGTGCTGAGAGAGCTCACATTTTTTTTTTTTTTTACAGGATGGTAAAATGATGATGAGGAAAAGCAAAGAAATCCATGCCACAAGGTCATTCAACAGTGAAAGCATGCCTTTCAGAGAGCTGGCGGGTTCATGGGCAGTTTACTGCTGACCACCTCAAGGGCAACAGAGGCCCTATGGTGGTTCTTATTGAGAGTGTGGCATTCTTACGGCCTTATTTTCCTTAAACTTGATGTCCCAACAGGCTCTGGCATCTACTGCAGAGAAGTATAAATGGCTTATTCTTCCAGTAGGAGTTCACCTTGTTTCCTTCACTTCTCCATATCTGGTTATTTTTATTCAGCACACAGTAAAATACATCTCTGAATGGAGAGGGCATACTAATGGATCAAAGGTGTTCCAAGGGCATTGCCACCAATATGTCAACAGTGGAATTTACCTGACCCACGGGGCCCAACAGTCATTAAACAGGGTAGCAGTCTGGGGCGCCAATGAGCTCTACAGTATTATAGTTAACCTTGACCCTGGTAGGTGGGTGCACCTCCTGCTGGTCAATAAATGAGGTAAATTTAATGGCAGCCTTTGAGGTGAACCAATGTTTTATTCCTTGGCCAGGGCTGAAAATTTGGCTGGCCATTAGGAGCGGAGAGTGATATTTAGGAGTGTGGAGAGGCAGGCAAAATGCTCATAAAGAACTTGGAAACTGCTTATAAACGTGGTTGAAAAGAGACAAGGCATTGGAAACAAAAGCAGATTTTCCAAACCAAATCTCTGAGATGCAATTATATGTATTTTTTTCTGGAGACAAGCTCTGGTTGAACTGTGTGGTACAACTGCTAACAGCCTTTGCCAGAAGGAGTCAAGTAAACATGGCAGAGAAATGTTTTGTCCTTTAGGGAATATTGACTTTTCTTTTTCTTGTGACTGGTGGTTTTTTTTTATTTAACCCTACCTGGAAGCAGTTATAGTTGTTATAATCATATCAAAGTAAATGCAGGGAAATGAATTAGCCTCGGATGTACTTAGCATTAGCACTTGGTATTGTCAATGTATGTAGTCAACATAACTCAGGAAAATTAAAGTATTGTGAGGTTTTCCCTGTTATATATTTATTTTTTATTTTATTTTTTAAAATATATTTTATTGATTTTTTTACAGAGAGGAAGGGAGAGGGATAGAGAGTT
>NW_005354291.1:10747091-10794171 GCF_000412655.1 Myotis brandtii
CTTGACCCTTTCTAGCCCCCTCCACCCAAGATTTTTCCTTTTAATTGACATCTATTTGCTTAATTTCTTTGGATAGTACTAATTTTTGGCATTTGAATTTAAAATGTTGTACCTGCTTTTTATACCAAATCAAAGACAATTTTTTTTTTACTAAGTTTCAATACCATTGCAAAGTGAAAGGAATAGAGTATAATTATAAACAAAAGGAGTAGGATTGATCTGATTAGGGGAAATATAATCTAATTGCTACCTTAAATGTAAATGATCATGATTGAAGTAGTAGAATTTAATTTCTAATGACTCACAGTACTTAAACTATATCTACCTGTGTGTTATTCCATAACAAAAAAAATCATTTTATTAATTCTTTTCATCTTAACTGACTAATAATATTTTTACTTTCAGAGTTTTCTCTGTAAATGGTTTTAAACTAAAGGAAGGGTTTGGGGAAGGCTCAGTAAACTTTTAGTGTTTTTTCATCATCTTTAATACATATTTAGGAAACTTAAGGGTATAATTATGTAATTTAAATTAGCCATGTGCAAAAGAAACATGTGGCTTCTACTAAATACCCAAATGCTTCCCATTTTATCAATCTACTTGCTCACAAATGAAAGTAGAACTCCTTGACATTTTGCAAAGCCTTCCAACTTGAAGCAGGCTAGGAGTTTATAGTGTTTATGCCAATAAAGAGTCTGATTAATGTCGCTTCTCTTAAAAATCAGCATGCTCACTTAAGCCTCAAAAAGGCAGTGTGTTAAAAGCTATAATGGAGCAACAATGTGCGTTTGGTTGATTTTCCACTTCCTGGTTAACAGCCCTGTGGGCTCTACCTCAAAGGTTTCACAGCATTCTTACCTTCAAGGGCCAGCTGTAGACACCACCAGGGGGTGCCAAAGGACAGCACCTGTTTGCATAATAGGCTAAAGGACGCTACAAAAGGAGTCAAAGAGAATGACCCAAAGCAAGAAAATGAGTACTTGGATCCACCTTGGACTATGGTGGAGTATCTTCTTATGTTATTGGATTGTGCAAAGAGACTTCAATCACTAGAGAAAGCCAGGATGGTTGCATTCATTTGGCAAACCTCCTTATTTTATACACAAGTCTTCTGAGATCTAGAGAAATTAAAGGATTTATCGAAAGCCTCCACTGGTGGATTGTAGCAGAACTGGGACCAGTACTGGCCCCAGAACTGAGTTCTCCAGATTTGTCTTTCAGAGCTTCCTCCGCTCCACCATGCTGTCTCCTCACAGGGCATATGCTGTAAGTTCCCACACTGCATTTGACCTGCCCCATGGTCCTTTTAAACACTTTGGTGGTTGGAAAACCATCTCCTTCCCTGAACCTCCAGGTTTTAATGACAAAATACTGATAATTTTCCCTTCTTTCTCCTTCCTTAGAGATTCTTAGGGAAGAGAACAGAATTTGCTTCGAGGACTATGTGTTCTATTTATGGAAACCACACACTCCTTTTGGGGTGTATTCTAATTCTTTCCTCACTCTTTATCTCTACTTTTCCAGGCAAACCAGCTGCAGGATCTTTCTTAGTTCTATAGTCAGGACCCTGTTGGCCTCTTTTCAAAACTAACAAAATCCCTCATGCCAAAAAATACATTAGGAACTAATATTTTAAAATATATTAAAACGTCTGTGTTGTAATGCATGCGAAAAACCCATTTTCAACTGATACAGATCCAAAGTCTTCAGGTAAAACCCACGTTCCGGCTTTGTGATAGAGCCTCAGCTTTCTCCATAAACAACCAACGTCAGGTTCATATTATTGCATCTGGGTGAAAAGCCCACTGCACAACATTAATTAGAATTAGAATCCTAACT
This sequence comes from Myotis brandtii, assembly GCF_000412655.1. NCBI lineage: Eukaryota > Metazoa > Chordata > Mammalia > Chiroptera > Vespertilionidae > Myotis > Myotis brandtii. The sequence goes on from NW_005354291.1 coordinate 10,748,931, forward strand.
GAAACCTTTTAGAGGGCCTATTGATTTTAACATGCTTGGTCCACAGAGGCGGCCTCAGTGTGTCCACTTCCTGCTAACTTGACAGCTGCTTTGTTATGGCCAGTGCTTGGACTAACGAGGTTACAGCTGTCAGGGTTGATCAACCGATCCAAATATGACCAAGGAATTGGGTAGCTGGTTTCAGTAAATTTGTGCAAATGTACAGATTGGGTGGGCAATATTTACATGAGTGATTCAAAACAAACTTTCAGGAATTGAGCCAAGTCTGATCTCACTAGTTCTCTGCTTGACCTTGGGGAGATAAGACACAAATTACCGAAACAGGAGATGAAATACAAAAGCATTCAGAACTCTGAACGACCCATGAAAAGCCCATTTATCTCCAGCATGTTTTTCTCTTAAGCAAGTATCTAATTTAATTTCTAATGCTTGAGTCTGGTCATTCCACAGAAAAGTTCTCAAACTATCCTGATGATTCAGCTTGGGATTTGTGCATCTTTCACGCTTGCCATGGGACTTTATGTAAGAGCTCCCCCTCCCCCAATCTGTGCACCGATGAGAGCATCCAAAGTCAGTGCCACGATGGCTGCACATCCATTTTGTTATGAAAACATCATTCTATTAATATAAATACAGACTGCATTTGCCAGGGCTAACTAGAACAGGTGCAAAGTCTTTAGATGCTTGCTTGCACTGAGAAATGAAAAGAGTGGACAAACAGTTTTCTGTGGTGGCACTGCTGGTGTCAATGTAACATTCATCTCTGTTGCATTCCTTGATGGGCATGGAAGGGAGCCTGGGAAACTCAATATGACTAGCTTGTAGGGTCGAGAGGGAGGAAGGAGGAAGAGAAAGATAGTGATGACATGGTCTCTAGGCTTCTGTTTATGCAAATACTCTCCTCTTGATCTGGGGCTCACATGGGGCATGTATGGAGTGCACTCTGTCAGAGCTCCTGCTGCGTGTTAGGGTATGCTGCCAACATCAATATTCTGCTGATTCTGAATTTAGAAAACATCTTAAAGGTTCCTGATGTTTCTGCTCTTCCTTTTTAAAAAATATATCTTATCCATGTGACTGCCATTGAGTTGCTGGTGGTTTCAAATTTACTTTATAGTTTTCCAGGCAAGAGAAAGTCATCACTGACAGGCATAGTTGGGTTTCTGTATCTCTCAGCAGAGTTGTTTCAAGATTTCACTGTCTCATGGAGTGAAAGTATTAAACCAGTGTGCTCTTTGTGCAATAGTCTTAATAAACAATAAATATGCTATGTGATAGTTGTGGATCTTAATTCTTTGAGGGAGCCGATCCTCAGAAGTGAGTTCCTCAGGGCATGAGTGTGTCACACACACAAACACACATAGATGTATGCACACACATACACGGATACACGCACTCATATACCAGAATAGTAGTTTGAGATTGATTGTTGCTGGTTTCATTGTGGTGGTCTTTCCCACTGTGGTAGGCAGAATTCCAAGATGGCTCCCAGGATTCCTGTCCCCTGTGGTCCATATCCTGTCCAATCTTCCCTCTTTGAGTCTGGGTAAGGCCTGTGAATGTAATGGGATATTATTCCTGAGATTACCTGCTGTTCTATGGCAGAGGTGAAGGCATTTTGACATGTCATCAAGGTCCCTAATTAGTTGCCTTTGAGTTAATTAAAAGGGAGATTATTCTGAGATTAGGTCTGACCTAATTAACTGAGTCCTTTAAAAGAGGGACTGGGGCCCTTCTTAGGTCAGAGATATTCTCCTGCTGGCTTTGAAGAAGTCAGCTGCCATATTATGAGAGGGCCAATGAGAGGGTTGCATAACAAGAACTACAGGGACCCCTAGGTATTAAGACAGGCCTGAGCTGACATTCATAAAAAAAAAAAATAAGGACCTTAGTCCTATGGTAGCAAGGAACTGAATTCAGTAACAACCATGTGAGCTTAGAAGTCAGGACCCTGAACCTTAAATGGGATCACAGCCCTGGTTGAAACCTTGATTTTAGTCTGATTGAGACCTTGAGCAGACAACCTGGTTAAGCTGTGAGATGATAAATGGGTATCACTTAAGCTGCTAAATTTGTGGTAATTTGTTACACAGCAATAGAAAACTAATATACCATATTCAGTACAAATTGTATGTAGGCTTTGAACATCAACAGGACTGGCATTCTCAAGAAAGGGAAAAGTGTACGCACATTGTGCATCCCACAAATTACCTGTTACAAAGAACATCCAATTATAAATGGTGGCAGTGGTTGTTACCATCTTCTTGTCAAACATCTCATTTTCGTCTCTGCCTTAGGGTTAGTAGTTCCTCTTTCATTTCTCAAAGGGGATAGTAGTTTGTTTGAATTCTGATTTAAGGCTTCAAAACACAACATCATAATCAAGATGCATTGTATTTTTGTTATGGGATTAAATAATTATTCATGAAGTTTCTTAGCTTTTTCTCTGTGCTACCTTCTAAACAGAAGTCTGGCTTGTCACCAGGCTAATCTTTGGGCTTTATGATGAAGAACCAAAAAGAAAGGAGACAGAAAGGATGACAGAATGCACAAATGCCAGGGCTGGGTATTTTGTTTGAAGGAATTTGTTGTGGCAGGGACCTTCCTGTCCATGAAAGCAGAGATCCCATATCCCTGGTGCTAAGAGTATTGTCTGGCATGTAGTTAGTATTAATACATATTTTAAAAATACAGAGATGGCAGGCAAAAATGGGATATTGAAGAGGCATTCTCTGCTCTACAAATTCCCTGTTTGGTATTAAAAATTGAAATAAATGACTGAGGTTCTTTTGAGATGACTTTCATGAACTGGATTCTGTTCTTTCAACTGTGATGCACTCAAAATCTAAGCCTTAGGGGCCAGAGATTTGTAAACATACATCGGTCACAAATCTTGAGTGCTTATGACAGTTCCTGCCACTGTGTCCCTTATGGCCAATCTGATGTATGAGAGGCAGGTCCTGCCTTGGTGTTTCTGATATCGTAGGAGGTCTTACCAGGAGATCCGTCCTCAGCCTTGATTTTTTATCTCATAATCTACAAATCCAATTTAATTACTACTATTCTGATCACATACAGAAATTTAATTCTTTAAGGAAAAAAGATCAGGCATGGTTTATATATGAAGCGATTTTTTAAAAATAAAGCACCAACATATATCACTAACAACCACAACGTTGTTAGTGATATATGAAAAGGGAAAGCTGTTTGTTCTTTTTAGAGTAAGTGTTAGCAAGCTACAACCTGCAAGCCAAACCAAGCCATTCCTGTTTTTGCAAATAAAGCTTCATTGAAACATAGCCACATACATTAGGTAATTACTTACAGCTATGTAGTACTTACAGCTATCTTCATGCTACAATGGCAGAGGGGAGTAGTAGAGACAGAGATTTCTATCTGTTCCTTTGTAGAAAAAATCTGCTAACCTTTATTTTGGAAAGACTTCCCTTATTTATTGTTATCATGGAAAAAATCTCTATGGCAGGACACTTTGGTCATTTAGGAAGATTTAGGAAAAGAAAATGTATATACAAATCAATTTGGAAAATGTCTAGCTCTGAAAACAGTAATTAATAGTAACTGTGCTTTTATTATCAAGCTAAGAATGTGCAATTATTATTCAATCCCATAATAACTCTATCAGGTCCTATTATTCCCATTTTACAGATGGAAAAACTGAAGCAGAGTTGGGATAAGGAACTGGTAAAAGACTGTTTCCTGTTGCATCTGGTATTCAAACCCATGAATTCGTGTTTGTCTGGATCCAGAGACTGGATTTAAATATCACACTACAATAATGTATCAAGACGATACATATTGGTATCTCCTATATAAGGCAATGAAAAGAAAAGAAAATCATTCTATGTTTGGGCCAAATGCATATTTTGGGGTAAAAAATATATACAAAATGATGTAGAATAAAAAAATGGATTTATTTTACTCAAAAAACATAAAAAATACAATTTTTTCAGCATGGTTTACCTGAAGCATCTTATTTTGATGTCTTGTGTTTGAGGAGCAAGAGCTATCCATCAATGCCACAAATGTTTACTGAGTATTTACTCTGGCTAGGAACCCATGGCTACAGGTCCCTTTACTCCAGGTGAAGTTTTCTTTTCACTGTTAGAACAACGGGAAGATGACATTTGCCAAACTGACTCCTATCTTAGGCAAGAACTTATGGTTATAAAGACAGGGACCTTTCTGAGATGACTTTAGTAAGATGCACTTGTCAAGGAGCCTCTAGCTTAACCAAAGATATCAATTAGAAGCCCTCAGTAAATGCTAGGAGTATAGGATTGATTTGCTTTTGAATAAAAACTGGCTTTCATTTACTAAGGTTTGGAAAAAGTCTCTGAAAACCATGAAAATTGGGGATTAGGGAATATCAATTATAGTTCTCAACCAGGGAATGATTTTGTCTCCCACAGAATATTTGAAAATGTCTGTAGACATTGTCACAACCCCAGGGGAAAGTGCTGCTGGCACTGGTGAGTGGAGGCAGGAGATGCCGTAACATCCTGCAATGTACAGGACAGCTCACAACCAAGACTTGTCAAACCTAAAATGTTAATAGTGCAAAGGTGAAGAAATTCTAGCTTAGACGTTTGATTAGCTTTTCAGGGCAATAGAGCACTGATCCAGTTTAGATAGGCACATCAGTAGAAGGAGAGCTCAAGAACAAGCTTGGAGGCACCTGGAGAGTATTATGCTGAGGGAAAGAAGCCAGTCAGAGAAAGACAAGTATCACAAGATCTAACTCATATGTGGAATCTAGTGAACAAAATAAACTGTTGAACAAAATAGATCCAGAGACAGAGAAGCAGGGAACAGACTGTCAAATCTCAGAGGAAAGGCTGGGGGTGGGGTGGCGGAGAGGAGAAGAGTTCAACCAAAGAACTTGCATGTGTATATGCATAACCCATGGACACAGACAATAGGGTGGTGAAGGCCTGGTGTGGAGGGCGGGGGCAGGCTAGAAGGGGTCAATGGGGAAAAAGGGGGTACATATGTAATACCTTCAACAATAAAGATTTTAAACAAAAAAAGAACAAGCTTATGAAACAGATAAATCTAGCCCATATGTTTGTAACTACCACTATTTGTGAACATAGAATGAATTTTTAGGTCCACCTATTTTTAATAGCCTGGAAATGACCATTAGCATTTATACTTGTTTGCTAGGGCTGCCATAACAAGCACTGCAAACTGGGTGGCTTAAACCACAGAAATTTATTGTCTCACTGTTCTGGAGGGTAACAGCCCAAGGTCATGGGGTCCGTGGGGTTGGTTCTTTCTAAGGGTCGTGAGGGAGAATCTGTTGCATGCCTCTCTCCAAGCATCTGGTGGTGTGCTGGCAATCCTTGGCTTCTGCAGCATCATCCTGATCTCTGCTTTCATCTTCACAGGGCGTTCCCCTGTGTCTCTGTGCCCAGTTCCCTTTTATATAAGACCACCAGTCATGTTGGATTATAGCTCACCCCAATGACCTCCTTTTAACTTGATTGCCTCCCGATTAGACTCTAACTCCAAATAAGGTCACATTCTGAGGCATGGGTGTTAGGACTTCAACATATTTTGGTGGGGGGAGAGGAAGAGGAAGGAGACCCAATCCAATTTGTACAGCACCATAGGACAGTACTATTTTAGAAACGGCCAGTTCAGTGGTTATACAGTTCCACAATTTACTGAGCGTCCACTTTCCTTTTAAGAATCTAGAAAGGCAGACATTTCGAAGAGACTCAGTGGGAAAAGATTCAAATGAACTTTCACGGTAAAGTGATAAAATTGATACAAAAAGGATTTAGCTTTCAGTTCATTCATGGCCCCGTTCTGCCACGGTAAGTGATCTTTAAACTCCCTGTAAGCATTCAGCAATGTCTAGTACCTAAGCAATAAAGAAGATAAATTTGCTTGCAGAAATGCTGCATTTGTCCTGAAACTGAATATGAGCAACTTAATTTGTGCTTCAAGGGAGACCGAGTTGGGTAGACCTGCTTCCATTATTGCCTGTTCATGTTTCTAAATGGTCTCCCTGCAGCCTGTGGCCACCTCTGGTGGTCAGCGGGGTGCTTAAACAAAAGAGCCCAATGTGCTGGCTGCAATTCTGCCACCCTAAAGTGACCAGCCAAAATTACCTGTGACCTTTCCCAGGAGTGTGAGCAGAAAATCCTTTTCAAAAGAGGGAGCGATAAAGAAATTTGGACTTCACTCTTTCATGGGTTTGCTCATAGGAATGTTTATTGGCGAGACAGTAAGAATAAACCCAGTTATTGGAGAGGGAGCTGGGAAGTTGACAAGCATGGCTAAACCCAGCAGAGAAATTTGATGAGGAAATTAGATGCTGTGTAGATGGTGTGTAGTGATTAGTCTTCTGAAAGCCAGGATTATTATATAAGTAAGTGGGGGAAGGGCAGCTCATTGTGTCCGGCAGCCTCTATTTATGCAGGTATTCTTCCAGCTGATTCGAACCATAATGCTGCATTTGTTTATACATTTTTAACAAACCCTTTTCTCTTAATGAGATGAAACATTAAAGCGGCAGTATTTTTCCTTTAAAACCAGATCTCAGCAAAAGGAATTAGGATTAATAAAAATGTGGGGCTAAAACGTCTTCCCCAGATTTCTTTTAATTAAGGTAATGCACTTTAAACTTTATATATTTATGAACATTTGGGTGTAAGCACACCTGTAGCAATAAAGAATCCTGGCCCTACAATCACATAACATAGGAAAAGAGCAGCATCAAAATCCCTCCCAAAAGAGCATTTTAAAGTGTGATTCAGTGGCTTCTAGCCCCGCCGGCCCAAACAGCTTTACTTTGCAACCTCCAATCTCACATAACTGTTCATTCTGAAAGGCTTTTCTAATTTTGCTTTCACTCAATTAATCAAATAAGATAATATTTAATGGGCTTACCTAGCACAGTACCTGGCCATAATAAGTGCTCAATAAAGTGGATTATCCTCTCCTCATTTTAATTCTGGTCTTCACCCTGGATACCATTTCCACAGTCATACGCTGAAAGCGAAGATGCTGTGTGTTGGCAGGAAAGGGTGTAAAAACACGAACCTCGGCTGTCCACATGGTGTGACGGCCGGTGCTGTGCTCAGCACCCTCCGCGTAGTCACATGCAGCCGGGCCAGCTGCAGATTAAATGGCTTGTGTAAACTGCGGTAAACAAATTTTATATGTGGATTTCTTTGACAGCCGTTATGACCCTTTTGTGGGAAAAACTCAACCTTAGCAAGCTAGAAATTCAAGTGATTTCAAATGTGGTCCATGCTTCAGCTTGCACAGACCAATATTTCTGTCTGAAGTTGCAAGATGCAGGGAGAACACATTTTTCTGCCTCATCTGAAGAAATGAAACTAACAAAACTACACTTGGGATGCCTCCCAAAGCTTAAAACCAGGTCATCCTTGAATTTTAAAAATCATGATTTCATCTGGCCTATAGTCATTGCTTTAAATGAACTATGTGCAGGTTGTTGTTTGTGTAAATACTGTCTCCACTAGGTCACTCAGAAGAGAAGGAATGTAGATTAGTAATGAATTAATTTTCTGGAGCTTAATTAACTAATAGAACAATCAATTCTTGTCATAAATAAGACATGCAACAGAGACTTCTCCAAGTCTTACTGTATTGAAATGAAATAGTATTAACTTAGAGACCTTCAGAGGGTGGAAGATATCACCAAATTCATAGATTTTTCTCCTCTTTCCTAAATACAACCTAATATTTTGTATATACAGTGAGAAAGAAGGCACAACCCCTCCCCCCAAAAAAAACAAACAGACCCAAAGAATTATTTAGTAACTAGTGCCCCAGTGCACGGATTTGTGCACATTGAAAGGAAATTAATTAAAAGGTGGCCGGTGGGGTGGGACTGGGCTAGACAGGCTGGACATGCCCTGGAGCCAACCTTCCACGGTCCCTCCCCAGCCAGCAGCACCTGGGGCAGGGCTGCGGCTCAAAGTGTGAGCAGGGTCTGTGGAGTGAGCGGGGTCCCTCCAGCAGGTGGGTCCCTCGGCCTGGCCTGCAGGAATCAGGCCAAAACTGGCTCTCCAACATCCCCTGAGGGGTCCCTGATTTTGAGAGGGCGGTTCTCAGGTGATGCACCCCAGAATTGGGCTCCCTCCTCTTTGGTTCCGGGGTGCATCACCTGAGAACCGCCTCTGCCAAGTCACCGCAGTTCGGCAGCTCCTGTGTAGAGTGTCTTCCCCTGGTGGTCAGTGTGCATCATAGCTACCGGTTGGATGGTTGGACGGTCGCACGGTCGCTTAGCCCAGCGATCACCAACTTTTTGGACCTCACGGACCACCAGTGGTCCGTGGACCACTGGTTGGCGACTGCTGGCTTAGCCTTTTACATATATAGATGTTGATGTTATATAAATTAAGTTAATGTGCTTAATATAAAATATATTTGATGTATGCTCTACACAGTTTATGAATACATGCTGCTTGCAATGAAGTAGCACTCAAATTGCACATATTGCAAAGAATTGCTAAGTTCTTGACATATCTTTACTCACTTATTCCTTGCAACAATCTAAGGCGCAAGAAATATTTTTAATTTCATTTTACAAATTAGGAAAATGAGGCCCAGAGGGCATAAGTAATTTTTTCAAGATCACACAGCTAGAAAGTGGAGAGCTCAGATACCCAGGCAGTTTGACTTCAGTTCTCATGCTCTTAAACACCATACTACTTAATGGAAAGAGACCGAGAGAGAGAGAGAGAGAGCCCACTATGATGGATAAAAGTTCTCAGAACAATCTCAAATCAAGGGGTCTAAGCTTGCACTTTAAGAAACTAGAAATACAGGAGTAAATATATCCAAGAAGAAGAAAATAATTAAAAGTAAATATCAGAAATAAATGAAATTGGAAACAAAAACAATAGAGAAAATCAACAGATCAGCTTTGACATGAAAGTAGACAAAATAGAATTAGGGCCTATTCATGCATTGTACTCAAATAATTGATTTTATTTTTTGATTCATAAATTGGAAAATCCATTTATAAGGTATCAATGTAGTATTAGCCCTTTACTAAACCATAAATCTTATCTAGTCACTGTATAAACTATGTAGATGTTTATATTATAAGCTTGAGATTGTTCCTTGTGTAGCCCAACAATTTTATATTTAAAGAAAAAATCATGTGTTTTGAATATGTATAAACATTTCATGCACTCCCATTCCTTATTTCACAGTGGTTTCACATATTGCCAAATTAATTGTTTTAGGCATAACAATTATCAGGGTTTTCTGAAGTGAACATCCTGCTTCACAAAAGATGCGGAAGAATTGCAGTGCCATTGACTCAGTCACGAATGCTTGCTTTGTTTTTTTTGCAAACGCTGCCAAACCAAAAGTGTTTCAGGGGTTTATTTTACCTTTAAATGGAAGGACCAATTCCTTGGAGGGAAATTATATTTTGCACATTACAGTTTAGAATTATGTTTACTTTGTTTTATTTTTGCTGCAGAGGTATTGTGACCAAACAATTTCTCTTTACAGTCACTATTTGCCTAGAGAGCCTTGAAAATATTGCTCATTTTTCTTTCTGAAGACTCTGTTATTTCAAGTATGTTTTCTCTCTCCATTTTCTGCCAGCCGTGCAAATTTTTATAAAACAATATGAATCTTTTATGACTGTTCTTCAGTCATCTGAGTTATACCAAGTACGAAAGGCATAAGAGATATCCACTTTGGATACTGGCTCAGAGAGGGAGCAGCATGCAAGCCACACAAAAGAAACCCGATCCTCTAACAGCTAATTAAAAAAGCATTACTTTCCACCAGGGCTGACCTCCAGCCATAGAAAGGATAAAGATGGCTGTCTGTCAATCATGTTTACCTAACAAATTCTGGCACGGGATCATGATGAATGGACAGATCTAAAAAGGGACGATATTGCTCAGAACTCCTTGGTACTCTTAATACCACCTTTAAAGAGGCAGAAGACCTCATCAGTAATTTGAAACCCCTGCCTCAGTGCTAGGGATACACCAGAGCTAAATTTGCCCAGGACGGCAGATACTACGTATAAGAAGGCAGGAGGGACATATTTTCACATCCGCAAGGATTTTGATGTAAGCTTATTTAAGAGATCAGAATGAGTTCATGTACTCTAATGCTTTTACTCAGACATTTTAAAATCTATTTCATCACTGGAGGGTAAACCAAAGACATAACAGTAGTTTGTTTTTGTTCTTCCCTGGAGTTATCCCAAAATCAACTGGCAGGAAGAAATCCTTGAAGTCGTTTAGTTCATCCCTCTGTTTCCAGGCAGGCCAGCACTATCCTTCTCTCCTTCAGTCATAAAAATATTAGGAGAAGGTGAGTCCATAATTTACTATCATGATTATAAGTTTTCACAGCCAGGAAGTCCTGAGTTTAAATTAAATGCTGCCATTTTTAAAGCAGCACTGTATTTCATGTTGCTCTTCATTAAAAAAAAAAAAAAGGTAAAGCAAGTCTTTACTACCATCTATAAATTACCGCCTTACAACTTTCCACAGTGGGGACTGCCTGGTAAACGTGTGGTTATCTCCGAAGGCTCTCTGACTTGTGTTTTTCAATACAATTCTATTCCCTATGGCCTCTTCTTGCCGTTCTTGCAGAGTTTACTTTATCTGCTTTAATACTTATTTTGGACTACAAAAAGGAAAAATTTGATTTTGTCATCCTATATAATAAAAGCGTAATATGCTAAGTGTCCGACTGATCGGTGGACCGTTCGGTCAACTGCTCGAGCAGTTGCTATGACACACACTGACCACCAGGGGGCAGATGCTCCAACCAGTAGATTAGCTTGCTGCTTGGGTCCGGCCGATCGGGACTGAGTGAGAGGGCCAGACATGCCCTGGTGCCCTCCCACTGTCCCTCCCCAGCCAGCTGGCCCCCATTGGCCCTGATCAGGACTGGGCAAGATGGCCCTGATCAGCCCCGATCACTGGCCAGGCTGAGGGACCCCACCCATGCACGAATTCATGCACTGGGCCTCTAGCTAATTAATAATAATATTGAAAATACCAATAATGCTACTAATAAAGAACAGTGCATAGAAATATAAACTGACTGGCTATTTGAATAGTTTTTACCTGTATTTTTTGAGCTTTAGATGCTGCATCCTGAGATGGCATGATGGCAAAGAATCATCTGACCAAGTGTGTTGTTGGGACATCTTCATGGTTCTTACTTCCTTGGGTCCTATTTATGACTTTTGGGTTTATTCTAATCATTTTGTTAACTTAGGCTGAGACTGTGATTTATCATATATTTTTTCTGTATCATCTTTGTGCTGATAATTTGTTCTGTATTTATCTTTTTATATTTTACTAGAGGCCCGGTGCCATGGGGAGTGGGCCTAAGCTGGCAGGTGGACATCCCCCAGGGGTCCTTATTGCTGCCGCAGAGGCAGGAAAGGCTCCCGCCACCGCTGCTGCACTCGCCAGCTGTGAGCTGATTTCTTGCTGAGTGGTGCTCCCTCTGTGGGAGAGCACTGACCACCAGGGGGCAGCTCCTGCATTGAGCTTCTGTTCCCTGGTGGTCAGTGCGCATCATAGAGACTGGTCATTCTGCCGTTTGCTCAATTTGCATATTAGCCTTTTATTATATAGGATACATATATTTGATATATTTTATATGATGGTAGTCATACTGCATATGTAATTTCTCACCTTTTTCCCCTTTTTATTGAATTTATTGGGGTGACACTGGTTAATAAAATTAGACAGGTTTCAAGTACACAATTCTACAACAGATCACCTGTACACTGTACTGTGTGTTTACCACCCTAAGTCAAGTCTCTGTCCATCACCATTTATGCTTCCTACTCCGTCTTCCACCTCATTTTTTTAAAAATCAGATGGCAGATGTTGAAGTTTCTTATTTTGGATTTATTCCAATTAAATATTATTTATTATATTAAAATAAAATTTTAATTCTTTGGTCATGCTTCTTCTGTAATACATGCATATTTGTTCTTCACATTTTCTTGGTATGCACATATACCTTTTGTAATACACTTATAATTGTTTTCTAATTTTTAAATTTAAGTTAGTTTTGTCTTTTCAAAGGCAAGAGTTAGTAGAGTGGGGCTCTGGTTCAACAATTCCTTGGGGAATTGCCTCAGTTTATTACAAGTAAAACCAGACATCATAAAAGTACTTTCTCATAGGATTGTTATGAAGATTACAAGGATTGATGGTTGGAACAATTTCTAATACATCATAAGCACTGTAAATATAGTTATTATCAAGAGCTAACCATCCATTTAATGTTGTTACAATATCATTAAAAAGTCTAAGCAATCAATAAAAATACAGAATTCTTTGAAGATAATTTCTGTGTTTTTGCTCAGTTGCATTTGTCATATATGCTTCTCTTTTTCTCCCCTTCTGGCTGATATTTAACATAAGCAATTTTTTAAAAAGTCAGGCCTGATTTTAGGTATATGTTCTTCATCATTTGCAAAACTATTGTCTCAATTATTTCAATGCATTTATAGTATATACTTAAGTACTTGCTCTTCAGAGTCAACTTATACTTATTTCTTTCGTCTGATTTTTTAGATTTGCAGTTCTATGAAAAACATGATCAGCTTAATTTGGTTTATTGGTCTCACTCATCACATTAAAATTTTACTTAATTGAATGATTTTGATCCTCATAAATAGATTGTGGGTGGCAAGTTTTAATATATTTCCAACCTTTTAGCTATAATTTTAACAGTCATGATCTGTTCCATGTCAGTGCTCCTTAAACTGGAGATGTATCCATGCCAAACATTGGTCTTTTTTTCAATTGTTACTAAGAGATTAAGTTGCAATCATCTAATTATTCTAGTTGATGAGATTATAACATTTTAAGTTTTGCATGTCCACAACCCATTATTTTAGTGTGCAAGGAAATGAAATGAGGAAATGGGGGACTTCTACTTCATGATATAAATTCAGTGTTATCTTGGGACTGTGTGTATGTTTGAGATTTCCTTGCCATTCTAAGAAGGGAAAGAGATTTTAGATAATTTATGACATATTAATGATGCCTAGTTGAAATACATCTGTAACTTGTAATGTTTAATAGTGGTGAGAAACTTTAATTTGCCCTCTCGTTTACCCATGTTATAAAAAAAGGGGAGGGACTATTTGAGTTTAGAGAGAGTGGAACACTAAGCAGGGAATAATATGTGGCTCCTTCTTTTTATTTGCTTTCCAGGAGCTTTACCCTAAAATTCCTCTAAATGTCTGTCTTCATAATGGCTTTTGGCATTGTTATTTTTGGGTGACCTAATAAAGAATGCAACACAAGAAATAAGTGTAAAAGTTTTGGGCCCTGTGGACAAATATCTGCAATCAATCATAAAATTTACAACAGATACTAAAAGGAGAAGTGATTTTACAGCGAAAGATTCTAGAATGGCATAATGTAATCATAGGAAAAGACTCTAACTAACATTTAATTCCAGTGTACTCCAGAGATGCAATGGATATTTCATAAATCATCTACATTAAAATATCATGTTAAAGGGTTATAAAAATCGAGGCATCAATGCATGTAATTTAAAGTGCTTGGCTTCAAAATGAAGTCACTCTCTTGAGACTGATAAGAAACATAATGGTCTCCTACACAAAATTTCATGATAAAACTTATTTAATCTGAGAATTGCCATAGTAGAAGATATATTGAAGTGTTCTATTAGTAACTTGTACACTTAAAAATCCAATGAGTTGCTTCCCATAACATGCCACTCTTACACAATATGACCATCCAACACCATTCTGAAGAGATTGGGGCAAGAGCAAACAAATTGTCCAGGTTGAACTTTCAAGTAGGGGAACTACAGTATGGTAGAAAGTGAGCTGCAAATCAGACAACACACAAATTGACCATATTGACATCTGCAATGCTTTATATAAAAATGTTAAATGAATATTTCAGTTGAGCTATCAGGGCAATCAATGTCACAATTCAAAGACCATGAAGCAGCATTTTCCTTTTTAGTTTTATGGAAAATTATAAACATTTACAGAAGTAGATGGAATTGTAATGAATCCTTAGTATTGAGCACTTGGCTTCAACACATGGCCAGTCTTGTCTCATCTCTGTCCTCACTCCCTCTATTAGTGCATTACTTTAAAATGAATTCCTGACATCATATCACTTATTCTATAAATACCTTAGTATAGATCACTAACAGATAAGGATTCTGTTATGCTTAACATAGACACAATACTACTGCCCACCTGAAAAAATTAACTATCTCTCTATATAAAAGTCTAAGCAACTGAATGACTGAACGACCAGTCGCTATGATGCGCACTGACCACCAGGGGAAAGACACTCAATGCAAGAACTGCTCCCTGGTGGTGTGTGTGCTCCCACAGCAGGAGCGCCACTCAGCTGACCAACAGGCACCAGGTGTAGGGGTCACGGTTGGCCGCCGTAGCCCGGAAACCACAGTGGAGTGGCAACAAGCCTACCGAGTAGTGCCAGGCACAGTGGGGCTGGGATGAGCAGGAGTGGCAAGCAGGAGCAGTAGGCGCATTGGACTGCCAGTTTCAGCCCAATCCCCGCAGGCTACGCTGAGGGACCCCACCGGTATCTGTGCATCAGGCCTCTAGTCTTTTCTTAATATCATAAAAATATCCAGCCAGTGTTTACATTTTCCTGATTGCCTTGTAACTTTTTTATTGATAACATGTTTGAATTAAGAGCAAAACAAGGTCTATGAATCATATTTGGTTGATGTGTCTCTTTAGTCTTTTTTAATTTATAGGTTTTTCCTTGTCCTTATTTTTCCCCATTGTAATTATTTGTTGAAAAAAACTGGGATGTTTGTTTTATAGTTTCCCACATTCTGGATTTTCTTCGTTGCATTCCTGTTTAATAAATTTCTCTATCCTCTTCATGAACTGATGGTAAGTTTTTTTTTTTAAATGCTTGAATAACACCACATTGAAAAAGAAGATGGCCCAAAACTAATCCTCTTAACCCTTCACTCGCAAAGAGTGTAGAAAGAATAAGGTTTAGAAATGGGAGCAGATGTTTGAAGAGAGGAGGTGGTATGCTATGAGTCCTTTTTCACCTCAAATCAAGAGAAAAGGACTTTAATGAGACCACTCTGAGAGCTTAATATAAGACCTCTGCATTTAATTTGTATGTTGCCTGAAAATCTAAAAGGTCTGTAAAGAAAGGCCCAGCTTCTTTGATGTAGAGCCAAGGAGAGCTGGCTATGTTGAGATCTACACTCCTGAAGTTTGTCAGACTGGAGGATGGGTGAGTTGGTCTTGTGGATCAGAAGTGTGAAAGAGTGGCATGAGATTAGTTTAGATTTTAACCAGAAGACTGACAGAAAGAAGGCAGTGGGTACAGATAGGAAGAAGAAGGAGCAAAGAGATTGTCCAAAATACTAGTACAGCTAGGTTTTCCTTTGATAACAGAACTTGAAGGAAAGACCTGAAGCCACTAATGTGCTATGGTTTTTTAGGGATAGTTCTCCCAAGGACTGGTGAAAACTAGCAGTGAGCATCAGATCCTGCTTTCTGTCTATTTCACTGTTGAGTTAGAAGGAGCAGCTTGATTGGAGAGGTATAGTTGATGCTTTGTGATTGAAGCACATGGGAAGAAAGAAAAAAGTTACAAGAAATGGACTCAATCATTGCTTAAATGTTTTCAATATGATCCAAAATCATGAAGAAACCTGAACTTAATGGTTTACCTTACTCCAATTCTAGAATATAAGCTTCATCAGGGATAAGAACTCTTGCCTATGTCAACAGCAGCTATTATAAGAGTGGCTGGCATGAAATATTGGTTAATTAATTTATTACTACTTTAGTCTATCTTTATGTTTGATTTAAATCTCCAGTCACTTGTGGAGAGGTTAATTTTACTTAAACCAAAGTTTTGAAACACAAAAAGTGCTGTCATTTTACTTGGAAAAACAAATGTGCTTTGCTCATCCTCAGCAAAATAGATTGGTATAATCTAGCAGGATTGCAAATAATTTTAAAAATATTTTACTAACAGTTCACATGTTAGATATATAAACTTTTATCTTCCTTGTATATTAAATGCATAAATGCATAGAGAAATAGAGCTAAGGGCTGGGAACATTTCTATACATTTGAGTACATGTGTTTGTTGTGGAAAAAAAACACACACCACAATTATCAGATTCAAAGAGTTATTTATATTTCTGGTAACATGCTTGGATTTATAATAATTGTGATTTGAATATCTGTATCAATGTAGGTTTGTCATGTATTTTTTAAAAATGACAAAGTTGTCCAGTTTAAATACAATTTTAAGAGATGTATGAAGTAAGTTTTATTTGTTTGCATTTTCCTTGAATGGGGCCTTGTCAAGCACTTGGTTGGGTTCAACATTGCTGAAAATTTGCCCTTGATTGTGACTGCCCTCTACAAGCGTAGGAGAGCAGCCAGTCTCAATACATGATTCTCAGGGTTCATTTGGGGTTTTGATGGCAGCGTGCAAAAATATAAATATTCATTGTTGTTGGTTGAACATCTTAATTGACATTTTTCTAGATGCTTTCTGACTATATGAATTATATCTGGATATTAAATCATTGGTACAAACATTTTCTATTTTGAAGAAACTAATTAGGTCAAAATGACTAATTCCCAGTTGCAGAGTCATGAACACAAATTATGATTCATGGAAGTAGGCATGACTTCATATCCAGGACATGGTAACGCTTTATTTGTGTGCATTTAAGGAAGACAGGGGCAGAAGTTCATTTGCTGCACCTGTTACAAAAAGTTGTGAAGGCAAGTAATAGTCTGGAACGGTCCGCGTATCATGCCCAGTGGCACTTCAAGAATGACTGCATATGCCAGGCACACGCTGGCAACCCCGCTTCTCAGTCTTCCCATGACTCACCCGAAGTTAGTACAGAGCAGGAAGAAAAGAAGGGGAGGGACTCAAACCACCACTGGAATCAGACTTACAAAAGGAAGCTGTGGAGGTGGGGTTAAAGAATACATATTTTTCTTAGTTTTATAATACTGTAAATGATAGGTTTACATTTGCTGATTTAAGAATATTTATAAAGTGTATACATTATTCTCATTAGTTATGCTTCTAAATTTGAATCACGGGTTATCTGCATGCTACACATATATGTTTTTTAAAGCATTGGCATTTTCTGAGAAGTTCAATGCCTATAGCTTTAAACAAATATTTGGTTCCTAGTGTTTTCTAACTTCCATCTGCTCTTCCCAATAAAAAACAAAAATGTAGGGAGGCAAGCATTGCTCAGTGAGATCCACCTGCTTAGTGCACACGTGTGGACGTGTAGAGGTTACAGGTTATATGCGATTCCCGGGATGCAAGCTGCAGTGGACATTGGTTTTGCAATGTAACTCAAATCTATGCACTTCTTTGATTTGGTTTTTAAAGAAACCATATAAGGATCTTTTCTTGCAGAACGTGTTTTCTTGCAGAATGTGAAGTTTACACAAAACTTCAGTAGTTTCATTCTATTCAGTTTAGATAAGCAGCCAAAAAATTCAGAAGCCCAATCCAAAATTATTCTTGGTTTTACTTGCCAAAACATCAGATTAAATATCACATAAGAATAGGCTTTCTTGAAAGATTTCTGGGTCAGGACTTCCTGACTTTGACATGAAACAAGGACACCACAATACTACAAGTAGCTGGCTCGGATTGGAGGATGAGTGGTACCTAGAAGTCTAAACTAAAAATGCGATTTGCATCTTCTATCTGAATAACCCATAAGGATTTATTTTTGTCTATCCACATAGCAGCATCAGATTTAAATAGCATTTTCTCCTTAATGATTTTATCTTAATAAAATATCTTATCTTAACAAATATCTAATGGCTTATATATAACTTTACTCGAAGTTTGTTGAAATGCCATTTTTTTCAATAAACAATTCTTTGCCCTTAAGTAGAATACATACCCTTTAACCGCTTGATCATTACATTTCCTTTTCATGCTTCTGTGTGGTATAATTTTTGCACTTTAAATAGTACCCTATTAAGACATGTGGAGGATATTTTTGACTATATCATACCTATGGGTATTTGGTTTTTAAACATATTATGGTTTCTTAAAAGGTCTGGTATTGCAAAAACAAATTTAGAATGAAATTACTCGCTTAACTATATCCCTGAAATAGTTTGATTTCTAGCTGTGGATAAATCTTAGTTCCTTTAGAGGTTACCTCTCCCCCTTAGACTAGCCGTCCCCAGCAATTAGACTGCCAGTGTACTCGTGCTGACAGTTCCTGCATTGATTTACGGGGCTTGGAATTAAGGATTTTCTCATGAAGGATTATTGCTGAGTGGTTTCTAAGGCCTCCAAGTGCTGTGAAGATTATGCAATTAAAATTTGGTGTTTATCAATTTTAAGCCCTATCAGGTATTTATATTCTTTTCCCCTATACTTTAAATCAATTATATTTTAATTAGTTGCTTTAAGTTTTTCTTCTAACTGAAATAAGACAGTCTGAAAAGGATATATATAGCATGATTTCAACTACATGACATTCTGAAAAAGGGAAAACTTTAGAGACAGTAAAATTGATCAGTGGTTGACAGGAGCTCAGGGGGAAGGGGAAAGGATAAATAGGTGATGTAAAGGAAATTTTTAAGGCAGTAAAACTATTGTGTATGATACTGTAATGTTACATACATGAAATTATGCATTTGACAAAACCCTTAACACTTTCCAGCACAAAGCATGAATCTTAATGTTTGTAAATTTAAAAAAAAATTCTAGGAGGTTGAGGGATCTCAGAATGGAATGCAGACTGTAACAAGAGAATATATTTGTATTACAAATGTATGAAACAAACTCACAGAAGAGCATGGGGGTAAAATATGCTGACCTAAATAACTTTGGAAATGAGTCTACAGGACTAAAGATAAAAGGAACTGTACATAAGTACTATACTCTAGTCAATAAATTTGCTTCTCATGGGGGTACAGGTAAACAATTCTGATACTTATCTATCTATCTATCTATCTATCTATCTATCTATCATCTATCTATCTATCTATCGGAATTAAAAAACTAAGTAATTGGATGGCAGATGGTGGGAGTTGAATTTCTCTCTGTTTAGAATGGACTCTACAGATAAACCAGGGGAAGAGGCTGGAGTGATCCATGAGGTAATGGCTTAGAATTGGAGACAATCAGTATGAATTCATGTTTAGCTTTATATAGATACAAATTGTAACATATAGAAATATTTATAGATATGTGTATTTTACAGGGATTAGTATATACACACACATATTTCTTTGCTTTGTTAGCTAAGAGGGCCTAGAAACAATATCCCAGTTTCATAAATAGAGCCCAGATCTTGGTTTCTAACATCATTCTCCAAATGAAAAAAAACCAGGGCTCCTTTGAAAAACGACTGTAGGGTTGGGGAAGGAAATATACAAGGTAAGCCTGGAGTATCTTGTAGGGCCAAGAAGTAAGAAAAACCCCCAAAACAAAACAAAACAGACTGTTGAATCTCAGAGGGAAGGTGGGGTGGGTGGGTGAGAAGAGATCAACCAAAGAGCTTGTATGCATATATACATAACCCATGGACACAGACAATAGGGTGGTGGAGGCCTGGGGTGGGGGGTAGGGGCAGGCTATAAGGGGTCAATAGGAGAAAAAAGGGGACATATATAATACTTTCAACAAAAAAGATTTAAAAACAAAAAGAACAAAGAACACTGATGGAGCACCGTTCGTCTTATAGACTCATTTCCAAAGAGCTTCCAATGGCCAAAGTGGAACAATTTGAGTAATAAAACATAATAAGTTGTACTGGTTATATTCCAAAGTATACAGTAGATATCCATGAGTCTATATTTATATAAATAAATAATTGGATAAATTAGTAAATGTGGGAGATGAAAAAATATCTCACGTGTGGAAAAATTTGAATTAATTGATGTAGCTACTTTGCTCTCAAGAAGGGGAAGCCTAACTCCCCACACTTCAAGTGTGGTCTGTGCACAGCGACTGCCTTTAGAGCACAGTGTGAAAAGGAGGATGGACAGGGAGAGTGACTTTACAGCGGAGAAACCTAACAAATGCTACTTAGCTACCTGATGGAAAGTCAATATTGACCATCGTAACTCCGTCTGATAGCACTTACTTTTGACATGATGAGATGATCTTCCTTTGTGATCTTCTTCCCCCAAATCCCAAACCCCAGTTTTGTCTTGAGAAAATATCAAACAAATTCCAGTAGAAGGGAAGCCTGCACGTACCTGGCCAGTACTCCTCAAAACTGTCAAGGTCATCAAAAACAAAGTCAGTCTGAGAAACTGTCACAGCTATGGAGACAAAGCAATGAAATGTAATGTGGCATTCTGGATGGGACCTTGAAACTGGACAAGGACATTAGGTAAAACTAAAGGAACCAGAATAAACCACATGCTTTATGTAAAGCAATATATCCATATTAGTTTATTAATTGTAGCACTCATGCCATCCTAGTGAATGTCAGGAGTAGCTGGCTGTGTAGTCATGGGAACTCTGTGCTATCTTACAATTTCTATGTAAATCTAAGACAATTCTAAGAAAAAGAAAAAGAAAGTGTATTGAAAGGAAATTACATAAATACACATGATTGTATTAAAAAACACACAAAAGCAATGGAGAATTATGAAAAATATAAAATGAAAGTTCCTCAGCCTCTATTCCATTTTAATCCCTAGAGATAAGAAAATTAACATTTCGATTAATATGTTATCTACTTTTCTAAAATTTTTCTGGGCATATATATATATGTGTGTGTGTGTGTGTGTGTGTGTGTGTGTGTGTGTGTGTGTGTGTGTGTGTTACATTAGTGTTCTTTTCTTAGCATGTGGGAACATATACCAAGACTAGTGGTTAAGGGCAGGGAGGTAATATATAAGCAAGATTTACTGTTGTCAGGCACTGCTCTGTTAAAGGTAGTCAGAAGGAGTCAGACGTGGAAGGACTGATACCCAGAAACAAAACTGCTGTGGGAATTGTTCAGATGGTGAAGAGACAGATTTGATCCTATATTCTGTGAAGCTGTCCAGTCCAGCAGAGTGAAGACAGTAGCAGCTCTGACATCAACCTATCTAGACAAGTCATCGTCCAGGTGCCTGACCTGGAAGGTGAGTCAGAGGCAGGCAGCCTCAGGATTAGTGTCAGCAGTTATGGGACCTTCGCTATGAAAAGGGGCTCAGGTCAGAATTCTTTTCCATAGGATGGACGCTGGCCAGAGCTGGGCAGATTATCAAGCCAGAGACTTAGGCATAAGAAACAGCTAACACTCAGAACCAGGATAAAACACTGGACCACTGTAGTGACATGATGTTGAGCCTTTAAAAAGTGGCTTCTTTCTGATATTCAGGGCAGACTGGCCTTAGAAATCTGATGTGGTCTAAGTATGGGAGATGGAGATACAGCAGAGGGAAGGAGAGGATTAGTCAGGTGTAGGCAGGGCAAAGTCAATTGAAGGTCCTTTGTTTTACAGATCAATATGCAATGGGTAGTGAATGCCATTTAGAAAAATGTAATTCAATTTTAATGTATTAGAATGTACAGGTTTGGCAATAAATTTATGCTGATTTTGTAAAATGAATTGGAGAGACTTCTATCCTTTTCTGTGGTCTGGGATAGTTGAGCAATGTAGGGACAATTTTAAAACTTAGCTTTATTATTTTAGTGGCAGATTACCTTTAAAATCTTTTGTGTTTATTGCATTTATTTCTCATTTTTTTGAATAAATTTGAGGTACTTTACAAAACCCAGTTTCCTACGAAGGAGGCAGAGATTGGAAGATTGGGAATTGGGAAAACAAATGTTGAAGATTCAAGAGAAAAGAGTGATGGAGTCAAGGCCAGAATAGCTTCTTGAGGGCTGTTCTATAAATACTTTTGGGATTTTCAAAGAGACATTGCTTAAAGGGAAATATTTCTGTCTTTTATTTTGACTTTGACCTAAGCTCTCTTTATCTAAATTACATGATAAATATAATTTATTTACATTTATGTAAATAATATGATGTTTTTGGAGTAAGTAAATATTTTCAACCCTAGAAAAGCAAGGCTTTGGTAACCACAGTGACCTTGGCAATAAGTGCAGTTTAGAGTCACTAAAAGAAGGTGCGAGGTTCTGAGTTTTTAAATGATTTGTGAGTCATGTCTCTTTCTTATAATGGGATGACTTTGGCCATTTATATACATGTAAAAGCAGGGAACTGACAATAAGCTGCTTTTACTGAAGTTCTAACAATGGTTTCTTTCTGTTTCTTACACACACACATACACACACAGAATTTTCTGATGTGCAGAATCTAAGATATATATATATATATATACATATATATATCTATAAACATTGTATTTATTTTTTAATACAACAATTTAATAATTTAATACAGGAAAATTTCTTAAATGCTTATTGTGTACTATACTTATTATTGCTCCTTTAAAAAATGCCTCTTATATAGGCTCCTAGATTGAACATGAAAAAATATAGTTAGTGTTTACTCTGGTTCAATTTAGGTAGGAAACTCTAACCCTAAAATTATTTAAAGAGAGAGTCTGGATTTATCATAACAGACTGCATTAAATTTGAAGTTTAATTTTTATTGATAAAAATTTAAAGCATGCTTTAATTAAAACATGAAATATTCTAAATATAAATGAGTTGATGTAGAAAATAAAGATGCTTTAACATTTCTTCTGTGTTTCTAACTTGTGTGTTACCCATAATATGAGATTTTCTATGTGGGAAAAGGCGTAAAGCTATGGTCTTTGGGGCATGGGCTCAAGCCAGATCTGCACAGCCAACTTCGGCACACAATGAAACATATTAAATGTTTTCTGTGCTGTAAGGCAATAACAATTTAGAAAGGAGTTGTATATATTGCTTACTTTGTCTTTATATTACTCATATTGCCAAATTTGGGTTATGATTTCCTTGCGGAAGTCAGAAAAATGAAATACACAATTTAATTGCATTTTCTAAACAAGATATGTAAACAGATTTTTGTACATTATATGCATTCTTTACATGAGAACAAAAGGCTTAACAATATAGCTATGTCTATTTCAATTCTTTGACAAAAATTCCACAATTTAGTAATTGCACACATATTTCTAAGCATAGGTAGTTTATTAATAATACTCTCAAGTAAACTATATTTAACTAGTCAGAAAACACTTTTAAATGGGCATACTTATTTTGGATTTGAACAATGTTTAGCATGTGGACAGGACTGAATGTGTTATTGAGATTAACATAAATTATGTGCTAAAATGTGATTTATATTTAGAAGCTAGGCTCAATCTCAGTTTGAATTCCACTAAATATCTGTACAACATAAAGGTATGTTCTTCATATATATTCTGTATATAGCAGTTGAAAAACAAAAACATAATTGAAAGACAATTATGCTATTCTTTAGAAGAACAAAATTTGATGGTGATTTTCTCCACATCTATTGTCCCATGTCTTCTTTCTAAGAATGCCCTGATTTTCATTTATATATTTACCTCTCTTCTGGGAAGCCCAGAAGCTTAAAAGAAAGCTCACGTCTGGTCTAAGGCAATCCCATCATCCTTCCCACAGGAACAGGTTTAGAAACCCAGGGTTAAACCAATGAGGCCACAGCAATTATTTTGCATGTGACATGTGACCCAATTTGGGCCCATGAGACATAAGGAAAGATTGCTGAGGTGTCCTAAGAGAGAAGTCTTTTCTCTTTGAAATATTTTGTGGTGTACAAACGTGAGACCTAAAACTGCTATATAGCCATTTAGTCACCAATTTGTGGATGTAGCCACATACTGGGCACAGTTAAAGGCATAGCAGGGAAATGGAAATAGTTGCTGGATTAAGCCAATTCTATCACTTGCTCTCCCTCTGTAAGTCATTATGGAAATTTTTGCATGGTTCAAGTCAGTTTGCATTTTCTCATCAAAAACATACTAAATTGAGCCCTGACCTGAGTGGCTCAGTTGGTTGGAACATCGTCCCATACACTGAAAGGTCATGGGTTTGATTCCCGGACATTGATGTTTTGAATTACTCATAGTTGCCCAGGATATGCCATGTGCTCTCTCTTTCTCCTTCTCACTAAAATTAATGGAAACATATCCTTGGGTGAGAATTAAAAACAGCAACAACATCCTAAATTGATACATTTACAAATGCTGAAATTAGAGTTTGGATTTTCAGCATAGTTCTAGTCCCAAGAAATTTAATTATTCTGGAAGAAGGCAATTCATTAAGTATTAAAATAAATAAAATTTATTTTTAAATATGTTAAGTGTTAATAGACTTACAAATCATAAGAATAATTTGTGAGACCATCTATGCTGATTTGGGGTTTGAAAAGTATGGCCTTCAATTTTGGAGCTAATTTTATCAGTATGAAATTCTCAAATTTTGGAAAGACACTAGAAGCTCATCATCAGAAAATTATTAAAACATTTTCCATCTGTTAATGATTATGGTATTCTTGCTTTAGTCCATCATAAAACAATTATTAATATATCTTGTTCTCTCACTATTCTTTTATTCAGTTTCATAACAGTAGCTACAATTTAATAGTGAACAATAGTACAGCTTTTTGTAAGCCACATTTAGCTATAAACCTTCACATTCATTTAACATTCAGTTATTATTATTTTTTTAGTAGAGTATCCAGTTTGTGCTAACAGGGTGCTAGCTGTCGGTATCAACCATGTTGCAGTTATAAAGCCTGACCTCTAAGAGCTTATTGACTTGCAGCTTAAACAGAAAAAGAAGTGAGCAATTAAATTCAAAGTGATAAGAATGCTATGGGGCTAAGTACAGAGTCTTATGAAAACACCTGATTGGTGGCATATAATCCAGACTTGGGTAGTTAGAGGAAACTCAGAAAAAGTGATGTGTAAGCTGACACTAAAAGGCCAAGAAGAAAATAGTCATCTTAACCATGGGACGTTCTCAGAGGAGGAAAGTGTAGAAGTGAGGTTCTGGGTGGAGCAACACAGGCACAGAGAGTGGAGAGCACATGGCTCATCCTGGGCAACTATGAGCAGTTCAAAATGCCGGAGCATAGAGCATCTTCACATCACAAGATGTCAGGTTATGGAGGATCTCGGGAGCCTGCTTATGAGTTTGAACTTAATATCGAAAACGATGGGAAACTTTGGGAAGAAAAAACTTTAAAAATAGGACTCATTTAGCACAATCACTCAAAAGGGATGTAGATCAGGGCAGGGAGACCAGTAAGAAAACATTTGCAGTAATTTGAACAAGAAATGATGGTGGCCTGAGTTCTTTCAGGAAGAAAAATGAACAGGATTTAGTGATCAATTGGGTATTGTGAAAGGTTGAGGTGTTAATTTAATACATTAGTTAATGCATTAAATAATTGGCAAAAGGCTTACTTCCGTAGAGTTTCTTTAGGCTTGAACAGAAGTTTTATTCATAAAGTTACCAAGACGTCTATACTCTGGGAAAGGGAGCATATGTAGGACTGCAACCCCAATATAATAAGCTCACTCCGTCTTCAGAGTCGCTGAAAAAATAGCTTTGTGTTTGAGCACAAGGGACTGGGCAGAAGACATGCATGAAAGTGTAGGATTCTCCTCCCCAAGGCTTTCTAATGATCAGAATCTCATCAGTGCTCTTGAGCTCCGAGGACAGGAGTGACACCTGGCACAAATCCACGATGGATTAGTAGCTATGCATGTGGCTTTGAACTTCAGAATAGCAATGAGGTCATCATTGTTGGAAAATTTTAAAGTAGTAGAAAATGGGAAAACATTCATTTCAACTTATAATTAAAGGCATTTGAATTAAGGTTGTTTGGGGGTACTTGTAACTTGAAGAAACTGTTAAGAGAAAAGGGGAAACTAAAGACAGAGGTATAAACTCAAAAGCAGTTTGCTTGAATGAACTAAGAAACAACAAAGGAAAAGAGAGAGGTCAATACATTCTTATACTGAATTTCAGTTGCTTTTGTATAGCAATGTATCTTTTGCAGTAGTTTTTTTTTTCTTCAGTTTTTCTCTTTAGTACGTATTCTCTAATAATAAAAAGAAAAGGAAGAGAAAAACTATAGCCTCCATCACAAAAACTTTTCTGATCACAGCATGTTGTTACTCAATCTCTTAATGATCCACTAAAAACAAAAACAACAAGTATGTGAACTTCTGTTATGTCCACGATGTATAAAACCCTTTTCTTTTCAAGATTAAATATTCTACACTTTATATATTATTCCCTACTATTTAGAGTCTAAAAAGAAAAAAAAGGTGATCTCTATAAAAATTTGTCTCAAGTTAAAATTTTCTTGTTTATTTTTGTGACTATAAACACACATACAGAAAGGAAACATATTAAGTTCAATTATTTATTACTTAGTGAGCATCTTGTAATCATGATCTAAGAGGAAATAGAAAACTGCCAGGACCCAGAAGCACTGCTTGTGCACCCATCACTATCCCTTCTACAAATTTCCACTACTATAATTTTTATGGTAATTCTATTCATGCATAATTTTATAGTTATAGCGAAAACATATGCATCCTTTAACACTATAGTTTAGTGCTAGTATACATTATTTTAGTGTGGAGTTTTTTATTCCACATTATGTTTGCAAGATTCATCCATGGCATTGTTTGTACTTAAATATTCATACAATTCATAGGAATTGAATGGTTATGCCAAAATATACTTACCTATTCTAATTTTATGAGATTTTGGCTTTTCAGTTTGGCGTTATTTAAAAAATGCTGTTATAACACTCTTGACCATTCTCTATGTGCATATACACTCATTGCCATTGGATATATGCATAGAAGTGGAATTGATGAATCATTAGATAATGTGTAAGTTCAACTTTAGTAATTAATGCCAAACAGTTTTCCAAGGGGTTATATCAATTTGTACTTTAAACATAGGTCATGAGAGTTTTATTTGTCCCAACTCTGTCAATTCTTGTGACTGCCAGTTGTTTTCTTTTTCTTTCTTTTTTTTTCTCTTTCATTTTCTTAAACTGTTCTTGTGGGTATGTAGTGGTTACTCATTATGGTTTTATCATTTTCCTGATTACTAATGCAATTGAGCCCTTTTTCATTTTTATTAACTACTTTGAATTTTTTCTTCTTTGAAGTGCCTATTTAAATCTTTTGCCCATTCTTCTATTGGAATGTCTTTTTTTTTTTATTGATCTGTAGATGTCCTGTAGATTCAGTATGTGAGCCCTTTGTCAAGTACATGTATTACATATATATAATCTCCCAGTGTGTATGGATTGCCTCTTTTTTATCTTCATAGTGTCTTTTGATAAAGAGAGGTTGTTGGTTTTAATGTACTCTATTTAGTTAATCTTTTTCTTTATGTGTGGTTAATGCATTTTCTTCCTTTTGAAACATTGTTTCTTACTCTAAGGTCAAAAATATTATCTTAAAGTATATTATAGAATGTTTGTTACTATTTGCTTTTCACCTTTAGGTCTAAAATCTACCAGAAATTTATTTTTTGTGTATGTACAAGAATAACTTCTCTTTTTAAAAAAAATTGATATCCAATTGTCCCAGCAAAATTCACTCCCCACTGCTTTACAGTACTAACTTTTTCATATGTCAACAGTCTATATATGCATACATCTGTTTGTGTGATTCCCATTCTAATTAATTGCTCTAATATGTTCATTCACCAATAACTCACTATTTTTTTTAATCCTCACCTGAAGATATGTTTAATGATTTCAGAGAGAGTGAGAGGAAGGGAAAGAGAGAGAGAGAGAAAGAGATAAATAAAAACATTGATGTGAGAGAAAAACCTTGATTGGTTGGCTCCCTCAATGCATCTCAACCAGGGATTGAACACACAACCCAGGTATGTGCCCTGACTGGGAATCAAACCCACAATCTTTTTGGTATACAGGATGATGCTCCAACCAACCGAGCCACCCATCTGGGACAATGACTCACTATTTTAAATATACATTATTATCGTTGTTCTATACAGTTAGTATTCATTTAGATTTACCCACTTATATGCATTTATATTGCTCTTCATTCTTCTATCTAAAATAATTTTCTTCCGCCTGTAACCCAAACTTCCATCTGAACTTATTTTTTAAATAGTCATAAAAGATGACTATCTTTTAGTACAAGTCTTCAGGAGAAAAATTCTCTCAATTTCTGTTTGTCTGGAAAAATATTTACTTCTCCTTTATTCTTGAAGTATATTTTTACTGGGTATAAAATTCTAGGTTAGTGGAATAATATATTTATTCATCCCCATAAATATATTATTCCAGTCTCTTGTTTTTATTTTTTTCTATTAAGAAGATGGCTCTCTATCCAAACATTGCTCTTTTTGAAAGAGAGTCTGTCTTATTTCTCTTGCCTTCTTTTTCAGGTGGTGGGTGGATGGGTTCAATGGGTTTGCTATGACACACCTAAGTATAGATTTATTTTATCCTGCTTATGATCTGTAGGCATTCTTAAATCTGTCATTTAATATTTTTCATCAATTTTGTAAAGTTCTCAACAATTATCTCTACAAATATTTCTTTTGCCCCCACATTTTCTCTATGTTAATGTTTCAAATATTTATATATTAGAATTTTCAACACCTCCTCTAACTCTTGTACCCACTATTCTGTATTTTCATTCTTATTTTCTCTCTTTTTCCCTTTTGTTTCAACTATAAATGATAACTTTTAAAGATTATATTTTATAATTTTACTTTCTAGAAAATAATAATGTACTTCTCTTTGTATATTGAAATTATATCTAGCCACCTTGCTACATACAGTCACTTAACTTTTCTAACATTTTGTCTATATACATTGTTTTCTAGGTAAACAATTATGTCATATGCAAAAACCTTTTTTTCCCCTTTGAGATATTTAGGACATTGAGCTTGGCCACATGACTTGTTTTAGCCATTGGGATATTATTAACATGATGAACGTGGAGGCTTAACATACGGGTGTACAATTGGACTGGTCTTTGAACTCCTATCTTTAGCCTTGAGAAGACCATGCTTTAGATAATCATTGGTCTAAAGAAGATGAAAACACAAGTTGAGATCTGGATTCAATCCATAGCTTAAAGCAAGCCCAACTAGTCTTAGACTATATAGACAAACCTTAGCAAAGTGAGAAATTAATGTTTATTATGGAATACTACTGAGATTATGTGGATGTTTGGCAACAGCATACTGATATAAAATTGAACTCTTAGTCATGGGATAGTGCTACAATTTTAATATTTCTAACCAATCTTACAATCTACTCCCCGTTATATTTTATCCCTTATTGTCATTTACCTGCAAAAACAACTCTCACCCATACTCTCCTGGTTCCTTCCTGCCTTTATATTTTTGCCAGGTTTAGCAATTTTTTTTTGGTATGTAAGCTGTTTTCTCTCAAAGTGGGTGTTTTAATAAAAAAATACCACCATTAACCTGGCTATGTTAACAGAACCAAACATTATGAAAGCTATAACACAGGTAGACAGCAATAGTCATTCACATGGTAAGAAAAAATTGAGATGAACAACTATTAATTTCCAGACACTATTCTAGAAGCTTTCACATGCATTTGCTTATTTAATCTTGCCAGTATTTTATTGTTTTAGGCATTTTTTGGAGCTAGTGAGAGAGTCATGATTTGGGTCATGATTCAGCTCTGACTTCAATGCCTATATTCTCCCTACTAGACCCATATTAATCAAAGTGTAGTCCATGGACCATGCACCATCAGCTCCATCTGACAGACCTAAATCAGAATCTGCATTATAGCAAGTTCTCCAGGTGAGTCCCATGCACATTAAAGTTTGAGAAGCAGTGCCTCAATGCCTATGATCTTTGCAGCACATGTGTACTGGGCGGGGGGGACTTAGAAACCGTTAACAATGATCCTCAGAAAATTGGTCTTAAAAGAAGCTTGATAAATAGCAATAACCTAAATCTCTCAGTGGCCTTAAAAACAAGATTTAAATGGGGCTTCAATTTATGGATTTTCTGGTTAATTTTGTGACTTTCTCTTTCCCTCATCCATATTAGAAAACCTCAAGTTAATTGAATAAGTTGTAGTGGAGAATTTTTATTAAGGAGCCCCTAAGGCTAAACATAGTTCTAGGCAAGAATAAATAATAAGACATGTTTCATATCCTTAAGGAGCTCTTAATATAAATGGGAAAAAACACACAGATGACACCGAAAGAAAAGAACATGGGAAAAATAAGGAAAGAGCACATAAACAATGATCTAGACTAGAAGTAGGCATATTACAGAGCTATGTGTTTTATGGGAATTGCTGATGGTGTCAGTGACCAGAGCTACATGAGTTTAGATCTTAAGGCTTCCTGCAAAGGTGATTCTAATCAACGTTTTAAGGGCAGAACTGTGGTCCATAAGGCAGTAAGTACTGAGACATTTCATTAAGTAGAAATGACAAAAGTATTTATATAGAGATGGGGCCAAGAAAAATCATGATATATACATAGAAGTGAAGATATTTGTCTAGAGACAAATAATGAGTTGAGGTCAGGCTAGTTAAGAGTTCATGCTAAATCAAGTATGTCAAGCATAGAGAAAGAAGTAATAGCAGAAAAGGAAAGGAAAAGGGGAAGAATGCTGTATGCATATGTATTGGTCTGGCTTCTCCAGAGAAATACAACCAGCAGAACTGAGAGAGAGAGTTTTATTAAAGAATTGGCTCATACAATTATAGAGTTGGCAAGTCCAAACATTTGCAAAGTATTTTCTTTAGGCCTTGATCTGATTGTATGAAGCCCACCCACATTATAGAGGGCAAGTGCTTTACTCAAAATCTACTGATTTAAATATTAATCACACATAACATCTGGACTGGTGTTTGACCAAATAAATGGGCACCATAACTTCATCAAGTTGACACCTAAAATTAAGCATCACAGCATATGTAGAGTCATTAAAATTGTCTAAGATGTCCTTTCAGTGCTGGTGGAATAGGGTGATTACAGCCAACTGACTGCCAACATTTTCAGTGCAGGGTGTGATCAATAAGCTTGCACCAATTATTATTACACTTAGGAAACATTTTTTAACTGCATTTTAACTATTAGGTTGATATTAATAGATATCCAGTGTCAATATCACAGAAGTTGACATGGCATTCCATTATAGTTTTTTTTTTAAATTTAGTTTTAGACACCATGATTTAATAAAAGCAGGGTTCATCCAGAGTAGAATGTTCAGAATAGTTTGCTGTTGAGTTAAGAAGATTAGGAGGATTCAATAATTGATTGTTAAGAAAACACAAGAGAAAGTTAAAGCTATTGTATGTTGCTTCAGAGTACTGAGTAGGACCCATGAGTTAGAACTACATCAGGTAGGTAGAACTTCTGAGCAAACATAACTTCACTGAGCCAAGCCAGCTCTCTAGAAAATCGTTCCTGGAAGCATTGAGCTGAACCTGGCTTACACTTTTGCAGAGGTAGTATGGAGGAGTTTCCTGGGTAGGATTTCAGGTTGTCCATTCTGCCTCTAAGATGCTGTGATTCAAAGGCAGTGTTTTTGCTTTGTCATTTTGCTGCCAGTTCCTGGGCTAAATAAATATTTGGGTATGAACTATGTAAAAAGGAACCAGGAAACTCTGGAGCATTTAGCTGTTCTTTTGATCTTTGTGTTTGCTTTCAGATCAGCAGTTAAGAAAGTGAGTGGAATGGTGGCCCTATGGGTCATTTTCATTTTCTTTATGCTTTTCTGCATTTTCCAAATTTTCTACAATGAATGTGTATTAATGTTATTTTTAACAAAGCAAAGGGAGTGGGTACAAGGCTACAGTCTACTTTATGTTGACCACAAATGAGCCTGTGTATAGAAGCCTTCCGGCCCTTAGAATAGTGCAGGGGTCTGTGAGACAGCAGCTGGGAGGCAAGAGGAGCCAGAACTTTGCGTAACCTCTTATTTTTTTAAAAAAGTCCCATCGTGGTTTTGACCAGTATTTTTTAGCATACAGTTATTCCAGGCCCCCTATTTTCTAGCAGATTCATAACACCAAAATTAACATGTGCTTTTCCTTTCCTTTCTAAGTTGGAAATGTCCAAAACTCAATGTCCCAGGGTGTGTCAAGGAGGTAAAACCTAGAGGGTGGTGGAGACTTTGCCCAGTGTTCTCTTTTCTGTGATATGACAGGAGGTCAAGCACTAGGAAGGGCTTAGCTCATGCAGATTTTACTGAGATGTAGTTGGGAGATGGAGTGTAGCTGAGTGGAAAACCTCTGGGGAAAGAGATCTTCCACTTGTTGAGTGTTCATTTCAGGTTGGAGAGATCATCAGGCAGATATGAAAGCACACTGCCAAGAAGCAAGCTGGCTACACTCTTATACCAAGGCCTTTGTGTCTCATTTGACTGCAGTACAGCTCTGCAAACTCTTCCCCTAAGCATGGGCAACATGGGTCACAATTAGCTATTGTGTTCTTTTTGAAAGAGACCCTGCTGGAGATAATGAACTCAGTGACATAAGAACTTGAACACTAATGTCTGGTATAATCTACTGCTACATAAATATGTGTTCACAAGCCCCAAGAAAGACTTTAAGCAACAGATTGCCTCGGGACTTGAGAGAACTATTGGCACTAGAACTTTAAAACTCTTCTTTAGAATAAGGCTTTAGTCCTCTGAACATTCCCCAATTGGTCAACTAAAATTTGACTGTAACTTTTCAAGTTCCTGGACTCAGCAGCAAATAAAACTAAATACTAATTGGCCAGTAATCTCAATCTTGTTCTTTTTATCCACCAGAGGAAAAAAAAGCCAAGCTAAAGGTTTTATTTATCATTTATGTAGTATATTAAGAAGCATACATTCAAACTCTGAAAAACTAATTCAAGAATTGTTTTAATTATGATGATAAGGCATTAAAAGAAAAAGTCATTATTGTTGAAACTATTACATATGTCTCCCCTTTTTCTCATTGACTTCTTCTAGCCCACCCTCATCCCCGCCCCAGGCCTTCACCACACTATTGTCTGTGTCCATGGATTATGCATAGATGCATACAAGTTCTTTGGTTGATCTCTTCCCACCCACCCATCCACCTACCCCCGCCTTCCCTCTGAGATTTAACAGTTTGTTCCATGCTTCTGTGTCTCTGAATCTATTTTCTTCATCAGTTTATATTGCTCATTAGATTCCACATTTGAGTGAGATAATATATAATACTTTCAACAATAAATATTAAAAAATGAAGCAAGGCAAA
The DNA here is from genome assembly GCF_000412655.1 of Myotis brandtii. Taxonomy (NCBI): domain Eukaryota; kingdom Metazoa; phylum Chordata; class Mammalia; order Chiroptera; family Vespertilionidae; genus Myotis; species Myotis brandtii. The sequence continues at coordinate 10,782,183 of NW_005354291.1, forward strand.
GCAAACCATATAGAAGTCTGCTGAAAACATCTAATCTGTATATGCTAGTTCAGAAAGAGAAGGAGTTAGATGATATATACTTTATGAGACTGACACGCTACCTACTGCGCTAACGAGGCACCTTATGGTATATACTTTAAAAATACTGCAAACAGCCCAGCCGGCATGGCTCAGTAGTTGAGCATCAAACTATGAGGTCAGGGTTCGGTTACTGATCAGGGCACATGCCCGGGTTGCAGGCTTGATCTCCAGCGTGGAGCTTGCAGGAGGCAGCTGATCAATGATTCTCTCTTATCATTGATGTTTCCATCTCTCTCTCCCTCTTCCTTCCTCTCTGAAATCAATAAAATATATTAAAAAAACAGTATTTCCTGATGACTGAATGTGAGAAAAGAGAGAAAAACAGGAGTCAAGGAAGAATCTAAACTTGGGGGCCAGAGCAATTGAAAGAATTACTTGCTATTAATTAAGATAAAGAAAACATTTATGGAGTTTGGAAAGAGTGACATTGTAGGAAAAGAGACAGATTGGGAGTTCAGTTTGGGATTCATTAATTGTAGGCAAATAGATATACAGCTTCATATTCAGGGGAAAGGTATGGATAGATAGAGGCATTTTTGAGTGGTGTTTAGCAACTGAAATTGATTTAAATAAAACATAAAAACCCTAAGTACATGGAATCAAATTGAGCATTGAGGATATTTATTATGAGATCTTTTTTCTCTTCATTTCTGTTATCATTTTAAGGCCATGTTGTTCATGACGAGCTGAGATAACTGACTAAATTCCAATAAAGAGAATGTGGGTTTTACCAGAAGAAAAAGAAAAAAGAAAAAATCAGATTGGAAAATTCCATAGCACTGCCAATTTCAGAGCTGAGGAGAGCAGTTTCAGTACTTTCTCTGGTGTAAAGATGGACTGATTACTTTTATGCTGAAGCTGAGAGCTCTATGCCAACCAGAGAATGAGCTTTCAGGAGAGATGGAGGTAGGGCAGGGTGATGAAGTCACTGAAACTCTCCCCTTGTCTTATTTCTAATGTGACTTGAAGCTAGAACCTGTGAAGTTGCCCATCTTTGTCAGGTTATTATTGTTCTTGTTGACTAGTTGAAAGCATACTTAAATAATATACTACTCTAAATGAGCAAAAGCGATGTGTAAGAGTAGTCTTTAGAGTGTTGTTATAAGCATCTTAAGTGTAGATCAATAGAAAGTTAATGAAGTCATTTATCATCCATTCTTATAATGGACTACAATGTTGCTCTGGAAAAGAATGATAGAGATCTGTACACATTGAGATGGAACAATCACCTAGACACAGTCAGTGGAAAAAGCAAGGGGCAGAACAGCATATATATATTTCAATCCCTCAAATTGAAGATGGCAAATGTTGATGAAAAGATTAAACTTAAAAAATGCACTACTCAAAATTTAAAAGACTAAATAAATCATAAATAAAATTTAAATGATTAACATTTTAATTTTTTTGTGGAAGTTTGTAGCATTTATACTTCTAAAATTACTAAGGCTGGAAATTGCACAAAGAATTTGGGACAATGCAGAGAATGCCTTACTGCATTAAGAAATGAGAAGATAGATAAATAGATAAATGATAGATAGATAGAAAGATGATAGATAGATATGTACACACATACATACATAAATCCTCATATATATATTGGCTGATGTATGTGTATAAGATACCTCATATATAGTGGCAATTTAAACTGCTTCCCAAAGGACAGCCAGAAGTGGAGGCAGGGCAGATTGTGGGACCGAGGTAAAGGGGATGGGTAAACTTTTCACTGTATACCCCATTTTAATGTTTGAATTTTTTATTTAAAATGCCATAGGACTGCTATAGTATTTTAAAAAATAATATGAAAAACATAATAAAATGCTGTGTGAAGGAATGGTTTGAGAGGAACTTTCTTGTGCAGGACAGGGACTGTTTAATACACTTAGTTTCACCCATCACCAGCATGCAGAAAGCACAAAGTACCTGTTTGAGAGTTGAGAACACCAATGAACTACACTAAATGCCCCCTCAAGTAGAAGGGTCTGCCTTAGAGGAAAGTATTTACTTTCCTGGCAAGGAGAAAGAGGCAAGCAGAGAGTCCTATTCCTGGAAATAAAAGTCTAGTTATCATCTCAAAGAGGTATACGAATTTTGGGATATCTGTAACTTTCTATCTTTGCTACTTCTTTGTTCTGTTTTCTTCCCCAGTCAAAGACAACAAACCAGGTGAAAGAGGAGATCTCATCCTTGGTGACAATATGGGAGGAGAATGCTCAGAGGACCTTGTTTGCTCTGTAGCAAGTCTTGGGTGAAGGTGATGGTGGAGAACACGCAAGGAGACAATGTGTTGAGTTGGAGAAAGGAGAGCAAGCAGGGGTCCTGTGGCTTGTTAAAGAAAGAAAATTCAGCCCTGGGAGGGGAAGTGGTCCTCGGGTTTAATTGTCTCCTGTTTGCTCTCTATCCATGAGGCCTGGGTGATAAATCTTCACATTTCAGACTTGTCAGGCTTCTGCTCTTTGGCCTCCTTTTGTGGGTAAGAATTACTACAGTTTCAGTTGCTTTTTGCAGTGATCACTCTCTACTCGATACCCCTGCTCCGGTCAAGTTCTTCCTCCATGTGAAGCATTATAGACTAACCAGAGGGCCCCCAGGGCTCTCTGGACCACACTTGGGACAAACTCTGGCTCAAATGATGCATGACTAGGAAATAAAATACAGTATATCAAATAGTTGTCCCCACTTATCATATCCAAATTGTGACAGTTACAAGGAAAAAATACAGAAAACCCAGTAACAATATACTTGCCTTAAATATTACATCATCTTTCAGGAAAGGCAGCCGCATTTCTGTGATGTATGGGATGTATCTTAGTTAAGTGAGTTCTTTGCCCTTGGGTTTTGAGCTGTGGTATGCCATGGCTGAAAAATGAAAGGGTAATAGGCATTTCACTGTACAAAAAAAATGTGTAACACCTTTTCTCATATTTTGTGGGGGCAATTTCTATAGAAATTTGCTTTCCTATTGGTTAAGAGAAAAGGCATGAAATCATTTAGTACAATTATCATAGGCCATTTTGTAAATCATAGTCTGATTTTTAGAGAGTCTGAATCTCTCAACCTTTTTTGTTCTGTAGCATCTGATTTTGACTAAAACCTGAGTAGAGTTATTTGTAAAACTGATCATTTTTTTTCATCAGTAGCATCACTTAAAACATTAAATATTCTAATGAAACATACCAGAATTCCACACTGCAATACACAAGTGCACAAATTTCCAAGAATGTAGTTTATTTCTGATAATATATAGAAGGTGTATGTGGATTTTGAGTTTATAGTGGAAAAGAGACTTTTAAAATTTGCTGGTAGGTAAGCAACATAAACATTTGAAATCTTGTTAATAGGCTGCTATGGACTGAATTGGTCCCCCCAAATTCCAATGTAGAAGCTCTATGGAGCAGGTAAGTTGGTAATCAGGGTTAAGAAGGTTATAAGGGTATGGTCCTGATATAATAGGATTAGTGACCTTATACAATGAGGCACCAAAGACCTCTCTCTCTTCCTCTCTCCATCTGTGAGCAGAGGGAAGACTATGTGAGCACACAGCTGTTGACAAGTCAAGAAGAGACTCTCACCATAAATGAACATTCTGGACCATAATCTGGGACTTCCATCCTCCGGAAGTGTGAGAAAATACATTTCTGATGTTTAAGCCATTCATCTGTGGTACTTTGTTATGGCAGCCTAGCAGACCGATACATAGGCCAAATAAGCACTCTGTGAATAACAGAATCTTATACAGAATCTAATTTTAGGGGCATCCTAAAATTGTGTGCATTTTATACATTATGACAACATTAAATATTATAACCACTTACTTTTTACTTTAAAAATTTCCCTACTAAAAGTTCAAAGTGTTTAAATATAGTAACTTCTAGATACCCTTCACTCAAAAACTAGTAAATTCACTATATACTTCACATCTCTGAATTTATCATTAGGAAAGAGAGATATCAGAGAACTCCAATTGAGTGTTACAAAGGTCAGAGGTTAATTTAGTGTGGAATATTTTTAGTAATTTTTTGGCCATAACTCCATGGATTAACAAAAGTAAAGAGACTGCACATCATCTTCCCCATCTTTGAAGATTTAATATAAGAAGACGAAACATTGAGAGCTCAGAGAACAGATGCACCCATTCTCAACCCTTGAGCACATGATTTATTTCTCAGACCTTTAATAATACTTTTCAATCTTAGTGCAATTGGTTTAGTTTTATTTGTTAACTTTTTTTTTTGCTACAGATTTCTTAAATGTAGCTAGATGTGTATATCTCTATCATCATCTCAACTTCTGCCTCTACCCCTGCGTCTGTATCTACCTCAACCTCTATGCTGTGTCACATGAGACTGTTTCTTAAATATATTTTCCTGGGAGATTCTGGTGCCTAGCTTTTAAGCATGCCACAACCCCTCTCCTGCCACATGCCTCAATAAATCTGTTTTTTACTTGATCAACAGGAAATTGAAATCTTAATAATAAAATGCAGGTTGGTGACTTGACACCTATTCCAAAAAGTGTGATAAAAGAAAGATATATTGAAGGAGTAAAGAAACTTGACTGATATTGTCTCAGAATATTATATTACAGCTGAGCAGCTCGAAGTTGGGACAGTTGTTTGACTCTGAAACCCCTTATAGGTCTTAAACATGAGCTCCATTCTCCTGTCTAGGTTTATACCTGTGCATTGCTGATCTGAAAATACATCAATATCTCTAGACTTGTGTTGGACACAGCAAAGATCTGGAATGCTTCTCTCCTCTTTGAGGGAAGGGGAGGACGCCTCATGCACTGGCTGTGACCAATCAAGTTTTGCTTGATGCCAAAAAATTAAACACAGTAAGGCCAGACCTTGTCAGCAACGAGTTGATTGCTTTAAATAAGGGAGATTTCCTGAATGTTTAAATTGAAACTTCGACTTTGATTAAAGCAAAGAGAAGTACCAGGATGGCTTCCTAACTTTTTAGTTCCTAAAATTCCTGTGAGGTCTGGAGATGACAAATTCAATTCTGATGTGCTGTGTTTTACACTCTGCAGGCTGTAGTAAAAGGGAAAACTAATCAAGCTTGGGTTTCCCATGGGCTGAGCTTTAAGATGTTTTCCTATTTAAAGCCATGGAAATATGTTAAAACCCACATAGGCAGGATGAAGTTTACACAAGACGAAGACTATGTGACTGTGTTTTTGCACAGTGTGCATATTTTGACTTTTCATTATTTTTGGTTTCCCTTATCTTTTATTCTATTTAAAATTACATTCCTACCACATTTTTATTATAAAGATGAAAAATGGTTTAAATACATATGCACAAAAATATATACTATATATTACAAAATGATTTTGTTGTCAAGTAGAACACATTAGCTTGAATTTAAAATTTGTAGTGAAAATAAAAAATAGAAAACTGATGAATGACCAACATATAAATAGATGGCTATATATCCAGGAATGCCAAGATAAAATTGAAGAATTTATTTTTAGAGTCAGTGCCATTATCATGTAATTAAAATATTAACTACTATGTAAAATCATCAAATGAGAAGAAACAAGAAAGGGAAATGAATTTTACAGAAACCATTATTTGTAAACAAATTGTAATTACAGGTAGTGCTTTCCATTAGAGGATGGAGCAAGGGCCTTCCATTCAGGTCTCTGCCCCATTTTAAGCTGGTCATTAGGCCAGTTTCTCATTAAGTGTTATGTCTATGAAATTATAGACAAAACCAGTCTTACAATGAAATTAAAAATGTTATATGTGTATGTTTGTACATACACTCTATCTATCTTTTTATCTATCCATCGATCATCTCTCTGTTTATCTATCTCTCTATCATTTTTGGAGGGTAGCTATTTTTCAGAAGCTTAGAGGCAGAATGACTATCCATACTGAAATTTTATGCCATAGGAGAATGGAAATGTCTTCATAGATACACATGACAAAGTTATTAAAGTTAATCTTTGACTCTTTTCTCAGACTTAACAAACAAGTAAGCACAATTAAGAACATAATAATGTCTTTTTCATCTTCACAGTATGACAAACTTAATTTTAGGTTTTAGCAAGGTGCATAGTACTCAACTTTTGGAGGTATATAAACTCTTTCAGGCATTTTAATCTCAACAGTTTACTTCTGTCTCCTGAGAAGGCGAAGCTAAAACATGCATTCTCTAATAACATTGTGGCTATGTCTACGTTAGGTGACAGAATGGACATATGAACATATGTTCACATCAGATAATGAACAACAATTTACACATTTAAATAATCAGTCTTGGTGTTCTTCCTTTTTGTATGTTATCTTTGGAAGAGGTGAGAAAAAGTTAAAATTGAATTCACCAGACAGTTCATGGAAGCATTAGAATCAGGCAGTTGTTAGCCTTTGCAAAGACAAAGCCGATTAGCAGAAAACTTGACCTGGGCTACTTTTCCACAGGTAGGCCCCTTGAAAGGTCAAAGCTTCTTTGCTCAGTGTAGCAAGTAACTGATCTTTTAAAATTTACTGTATTTTCCCTAGTAACTTACAGAATATAAGAAGCCTTGGGTTGATTTGTTCTTATTTTCAAATTTTATAGATCAGGATATTAATACCCAGAGACTTGAAATGCAACTTGGTCTTGCAGTTGGTCTGTGCAGGCCTGGGACAGTCCCTGAAACCATTCTCAGCTTTCTGTATTGAGGTCCATCACTGTCCACTGCCTCCCTTTCAATTATTGCTTAGTATTTATCATTAAAACCTGGGAGGGCAAGGTAAGATGACACCTTAAAACATGAAATTCATGATGGAAAAATTCAAAATTCTTTTGGAAGAAAATTTTTTAAACTTTTTAAAGATAAAAGATACTATTTTTAAAAATATTTATATTTTATTGATTTCAGAGAGGAAAGGAAAGGGAGAGAGAGATAGAAACATCAATGATGAGAGAGAATCATTGATCGGCTGCCTCCTGTATGCCCATCATTGGAGATTGAGCCCGCAACCTGGGCATGTGCCCTGACCAGGAATCGAACCCATGACCTCCTGGCTCATAGATTGACACTCAACCACTGAGCTACACTGGCCTGGCAATTTTTTCAATTTTTAAAAATATGTTTTTATTGATGAGAGAGAGAGATAGAGAGATAGATAGAGAGAGAGAGAGAGAGAGAGAAACACTGATGAAACATCTATCAGCTGCCTCCTGCATGCCCTTTACTGGAGATTGAGACTGCAACCCGGGGGCTGTGCCCTGACTGGGAATCAAATTGGTGACTTCTTGGTGCATGGGATGCTCAATCAACTGAACCATACCAGCCAGGACAAGAAATTTTATTTTTTATTATAAAGCCTTTATCAATGGTTTACATAAAGGGTGGATGCACAGTTACTATGGGGTTGCTTGCATAACCATTTCCTATTTTTATTAAGAATACAAGAGTTTTTAAACAAACAAAAATAAAAGTTCAGTAATAGAAAAATATCATTTTGACAAACCTTTCCACTATAGTTAAGTATAAACTTGGCTCTTGTGGTCTTTGAGGAATTCATACTTGTGTTAAAAGGGAAGTTAAGGACATATTTATGTGAATACCAAATTAGCTGTTTCAGAAACAAATAAACTCTATCTTTTCAAAATGAGAATGTTTGGACACACGATTATAGATCTGGTTGGTTTTGATCTTTGGAAGTCCGTGGTGAATTGCATTGCATGTTGTCTTCCTGCCAAACTACACTAGGAACTGTTGTTATTGCTGATGAGAAGTTTGACTTTACCACCATAATATAAATGTTAGTTTAAAGTTCCTTATTTTCTTTATGAACATGTTCATCTGGATTGATAGGAGTGACTGCATTTCACCCAGACAACTGGTTACTGGAACTTTTGGGTTTTGAAGTTCAAAATACTTTTATGACAAAATCTTATCAGATTATTCGGTAATTGGTAGCGGAATACTGTTGAACATTAAAATTATTCAATTACTTGTCAAACTTAATGGAAGTTTCTTCCATTCAGTACAATACAAAGACTTAAATTGGATTATCTTACCTGCTATCTCAAAACATGGGCTTTTTGCTTCACTTTTTACTATGTGAAGCTTATTGAAATGATGTAAAATTTCTCACTATTAATTGGTTCTTTGACCCAGAAGGTTAACACTAATGCTCTTGTGTAGTTCAATGGTGGTATTTATTGTGTTAAGAATTCTGTAGATCTATGCTGCTCATTAAGATAGCCATATCCACTGTGTATGACTAGTAAAAACTTAAAATGTGTCCAGTCCAAATTGAGATATGCACACTGGATTTCAAAGACTGAGTAGAAAAAGAATAAAAAACAGCTCATTAATTTTTTAATGCTGACTACATATTGAAACGATCATTTTTGAAATATTTTGTTAAAAATAGTCTTAAACTAATCTCTTTAGCTCTTTTGTAATATGGCTATTAGAAAATTAAAAATTACATGTGTTGTGCATTGTATTTCTCTTGCACAGTGGCACCTAGAAAATCTGAAATTGTATGTTATTTGCATTATATTTTTGTTAGTGCTACTGCATATAGTCATTACTATACAGAGAATCTTTGTCACTTCTCTTTTATCATATTCTAATTATTCATCTGAACTCCATCCTGAGGTATGCATAGGCATCACGTAGTAGTCACTGGGCACTCTCCATACTTGAGAGTTGAATTTTCTTAACAAGGCCCATTAATAACAGAAGAACCATTGAGTTAATTTAGAAGTAGTTTAGTCTTACTTTTAAAAATTTTTTCTTAATCAATCCATGAGAATTTATTTTTGGTCAAATTAGATAAGTTTTTCTTTCTATTTTCCCAGAATTGGTATAACAAACCATTATAGATCATAATGGATTCTTCTATCCTTGCCAAAATTAGAATAATCATTGCCTTACTTGAAATGGCTGTGAAAGACAAATGTAAGGGTTATTTAGCTGTAGTCTTGCTGCTCCATAGTCACCCCTCCCTCCAAGGTAAAGTGAATCACCATGTGTATGCCAGTATCTTATTAGTGTGAAATACAAACAAACCAAGATAAACCTGGAACCAAATAAAAAGAGTATACCTCCCCTATTTTGGCCATCTCTTTGCACTTGTTGACCTGGGAAGATTAAAACAACCATATAATTGCCCGGCTAGTGTAGCTCAGTGGTTGAGCACCGATCTATGAACCAGGAGGTCATAGTTCTGTTCCTGGTCAAGGCATGTGCCCAAGTTTTGGGCTTGACCCCCAGTGTGGGGCATGCAGGAGGCAGCTGATCAATGATTCTTTCTTATCCTTGATGTTTCTATCTCTCTCTCCCTTTCCTTTCCTCTCTGAAATAAATAAAAATATATTTAAAAAAACAACAATAAAAATAACCATATAATTGAATATGAATGTAAGATCTAATGGGATCATAGACAGTGTCTTGTTCATCTTTATCTCCCCACTACCCTTGACACTACACCAAGTATACATTAGGAGTTTGGGAAATTTTTGTTGAATGGATCTGATCATTCAGAAATATGAATTATCTTAATGAAAAATATGGTTTAGGGAGATTACTTATAATAAAATAAAGACAAAGATCTAAGAGAGAATAGGCATACATAATGCAAACTTACCCCTGAAGTGTCTCTTTTAACTTTCATGGCTATAATGTGTTTAAGTTAACCAACTTTAGCTTGGGAGGAAGAAGGAGGTTTCTGTGCTCTTTGAAGCTTGTGCTGCTACTTAACCAGAATGCAAGAGCCTCTGTCAGTCAATAGCACATGCAAAATTTATCAAGTGTATTACTTGACATAGAGGTACCTCTGTCATTACTAACTAACTTGAGTCTGCCAGGGAAATTTTTTATGGAAGTGTGTGCTGCCAAAAAAGAAGTGTCTCTTGATTGATTGCCACAGCTGACCTAAAGCACAAGGATCACTGTGTAATAACCCCTTTATCATATATTAACCACAAAACCCAAGTCCAAATAGCAGTAAGGGTCTTGTTCAAACCCACAAAACCTCAGAAATCCAGAGACTGGGAGAATTTTTATCCTGTTTGCAACCCAAAGACATCCATCCCACAGCCTCTGTGTGAGATTGGGTGTCTGATTTGCGAGTCCTGAGAACAGATACACTGAAAAACCTTTTGAATTGAAGGTTGATCCATAATCCCAATATTTCCTTCTTTTCCTCTGGCTTCTCCCATATTTTAAATTCATTTTATCTTTAAAAATGTGAAGTATAATCATAATACTTTAATCCATAAAACTGAGTATACCTATAGATTACTGGCCATGTAAGCCAAACCAATATTATTTCACGAAAGTGGTTTGTATCATTTCATTTCCTCTTTTATTTTGGTAAATGCCAATTTGAAAAGGAGTGAGGGAAGTGAGAGGGAAAATCTCCATGCTTTTGAAGCACATGAAAGTCTGCAAGATTGACTGCAATGGCTACTCAAGTCTGTATGGTCTGCCATGTATTATTCTAATTTCCTTTGTGGTCTAAAGTACAAGCTGCATTGGAAGTACCTAAGGAGCATCAGGAGGGTTTAAATCAGTAGGACCTCTACTCTCTCTCTGTGATTTTGACTATTCTAGGTACCACATGTGAGTGGAATTATACTGTATTTGTTTTTTTGTGATTCTTTCATTTGCCATGGTGTCCTCTAGGTTCATCTATGTTGTAGGATGTGTAAGAATTTCCTTCTTTTGTAGGGCTGGGTGGTGTTCATTCTTGTATGGATGGAGTTCATTCTTCTGTCAGTGGGCACTTGTGTTCCTTCCACATTTTGGCTATTGTGAGTGATGCTGCTATGAATGTGGGTGTACAAATATTCTTTTAAAATTGAGGTATCTATTATAATAAAATCATAATATGTTAATTAGACCGGACAGCGGAACTACCTTCTGGACGTCCTTCTGGACAAAGCAGGGGCTGCGAGGGCTGAGCCCCTTGCACGAATTTCGTGCATTGGGCCTCTAGTAATTTACATAAAATACAATGCACAGATTTTAAGTGAACTGTTTGATGAGTTGACAAATATATTGATAAATGTAACTGCCACCTAAATCAAAATAGAGTGCATTTCTATTACCTTGGAAGGTTCCCTTGTGCCTTCTTTCAGTCAATTTCTCCTCCCCAAACTCTCTGTTGGATTTTTATCACCATAAATTAGTTTTGCCTGTTCTAGAACTTAATATAAATGGGATTATACAGTTTGTACTCTTTTGTGCCTGGCATCTTTTGCTCAATAATGTTTTTGAGATTCAGCCTCATTGTTGTAATTTATTCCTCTTTATTGTTAAGCGTAATACCATTATATGAATATACAGTTGACCTTTTTGGGTTTGAACTGTGTGGGTCCATTTATATGCAGATTTAAAAGGAAAAAAATACACATAGTACTGTTAATGCATTTTCTCTTCCTTATGATTTTTCTTAATAACATTTTCCTCTAGCTTATTTTATTGTAAGAATACAGTATATAATACCTATAACCTACAAAATATGTATTAATTGACTGTTTATATTATTGGTAAGGCTTCAGTAGGGTATTAGTAGTTAAGTTTTGGGAGAGTCAAAACTTATACACAGATTTCCTACTGTGTGTGTGAGGGGAGGGTTGATGCTCCTATTCCCTGTGTTGTTCAAAGGTTAACTGTATACAATTTGTTTATCCAGTCTCATTTGAGTTGCCTCTGATTTGGGGCTATCATGAATAAGGCTGCTATGAGCTTTCTTATAAAAAAATAAATCAGTAGGATCTCAGATTTGATCTGTATATGTTTGGGAGAGAAAGGGCTGTTAAGTGGGTCCTCAGTCTATTTGAGCATTAATAGATTTGAGATATTAATAGATATTTATACTTTTATATAATAAATATAGTACATTATAATTTGTCATTAAATTTACTATATTTATTTATATAATTATTAATTA